>NW_027325361.1:36984477-37502088 GCF_036924035.1 Leuresthes tenuis | reverse complement strand
TTGAACACGGGTGTTCGAAGAGGATCACGGACCAAGTTTAATAGGGGATAGTTTACATGTTCTTATCGTTTTTTGTTATCAGCTAATAAATGGCTATTTATACACGGTTGGGTTAATTTGCATTGTGTTACATACCGTGGCTTTATTCAACTTTTATATTTACATGTTTCCCTTACTGTCGATGTTCTTTGGCCTTTGTACTTACCACTGGCTGGTTATGATTGTTAAAAATAGGCTATATTTATATGTTTGAATGATTCTCACCAATTATGGGAAGCAGTACTACTTTCTTATGGTTTATATTCAGTTTTTTTATATTTACTATTTATTCCTTACTGTTTTAATACTTACTATTTTTGGTTAGTTACTATTTAATATAATAATTGTTGATTTATGCTAAACATTACCCTTTTTTGGCTGGAAATGTTTTCCACTCTGTTTAAATTTCCTTTAGAGTTATGGTCGTTTTTTGCTACTACTATTTATTATATTGGTTATTCTACTCATTTTCTTATGTTATTTGGTTTTTGAACAACTTTATACAATATACATTGGTTGAATATCAATATGTGCATCATGAGCAATTTTAATGTTAATTTGTATATTCCAAGAATATACAAATTCTTCTTGTATTCTTGTATTGTAATATTTTTTCAAAAAACATGTCTTAAGTTATTAAACTTGATGTACACGTCATTTGGTATCTCCACACATTTTGTGTTCTGTAAATATCAGTAGTTCAGATTTGTTTATTTTTTTCACTTGATGATGAAGACTTTTGTTGTATGGTGTGGCATGTTAATTTTTCGAATAAAAAGTTCTGTAAAGGGATGTCGCATGATGACTTTCTTGAGCTTCTGGCAGTGTCCAGACACCATGGTCCGTGAACCAATGGGATATAAAGCTCTAATATTTCTGATACATCTCTATGGAACCTTGGTAAAGTTTCAGATCTATCATGCCTTCACTATATTACACATGGTCTTATCAAACAAAAACGGAATAAAACAGAATATCGCTGCTTTTTCTATATAGTGATTACACCTGCTGTAATTTAAAGTGATAAAAAACTATTTTCACGTTTTGATTAGACGGTATATTCAAAATTAACTAAACACACGCCGGTTTTCCTATTTACCTTCAATTCTAAACTTTATTAATTTTTTTGGTTTTTAAAATTTGTTTTATTTTTCTATTTTAGACAGCTTTCGCAAGCAGCTTATATTGGAGACAATTTTAGAAGTTATGAACGGTAATGTTCGAGACAAAGACAACACAAGGTTTACCTTCCACATCACGCCTCTATTAGTAAGGGGGATTGTCAAATGTGGGTGACTATCAGTGCTTGATCAATAATACCAGATATAATCCGTCTGCCCTGTGAATGAGCACAGACACGTCACGGTCTGTGATTGTTCAACATGACGATCATGCTAACCTTTACGTTTCGAACACACTGGTTTAGGTCGTGGTTTTGTGAATTTTTGTCAAAAAATGCCGGTTTTAATGTCATTTTGTAGACGGAGCTCACTATTAACTAGCTAAGGTCTGGTTTCCCGAATGAGTGACGGATAAGATAACGATTGCTACCGATTTCTTTGAATTTTCATGCCCGCGAGCGGCTTCCGGGCTTCTGGTTTACTTCCGGTTTTCACTAAGCCTTTGCGTTCAGTTTCGGCGGGAGAATCGGTGCTGTTTTAGCACTTCTTCAATAGATATTAACCTATTCTACTTGATTGGTGGCTTATTTTTTATCATCTTACAACCCCAAAAATCAAAATAGAATATATAAATTTTGTGGGTGGTGTGGCGGGGCATGCCTGTTTTGGTGGGACTGGATGGAGTGTGCATTTACCAAACTTTTTATGTTCTAACCTCAGTGGCCCGCTATTGATATCTCAACCATATTAATATAATCTTGTATCATAACTTTATTAACTATGTGTTGTTTTTATGAATTGATGAATAAGATAATAGATTGTATTATAGGAATAATAATATCATATAATAAAAATAAGATGTATATTATATATACACATGTTTGGGCGGGTGGAAGGGTTGTGGGGATGCGGGTGGGGTGGCGGGGCGAGCCTGTTTTGATAGTGCTGGATGGAGTGTGCATTGACCCCGCCTCCGTATGGATCCAAACATTCTTATGTTCTAACCCCCTACCCTACCCTAACTAACGGTTTCCGGCCTTACCTGACAACCTGATTCCTCTGTCTCAGGCCTTTCCCGGTCATTTAGCCTTACCCTAAGTCCTCCCCATCCTCTCTCTCTCTCTCTCTCTCTCTCTCTCTCTCTCTCTCTCTCGCTCCCCCCCCCCCCCCCCCCCCTCCACATACACAAACCAAAGGCCTCGAGCCTACTGCATACAGTACACACCCAAACACTTGCACCACTCACCTCAAGGGAAATTCAATTTCCTATCGCACCCGCAGCACACCACAATCCAAAAACATAACCCAACCCCTCTTTCTCTCTCTCTCTCTCTCTCTCTACTTCCCCCCCCCCCCCTCCCCTCCCCCCCATCCTAGCAGCACATAACACACACCATAAGGACCCTGAGTCTATCGCACCCACATTGCTACACAACTCAAATTGCACGGAGTTTCCCAGGGTCTCCTGAGTTACTCCAAGACCATGGCACTACACGCAGCAGCTCCCAGCGAGATCACGAGTTGAGCGTGCACCCCCTTGGTTTCTACACCAAACTCCATGGTAACCAGCTGGTTGCGTAGGAGGGAGACCACTTAGTAAAAACTCTTGAGCCTAACCTTTGCCTGATCCTCGGTCGAACTGGGCCTGCTCAGGTATTTTGGCTTAAACCAGAATACTGCAAATGCACACTTATGAAATGCATCCAACGATACCTACACACAAACTCAAAAACTCTCTCTCCATCTCCCCTCACTCTCTCTCCATCTCCCCTCACTCTCTCTCCATCTCCCCTCACTCTCTCTCCATCTGCCCTCTCTTCTCCAGCTCCTCTCCATCTCCCCCCTCTCTCCATCTCCCCAAAAAGAGACTGGGACACAAGAAAAAGATACAACCAACAAGTGAACTTGACTAAGAACAGAAGATCTCGAACCCCAAAAGCAAAGGAATACTAGTCCTCAGGAATGATCAACAGTCACACCCACCATAAAGATGGAAGGACCAGCAGACACCCAAGAAAAGGAAAACTCAGAAACTAATAGGAAATACAGGGAAACAATAACACCCAAACAAACGGAACAGACCGGACAAACTCAAACGGACCAATCAGCAACATGACCACACCCACCCGAACAACCGCAAGGGATTGTGGGTAACATGCAAAAAAACGGCACCGTCCAGCAAACCAAGTGAGAAACAGCACCACCCCCCGAAAAAACGGAACACCGCAAGGGATTGTGGGTAACATGCAAAAAAAACCGCACCGTCCAGCAAACCAACAGTGAGAAACAGCACCACCCCCCGAAACAAACGGAACACCCACATCATCCTGGACTCACCTCCTGAATGACCAGACGCTTGGAACAGCACACCGCCTCCAATCAAGACCAGAACCCCTGAAAGACGGAACCAACTCTGCAAGACGACACAAGAACGCCAGAAGCAACCAACCAACCAACCAACCACCCACCAGGAAACCCTGGATCTGCAGGCTTCGCAAAGCAAAAAAGGCTCTTTTCAGAGCTACCCCCCTTGGGGTTTGGGACAGCCAAGGAGGAGCACACCTGCAAGACCAACCAACTTGGACAAGCTCCAGAAACATCAGGACGCTACTCAATAAAGATTGTACTATATGCTCTCTAAAAAATAGATGCTGACAAAACCAACTAACCCTCACTGTATAAAACTCTTGCAGCCTCGGATAACCCCGGACTCCCAACACACGGCGGACTAACCCCCAGGAAAGGGCTACTGGACATACTGGGGTAACCTTACGGTGACAACAAACAGTATTGTTCACTCCAGTAACCCTGGTAAGTAAGCAGCCGCCCATGTTCCGACTATAGGACAGCACTGTGGGGCCGGTGACTCAGGGCATCAGAGTCTTAAATGTTGCCCAGTCTTCTATGGGGACTAGCCTCAAAGCACAACAGAACACTTTGCACCACACACGTGGTTACTCCAGTAACCAGAGGCCAAATCAAACTTCCAATTGGATTACTTCAAATTGCCACCTTCACAGGTTTACATCCGTTGACTTACTTAGAAGTCAATCCGTGGATGCAATGGGACCTAGACACCAGACCTCAAACCGGCTTGTAAATCAGAAACCCAATAAAATAAAAACCGAAACCAGGGCAAGTTAAAAGATAAAACTTTATCACCCAATCACCAAAACATTGGACACTGGACTAAACCCTGGAATTGATCAACCAGGGGGCCCCCACAAGGGAGAACGTATGGTGATAAACAGCTGAAACGTTCGCTGATCTTGTGGTACACCACTGATGAATTAGTCCTGAAATTGTACAAAAAGAAAATAGCCTAGCTTCCTGGTAGTGTGGAAATACAACAGGCATCCCCACACTAACAGCGTTAAAAACACTCAAACCACAGGAAACAAAATAGAAAGCAAAACCAGACAGGGCCAGATCGAATTCCAAAGATAGTTAGAACAAAGAAACAACAATGGAGCCAAACGACGTAGCTATATGGGTTACAACACGGATCCGGAACTGAAACCAGAACACCACCAACAGAAGTCGGAATCAGTCTCAACACCTATGAGCACAATGGAAACAAAATACAGAACTGGTACCTGCACCCAACCAAACCACACATAATTTGTGGAGACTCAAATCTGAAGAGGTTACCAACAATCCGGAACAGTGAAATCCGGATTGACAGCTACCCTGGCGGAAATCTGACCAGCAAATATTATATTGATTATTTTTCATAATTTTTTTATATATTCTATTTTATAGTTTACCACCTACCCACCATCTTTATGCCCTCCCCTCCTATTTACCTTTACCTTAAAGGTCACAGGACGCTAGCCCTAACCATAAGTCCTTCCCCTGGCCACGCCACGGGAAAATTAATTTTCATAAGCCTAACAATTTTGGCTAAAACTAACAGTCTCGGGCTATCTGACCACCTGATTCCTTTGTCTCAGGCCTTTCCCGGTCATTTATCCTTACCCTAAGGTCACAGGACGCTAGCCCTAACCATAAGTCCTTCCCCTGGCCACGCCACGGGAAAATTAATTTTCATAAGCCTAACAATTTTGGCTAAAACTAACAGTCTCGGGCTATCTGACCACCTGATTCCTTTGTCTCAGGCCTTTCCCGGTCATTTATCCTTACCCTAAGGTCACAGGACGCTAGCCCTAACCATAAGTCCTTCCCCGGGCCACGCCACGGGAAAATTAATTTTCATAAGCCTAACAATTTTGGCTAAAACTAACGGTTTCCGGCCTTACCTGACAACCTGATTCCTCTGTCTCAGGCCTTTCCCGGTCATTTAGCCTTACCCTAAGTCCTCCCCATCCCCTCTCTCGCTCTCCCCCCCCCCCCCCCCCCCCCTCCACATACACAAACCAAAGGCCTCGAGCCCTGGACCACACACAGCCTGGCTAACCTCATCAAGCCAGCTTCCCCCAGGGACGTCACGCAGCTGCTGCTGGAGGGGAACGCCAAAAACTGGCAACACTCTGCTCATCCTCCAACAGCACTATGAGCGGAGCATGAACCAGGATGTCCAGACACTGGCAGAGTTTCCCAGCCAGGAGTGGAGGGGGCCCTTGGAGGTTGCCACCGACTGGGCCAGAAAAAACCTGGGACGCAGGCTCAGGCCGGCCACCCTCCAGGACACAGAAGCCTTGTTGGCGGCTCACCTCACCCGCCAGCAGCGCCTCTTCAGTTGTCCAACGCCACGCTCCACTACTGCCCTTGTTGTTTTATTGGCACTACAAGTAAAAACTGAGATAATCAAAATGTACATTATTTGAGGGGAATTTTTAAACTAATAAGATACTTCAACACGCTGTTTACATTCTTTACATGCGTAACTCCACATTGTTTGGGTTACCTGTTGTAGTTTAGTTGCAGCCCTTGGCGTGGCTGGAGGTTAGGTGTTAGGAGGCATGGTTTGCATTGGTAGCCACTGTCCCCTAACAAGTGCCAAATGGAAAAGCTCGAAAAGCTGTCTGAGGCCACAATCAGGGAGCATTCTGGCATCATGTGTTGAGCCTGGCCATTTAGCAACAATGTCCAAAATTGAAAACAAGTTTAACATTGATACTGTGAAATCTCTTCTTGTTCAATAAGACGGCTTCATCTTCTGATGGTGCAATTATTCGGACATGTGTCTAATCGATTACATCCATAGTATCAGGGAATTCTGCGATGTCCATAAATGCCCTTTTGTGAGCTTGCAAAGTGCGGTCATCCAAAGGAAATTAAACAAATTGTGTCACAATATGAGGTTGTGACAATGCTGTCAGTGTTTGGTTGATGACCCTGCTGATGGAGGGTTGTGACAGACCCAGGTCATCACTGCTGCATTGTTGCATTTGTCCAAATACCTCAGTGTTGTGATGACTCATTTCAGGTGGTATGGCACTGTGACGTTCGGTTGCAGAAGTAAGTGCATGTCAAATGAGATCAACCACAAACATGATTCCTGCACGATCCAATCTGTAGCGTTTTATCAATTCACTGTCATCCAGTGTTTGGAGAATATCTCTCCTGCCTATTCTGTCCTCTGCTTAGGGAACTCCTAAGCCGTTTACAAGTCCTCTTTCCTGCTCTTAACAGATCTCACCTTAGGAGCTCTCTTAAGAGCTAGGATTCTTTAGGAATAGCTTTTATCTTTACGAGGATCTGCTCTTCACTTTTAGGGGAAATTCTACACAAACATCATGATTCTAAGAATTTTCTTAAAACTTGACCACTAGGAGCAACTCTTTGCACTAAGAATCTTTTGGAATACGGCCCCAGATCTTTGGTTGGTTATTGATCACGCATGCATGCTTTGACCTAAGGGCCCAGATCAGCTTTGATACTCTCACTTTTCTTCTCATCATTATGGGTGCCCCATGCCATAGGCAGGGCACACATATTACTATTGCTCATACTTATTATTTTTCCGCTTCCGTCACGTTTTTCGGCGCGCTACTCGTCCCACAGCGTTGGTCCGACTAAAATAAAAAATACATGGCTGCGTGCGCGCCGATGGGCAGAAGTGTGCTATTACTTTTCTCTCTCATTACTCGACCGGAATAGCGGATAAATGGGAAAAAGCGGGCAAATTGTCAATGGGAAAATGAATGGAGAAGGCCTTAACGAGGCAGTTTTGGGCTCGAAGAGCCCAAAACTGCCTCCCCTTGGAGGCCTCTGAACTCAGCCATACAAGGTCACACACACATCATTCAAAGTTTGTGTGTGACAGGAAAGACTCAGCTTTAACTGGTGTAAAGGGCTTGTTAATAGCTTATACGGCTTTGACACAACGGCAGTTTACGTTTTAGGTGTCCAGAGGAGCTCATTTTGTGCCTCCTCCACTCTACCTCTCACTCTAAAAATCTTTAAAAAATTATTTTTCAAACAAATGCCTCTCACGTCCAAAATATCTGCCTGATCTGGATAAATTATACATCAAAACGTAGGTATTTTAGTTGTCTTTCACCCAATGTGACTTTCATTGAGCTGGGCCTCACAGGTTTCTCACAAATCACCTGTGAGCGCAAAGAGGGAACATTCCATCCCATTATAAAACGGCCGAGCCCTGAAATCAGTGTGAAAAATCATTTTAAAACTGCCATAATAAAGGAGCCACGGGGGTTAGAAGAATAAAAATGACACCGCTGGCTTCCCCCGTCCCTTCTGGCGCTCACGGTGAAAGAATTATTCGGATACGACTTCTACTTTTCGAACAGCGAGCGTTTGTATCCAGATTTCTGCCTCAATATGAAAACCCCATGATTTTAAGGGGACAAAGTGAGGTGCAGAATTTTCAGTTGGCAGTTGGCAGGCACAGCTGTTGCCCATAGCAACTAATGCTGACCACACCCAAGAAGGCTGCCCTGTTCTATCACAGCTGATGAGGGCAGAGCCAAGATGGCTGATGAGGGCAGAGCCAAGATGGCGGATGAGGGCAGAGCCAAGATGGCTGATGAGGTCAGAGTAAGCAGGGCAGGAGCAGGGCAGCAGCAGTGCAGGAGCAGGGCAGCAGCAGGGCAGAAGCGGGGCAACAGCAGGGCAGCCAACATGGTTAAACAGATTCATGCCAGCCGCTCGTGAGACAAGTGCGTGCGATAGCACGCATTAACTCATAAGTTTCCATTATTCAGAACAGATTAACAGGTTCATGCCAGCTGCGGAGGAGACAAATGCGTGCGATAGCACGCACTAACTCATGTTTTTCATTAATCTGAACAGATTAATAGGTTCATGCCAGCCCCTGATGAGACAAATGCGTGCGATAGCACGCACTAACTCATAAATTTCCATTATTCAGAACAGATTAACAGGTTCATGCCAGCTGCTGAGGAGACAAATGCGTGCGATAGCACGCACTAACTCATGTTTTTCATTAATCTGAACAGATTAATAGGTTCATGCCAGCTGCTGAGGAGACAAATGCGTGCGATAGCACGCACTAACTCATGTTTTTCATTAATCTGAACAGATTAATAGGTTCATGCCAGCTGCTGAGGAGACAAATGCGTGCGATAGCACGCACTAACTCATGTTTTTCATTAATCTGAACAGATTAGCAGCTTCATGGCAGCCCCTGACGACACAAATGCGCGCGATAGCGCGCACTAACTCATGTTTTTCATTAATCTGAACAGATTAGCAGCTTCATGGCAGCCCCTGACGACACAAATGCGCGCGATAGCGCGCACTAACTCATATGTTCTCCATTATTCTGAACAGATCAACTGGGCCTTATGTGTCTAAAGCAGGCAGATTTCACCAGAACAAGCCTGAATCTCATATTTAAGACTGGATTATGATCATATAATGCTTGACTGGCAACTACCAGCTTCTCTGTGTGTGTGTGTGGACGGGCAGAAGACGGGCAGCAGCTGGGCACCCATCAAAATTTCTTCAGAAATTTTCTAGTTTGTAATAATTATGGTTGCCCCATGCCATAGGCAGGGCACACATATTACTATTGCTCATACTTATTATTTTTCCGCTTCCGTCACGTTTTTCGGCGCGCTACTCGTCCCACAGCGTTGGTCCGACTAAAATAAAAAATACATGGCTGCGTGCGCGCCGATGGGCAGAAGTGTGCTATTACTTTTCTCTCTCATTACTCGACCGGAATAGCGGATAAATGGGAAAAAGCGGGCAAATTGTCAATGGGAAAATGAATGGAGAAGGCCTTAACGAGGCAGTTTTGGGCTCGAAGAGCCCAAAACTGCCTCCCCTTGGAGGCCTCTGAACTCAGCCATACAAGGTCACACACACATCATTCAAAGTTTGTGTGTGACAGGAAAGACTCAGCTTTAACTGGTGTAAAGGGCTTGTTAATAGCTTATACGGCTTTGACACAACGGCAGTTTACGTTTTAGGTGTCCAGAGGAGCTCATTTTGTGCCTCCTCCACTCTACCTCTCACTCTAAAAATCTTTAAAAAATTATTTTTCAAACAAATGCCTCTCACGTCCAAAATATCTGCCTGATCTGGATAAATTATACATCAAAACGTAGGTATTTTAGTTGTCTTTCACCCAATGTGACTTTCATTGAGCTGGGCCTCACAGGTTTCTCACAAATCACCTGTGAGCGCAAAGAGGGAACATTCCATCCCATTATAAAACGGCCGAGCCCTGAAATCAGTGTGAAAAATCATTTTAAAACTGCCATAATAAAGGAGCCACGGGGGTTAGAAGAATAAAAATGACACCGCTGGCTTCCCCCGTCCCTTCTGGCGCTCACGGTGAAAGAATTATTCGGATACGACTTCTACTTTTCGAACAGCGAGCGTTTGTATCCAGATTTCTGCCTCAATATGAAAACCCCATGATTTTAAGGGGACAAAGTGAGGTGCAGAATTTTCAGTTGGCAGTTGGCAGGCACAGCTGTTGCCCATAGCAACTAATGCTGACCACACCCAAGAAGGCTGCCCTGTTCTATCACAGCTGATGAGGGCAGAGCCAAGATGGCTGATGAGGGCAGAGCCAAGATGGCGGATGAGGGCAGAGCCAAGATGGCTGATGAGGTCAGAGTAAGCAGGGCAGGAGCAGGGCAGCAGCAGTGCAGGAGCAGGGCAGCAGCAGGGCAGAAGCGGGGCAACAGCAGGGCAGCCAACATGGTTAAACAGATTCATGCCAGCCGCTCGTGAGACAAGTGCGTGCGATAGCACGCATTAACTCATAAGTTTCCATTATTCAGAACAGATTAACAGGTTCATGCCAGCTGCGGAGGAGACAAATGCGTGCGATAGCACGCACTAACTCATGTTTTTCATTAATCTGAACAGATTAATAGGTTCATGCCAGCCCCTGATGAGACAAATGCGTGCGATAGCACGCACTAACTCATAAATTTCCATTATTCAGAACAGATTAACAGGTTCATGCCAGCTGCTGAGGAGACAAATGCGTGCGATAGCACGCACTAACTCATGTTTTTCATTAATCTGAACAGATTAATAGGTTCATGCCAGCTGCTGAGGAGACAAATGCGTGCGATAGCACGCACTAACTCATGTTTTTCATTAATCTGAACAGATTAATAGGTTCATGCCAGCTGCTGAGGAGACAAATGCGTGCGATAGCACGCACTAACTCATGTTTTTCATTAATCTGAACAGATTAGCAGCTTCATGGCAGCCCCTGACGACACAAATGCGCGCGATAGCGCGCACTAACTCATGTTTTTCATTAATCTGAACAGATTAGCAGCTTCATGGCAGCCCCTGACGACACAAATGCGCGCGATAGCGCGCACTAACTCATATGTTCTCCATTATTCTGAACAGATCAACTGGGCCTTATGTGTCTAAAGCAGGCAGATTTCACCAGAACAAGCCTGAATCTCATATTTAAGACTGGATTATGATCATATAATGCTTGACTGGCAACTACCAGCTTCTCTGTGTGTGTGTGTGGACGGGCAGAAGACGGGCAGCAGCTGGGCACCCATCAAAATTTCTTCAGAAATTTTCTAGTTTGTAATAATTATGGTTGCCCCATGCCATAGGCAGGGCACACATATTACTATTGCTCATACTTATTATTTTTCCGCTTCCGTCACGTTTTTCGGCGCGCTACTCGTCCCACAGCGTTGGTCCGACTAAAATAAAAAATACATGGCTGCGTGCGCGCCGATGGGCAGAAGTGTGCTATTACTTTTCTCTCTCATTACTCGACCGGAATAGCGGATAAATGGGAAAAAGCGGGCAAATTGTCAATGGGAAAATGAATGGAGAAGGCCTTAACGAGGCAGTTTTGGGCTCGAAGAGCCCAAAACTGCCTCCCCTTGGAGGCCTCTGAACTCAGCCATACAAGGTCACACACACATCATTCAAAGTTTGTGTGTGACAGGAAAGACTCAGCTTTAACTGGTGTAAAGGGCTTGTTAATAGCTTATACGGCTTTGACACAACGGCAGTTTACGTTTTAGGTGTCCAGAGGAGCTCATTTTGTGCCTCCTCCACTCTACCTCTCACTCTAAAAATCTTTAAAAAATTATTTTTCAAACAAATGCCTCTCACGTCCAAAATATCTGCCTGATCTGGATAAATTATACATCAAAACGTAGGTATTTTAGTTGTCTTTCACCCAATGTGACTTTCATTGAGCTGGGCCTCACAGGTTTCTCACAAATCACCTGTGAGCGCAAAGAGGGAACATTCCATCCCATTATAAAACGGCCGAGCCCTGAAATCAGTGTGAAAAATCATTTTAAAACTGCCATAATAAAGGAGCCACGGGGGTTAGAAGAATAAAAATGACACCGCTGGCTTCCCCCGTCCCTTCTGGCGCTCACGGTGAAAGAATTATTCGGATACGACTTCTACTTTTCGAACAGCGAGCGTTTGTATCCAGATTTCTGCCTCAATATGAAAACCCCATGATTTTAAGGGGACAAAGTGAGGTGCAGAATTTTCAGTTGGCAGTTGGCAGGCACAGCTGTTGCCCATAGCAACTAATGCTGACCACACCCAAGAAGGCTGCCCTGTTCTATCACAGCTGATGAGGGCAGAGCCAAGATGGCTGATGAGGGCAGAGCCAAGATGGCTGATGAGGGCAGAGCCAAGATGGCGGATGAGGGCAGAGCCAAGATGGCGGATGAGGGCAGAGCCAAGATGGCTGATGAGGGCAGAGTAAGCAGGGCAGGAGCAGGGCAGCAGCAGTGCAGGAGCAGGGCAGCAGCAGGGCAGAAGCGGGGCAACAGCAGGGCAGCCAACATGGTTAAACAGATTCATGCCAGCCGCTCGTGAGACAAGTGCGTGCGATAGCACGCATTAACTCATAAGTTTCCATTATTCAGAACAGATTAACAGGTTCATGCCAGCTGCGGAGGAGACAAATGCGTGCGATAGCACGCACTAACTCATGTTTTTCATTAATCTGAACAGATTAATAGGTTCATGCCAGCTGCTGAGGAGACAAATGCGTGCGATAGCACGCACTAACTCATGTTGTTCATTAATCTGAACAGATTAATAGGTTCATGCCAGCTGCTGAGGAGACAAATGCGTGCGATAGCACGCACTAACTCATGTTGTTCATTAATCTGAACAGATTAATAGGTTCATGCCAGCTGCTGAGGAGACAAATGCGTGCGACAGCACGCACTAACTCATGTTTTTCATTAATCTGAACAGATTAGCAGCTTCATGGCAGCCCCTGACGACACAAATGCGCGCGATAGCGCGCACTAACTCATGTTTTTCATTAATCTGAACAGATTAGCAGCTTCATGGCAGCCCCTGACGACACAAATGCGCGCGATAGCGCGCATTCACTCATATGTTCTCCATTATTCTGAACAGAGGCCTTATGTGTCTAAAGCAGGCAGATTTCACCAGAACAAGCCTGAATCTCATATTTAAGACTGGATTATGATCATATAATGCTTGACTGGCAACTACCAGCTTCTCTGTCTCTCTGTGTGTGTGTGTGGACGGGCAGAAAACGGGCAGCAGCTGGGCACCCATCAAAATTTCTTCAGAAATTTTCTAGTTTACTTTGCTCTTGGCAGTTTTGGAATGTTAGCAAAATTGTTCAGGATCCTTTTTGTTTTTCCTTTGACAAAAGTAGTCATTTAATCATGTAGTTGAAAGCCCTGTGCTTTACCTTACTTACAGCAACTCTGCCTGCAGTATATTCTGTTTTACTTAAGTGCATCAATTAAACAACTCAGGTCGGTTCTTATGGAACTTTTCTAATGAACCAAAACATGTCATTAAAACTTTTGTCACTGAACATTTCATTCATCCCATTCACATCCTCCCACATTCTGCACCTCACACTCGCTCTTATTTCTTTCTATAAGAATATGTTTGGATTAGCATGTTGAGTTGGTGTTGGGTTTTGTGGGTGGGTTTGATAACTCATAAAATCAATCATCATGAAGTAATCGGCTGTTTTATCCTTTCCATTCCTTCCCCCCTGCCACAGTGTGTGTATATACTGTGCACCTATAAAATCAAAATAATCATCAAACTCCCGAGTTGGGGTTCTTTAAAGGATTCCTGTGAACTATGGCGCTAACATGAGAATGTCAGCAGTAATGCTTTAATATAAGAAACAACCCTGGAACAGTTCATAGATCATATCAATGTTGGCTCTCCAGGTTTCATTAATTCTCTCGGTCAAGACTTGACTTTGTGCTAAATGAACATCTGCTTACCTCTGTATGAATGCTAACAAACCATTAGAATCCTCTGCCAGAGAAACTCTGAAAAACACTGAATAAGCTGAACATTAATGATCCAGAAAAATGTGCAGAAACTTTGAAAAGAAAGATGGAACACACTGTAAAACTTTAACACCTTGGTAAGTAGAGTGTGAGGTTTTTTGCATCCCCACAGACTGTACATGCAACATTTAATATAGTCAAATAAATCTCTAACCTACACTTGGATTTCTCTGTTTTACACATGTAAATATTGGTGAGTGTCACACTCACTGTGTGTTTTAACCAATAAGACTACTTGTATTAATCCAAGTCAGTTCAATTCAGTTTTATTTATATAGCTCCAAATCACGACAAATGACAGTGTTTAACCCTATTCTCTCTTGCTAAGAAGACTTTTATTTTGGACCATGAATTATTTGGGATGTGTGTTAGCATCTCCTTCAACACATCACTTTTTACCTGATTTTATCTGATTTATGGTGTGCTCTTTGATTTGCTATAACAGCCTGTGGTTTTGCTACCTTTGATGCATCGCAAGTAAGTTCATAAAATTTGATTCATGAATTTAAGTTTAATGGTCAACCTGTTACAGAGGGGTTAATCTACCTTTTCAATCAGAGCACATCAGACCTCTGATTATTCTAAACTTAATAAAACTCACTCCTTTTCTCAGTTTGTTAATCTGGTTTAGTGGTATCTCTTTGACTGTAAACACTGTTTTTATTTCTATTTCACTCATTTTATTCCACGTTTTACCGTTTAATTTAATTCGTATTTATCTGTAGGCTTAGAAACTGCTAACAGTATTAATATATTGTGCCACTTGTACAGCTCTCTGGTCACTGTGGCTATTTTTAAATGCACCATATAAATAAACCTTGATTTGACTTGTTATGACTCCGATTCACTGCAGCTACCTTTAAATTTCTGAGTATTCTTCTTTAAGAAAGCCATTGGTGAGATCTGACTCACATATCATAAATTTTATTGCGGTGTTTCTTTTGATATTCTAATAATCTAACTCACTTTAAACCTTTCTGTAAAACACTTTTCTGCTCTGTTAAAGAGGAACTCCAGTATTTTTAAACCTAGACCTTATTTTTGGCACGAAATGCGTTTATCTACTCACCGAGAACAGTTTGGCGAAAGTCGGCGTCCTTTGGAAGATATTTAGATAACTCGAGATCCGCGTATATCCATATAGTGGGAAAGAGCAGGGCATAGACAATACAGCCTCTAAATAAGGCATTATGTGTCTTTATTTCACCAATAAATTACTTTTTTTTTTATTTAAGCCGAATGAATGAACGAACGTGTACTATAGCTCTGTTAGCTCATAGCTGCTGTTATGTGGCTACTTGCAGCTATAGGAGAATTAAGAGAGGCAATTCTACACTACACCTCTACTGGGACCACTTCATCGACACGCAATGATAAACATAGATAAACATATTCAGTAGATAAACATATTTCATGCCAGACATAAGGTCTAGGTTTCAAAATACTGGAATTCCCCTTTAAGATAAATAAACAAATAAAAAAACTTTTTCAAAATTCTAATTTGTATGTAAAGCTGTTGTTGCATCATGTGATGTTGAATCAGAAATATTTGCCATTGTGTTTTCTCTTTTGCTGTTGTTTTTTATTTGTCGTTTTCGTTCCTCTTTTGCCGTTGTTTTCTTTTTTTGCTGTTGTGTTTTGCACTTCAGGACCACCGTATGCTGGTGTTTGGAATCAGGGCCGCCGTTTATCAATACCAAGTACGTACTTGTGTACTTGTTTGTATGGACTTGTCGGAAGTATGGACTTCTGAGGACGCAAGGATGCAGAGGAGCAGGAGGCTAATAGCATACCTGTCAACTTCGGTGTGTTTTTTTTCCCCCCAACGTCTCAAGTACTTTTTGTACTGTTTGTGTACTTTTACATCTCAGGATAATCAGTACAGCTTTAGATGGATTTAAACAGAAAAATACTGTAATAATGAACAAGCACAACATTCAAATTAAATTATTTAATACACAAACATGAATACATGAACACATCTCAGATCAGCTAGCAGAAAAAATATTCAGGTTTAGTTGACCTTTTAACCATGTTTTCAGCTACTAACTTTTAACTGCTGTAAAAATATATCAGATAAATATATATATATTTTTTTTTTGCACAAATCTGTTAATCAACGTCAGTCCTGATCAAAACTACAAAATATAAAAAAAATTAATCAAAATTTTAAGCTGTTATATGCCAATTTAAAAAGTAAAGTCACTGAAATGGGAAAAATACACACAGAATGACATATTTTCAATATAAAAAGTGATCTTTCTCGAAAAAAATCTACTCAGCTTTAGATTTATGAACATAAACATACTCTAACTTACTCTTTCCAACAAGACTTGCAGCATGTGATCCGGAAGCTACAAAGATAATAGAACAAGAAAACAATAAGTACTGATTTCATAATGGTAAGTATAATTTTATTCTAAAGCTGCACATGGCATGTACTAACATTATTTAAAACACAAAATATATTTCCTAAACATATCTATTACAAGTACATAATATTTGGTAAAAATGAACAGGAATGGGATTCATGTGGTAAATATTTATTGGCACATACCATGTCCATATTGTCAACACCGCCTTTGGAGCGGTTGTAGGTGACGACAATCACTGGTTTCTGCTTTGGGCCCTCCATTCCCATGTGTCTTGTGCTCAGCAGGATGACGCTCCTCCCCCGTTTTGGAACGTAGCTCACAGCTGTGGTATTCCTGGTAAAAGGCAAAAATGGGGGAGAGGGCAGCTCGGCCTTTAACCTGCACCAGGTTGGGTGGCAGCTCCGGCTTGTTCTTTCTGACAGTTCCAACCAAGGCGATTTTCCTCTTTAGGAGCACCTGAGCAAGTGGGTAGGTGGTAAAAAAAATTGTCACACGTGACTGTGACACCCTGAAGTCCCTCTGTCATTTCCAGGGCGACACGCTGACCCTGGCCCACTTCTGGCTTATCGGCGCTATTCCCCAGGTAGATGTCACATCTCCAGGCATATGAGGAAGTGACATCAGCAGTTATCCAAATCTTCAGCCCATATTTTGTAGTTTTTTTGGGAATGTATTGTTTGAACTTGCATCTCCCCTTAAATTGCACCAGTTGTTCGTCCACGGTGACCTCTCTGCCAAGGTCGAAGAGGAGGGGAAGCTGCTGTCTCCACATTTCCCACAGGGTCCTGTTATGGGAAAGCTTGTCCTCCTTGATACGAGCAGGTCTCTGGAGCTTGTTGTCGAAGCGTAAAGCATTGTTGATCTCATGAAACCTGTGGCATGACATGGTGGCTCTGAAGATAGCACGGCCTCTTCACTCATCCCACAGGGACAGTGTGGTCTCTCCTTTTGACCTAAAGACTCCAGCCAAAATCAGTAGACCTATATAAGCCCTGAGCAGTGTGGAGTCCACGTCGGTCCAGTTCTTCAGGGAGCAGCGCCCATTTAGGTTGGTCATTCCCACAGCCAGATCAATCATTGCTGTGGTAAAAAACAGGTCAAACGCAGACTCTACATTCTCTACCCTCACCACGGCATAATGCATTGAACCTGGAGTCACCCCTCTGGCAGGCAGGGAAAAGATTGTTGTCTCCTTGTTGGTGGGAGACCACACTTCTCCATTTCTCCCAACCCATCCAGACCCAGTGTCCTCTTCATCTTCCTCGGTGTCAGATGAAGAAGTTGGAGGGGATGATGAAAGTGAATGAAAGTCTGGATCAGACTGCTGAGGTGGTGGTGTCTGAAGAGGATGACGTCTCTATAACCATTTCCAGGGCCTGTCTGACACCAAAGTGCCTCTCCATGGTTTCTCCTGCTCTTCTTGTTAGTAAATGGTCACCAGGACTTCATGCACGTGCTTAAGTAGACTTACTTTGTTTATGTTTGGTCTACTCACACTTACACTTTAACTCTCTGTAGTTCTGAGAGCTGGGGTGCATGTTTTAATTTTTTTTGGCTAGATCAAGGGCAGTGCACAAAGGTCACGCACCTAATGAAAAGTGGCTGAAAACAGCCACTAACGCCGTGAAAGGGTAGTAAATTTGTCAACAGTATATTAATGACTCAGTGAAAATTTTGAAATCCTAATTTCAAATTATATGTCAAATTAATATTCCTCACCAAAAATCATGTCATTTGCTGCAATACTGTGAGTTATGGTCAAATTAAGAGGAAAAATTACCCCTAGTGGACGTTTTCGTCACCAATACTCTGGAAGGGTTAAGGTTAGTGTACAAAATGACCACACGGTACAAAAAATGCGGTGTGGTAAAACAGAAATGAATCTTTTAGTTTCAAAATTAGACTGATTCGAAGTCTCTCCTTTTTTCCTTCCAACAGGAGCAAAACCCTTCACAGAGGTACTGCGGTCTGTACACGAATGTGCCAGTCCTGGACCTGTTTTTTTCTGGAGCTGACCTAAAACGAGCCTTTAGGTTATCTTGGACCAGCATTAATATGTTGGTCCAAATGTTGCCCTGAAAAAAAACAGGAATGGATGGAGCCATGAGATAGAGGTCCTGGTCACCATTTACTGGTTTGCCAGTGGGGCCTCCTACAGGGTAACGCCAGAATTTCTTTCAATGGCAACTGCCACATTCTGCCGGATTGTCCACAATGTTGTGGAGGAAATGATGACCATCCTCCACAGAGTCATTAATTTTCGCAAAACAGAAGAACTGGAGGAGGTGGATGCAGGATTTGCACACCTTGCTGGCCATTAGGGTTTCCGCCGTGCTGTTGGTGCCATTGATGGACGTCACATCAGAATTGTTCCTCCTGCAGAGCCAGAAAAGAAAAGCTACATTAACAGAAAGCTTTTTCCCTCCATAATAATGCAGGGTGTGTGTGATGCTAAGGGAATCTTTCTTGATGTGTACATTGGCAACCCAGGCTCAGTGCATGATGCGCTTGTCCTACAACGATCGCCCATGTACAAAAAGGCCCTTTATCCACCATCTGAGTTCTTTCTGCTGGGAGACGGTCGATACCCCTGCCTGCAGCATCCTGTCTGTGTCATCACCCCATACTGAAGGCCTTTAGCAAGTAAGTGGTCATTTTGCCTCCAATCACACACTGCTACATTGATTATTGTGACTCAGATATATTCAACTTAATTTTTTACATTCAGGCCAAGTGGAGTAAAGGTTCCACAGGTCCCAAGCAAAGGCCAGAAACATCATCGAGCGCACCTTTGGCATGCTTAAGACACGCTGGAGATCCATTTTCCTTTGAGCGCTGGAGATTTGGCCCATCTTTGCTCCAAAGGTTGTAGCAGCCCGTTGCATCCTACACAACATCTTTGTGGCAGCAGATTACATCTGGGATCCAGAAGTGGAGGAAGAGGAGGATGGAGGTGATGATGATGGAGGGGAAGAGCAAAATGAAGATGTTGGCCACTAGCACATGTCAGGCAGTTTCTTCCGAGCCAGGCTTGCAGCCCGAGTCTCTGCCCCTGCAGAGCAGCCCGTGTCTCTCAATGAACAGGACTACATTTAAGATAAAAATGTTATATGTTGTTATATTCTGTTTGTTGTTTATTGTTCAAATAATTAATAACACTACTCTGTCTCATGTGTAATATGTATATATAGGTATTTGTATGACTTCCTATAAAGACAATTTATAAAATATACTTTTTATATACAGCCTTCACAGAAGATATGAATTTATAAAATTTTATTTTAAAATTTTCCACAAGCCTTTGAAACAAAAAGAGACATCTCTCTGCCCTCTCTTCAGCTGCTCTTTCTCTCTCCTCCTGCCTTGCCAAAACCTCTCTCTTTCTCTCTGACTCTCCTCCCTCAAAAACTCCAACACCTTGATTTCCTCGATCTCTTCCTGCCCTGTTCCCTGCCTGGACTCACAGCCACAGAAGAGAAGCTGGATGATGGGGAAGAGACCAGGGTAGTGACTGTGCCACCTGATGTGGAAGTCAGATTGGATGCCACAACCAGAGGCAGACTGATAGAGTGCTGCCCCTGGAGTGCAGCATTCATCAGACTATAAAGCTGCAAGTTGGCAGCAGTCACACCACCGGCCTCTACCCCTCTGCCTGATGGTGGGTCCCTAAGTTCATGAAAAATTATTTCAACATGAAAATGACTGAGAAAACAGCTTTAATATACTGGCTGTAAATAAGAAGATGAAGATTCTCTAGGCAAAATGAGACAATTTAATTAACCAGATTACCTTGTATTTATTTTTTAGATTGTCCCATTTTTTTGGCTTCTTTGCAGATCACTTTCAGCCCACTGTTAGCAAGAAAGTCCCTGAAAGACAAAAAAATATTCAAACAAGCAGCGATTACAGTAAAGCATTCATCATTCTATATGTCAAAAGTGCTTCCAAGCCCCCTGTAAAGATACAGATATACTAAGATGAATACTCACTCTCACCCGCCTTTACAGGAGTTGCGGCGGCCGTGAAAAGGCTCTTATTGGCCACACGCCACTCGATGAGGGCCCGAGTTTCATAATTTGTCCTTTAATTAAAAAAAAATCAATTGAATTCTTACCCACAGAAAATAATTTAAAAAGTGTAGTGTATATGTATCTAAATCTAATAATTTAACTGTTAGCTGTTCAGCTAATGTTCAGCTGTATTTTCTGAAAACGTTAAAACCATTTTTAGAAACGGCTTAAAATTCGAGCAAGTTTAAGTAAAAACCCCAAACAAAAAACATTGTTGTGGAAATAAGAGTACATAAATAAGAAATAAGAGTAACATTTCCAAACAGAACTTACAGTTATGTGCTTGCTCCTCTGCCATCTTCGCTTGTGCCGCATTGCTTTCTGGGATAGCAAGCTGTCTGAAGTCCACTCAAGTCACCACAGAAGCATCCTTGATCATATGGGCGGAGCAAGTACACATCTGGGAATGTGGAGCGTACTTGCGTACTTGCGTACTTTGAATTGGAACAGTACTTGCTTCTTAAGTGATGACGATTCAGAACTACACGAGTACAGACAAGTACGCATAATGAGTAACGGCCCAGATTGGAGTATATTGACCCTTCAGGCTTGCCATAGTGTTCTGTGTAATATTTAGCGCGAATTTATCTCCAGGATGAACGGAAACCGAGAGGGGGGCTGGATTTAGTCGTACAGGTTTATTAAATCGCTATTATGAATTCCTCTAAGCTCGTCTAGTCATAGTCGGTGTTTTGTAAGTTAACAAAGCAACAGCTGAGTTGTTAAACTGAGCAAGAGTGCGCGGCTGCCAGCTGAGTGACTGCGTGGGAGGAAGCATTAGCAACACAGACATGCCAGGTGTCTCATAACAACCTACTTGAAAACAAGGAAAATGGTAAGAATGAACGAATGGCTCGTCGTCATTGCTGTATAGCCTTGTATACGGATGTTGACTTACTACTTTGTCGTTTGCTAACATCAAAACATTACAGAGAAGGAGTCTTGCTCCCAGTCAGGTTGCCAAACGAAAGGAAGTAGATAATTCCTGTGAAGATGAAGACTGGATTTGTAAAATTGTAAGTACAGTAGTATGACCTTTGGCTACATTGAGTGGTTTGTCGTATACGTTGGCCTTTTAAATCTTTTTAACTGTAAGCAACCATTTTTTAATTGAGCAACTTCTGAGTATCTTGATAGTGCTTATTTCCAGAAGAGTATTAACTGATAAAAGTGAAGATTTGAGGCATTTAACCTCTGAGTCATGGCAGTCACATTTGCTACTAGTTTGTGCTGTTTAACCCATACCTTGACACAGTACTTATTTATGGACAGAGTTGGTGCAGACAGCCTAAAGTTTTGTATAATATGAAGCTGTTGTAAAGTAGCATAATTAAGTGAAAGTGATAATGAGTGAATATTGGTGTTTGGTGTGATTGCAATGATGCTTTTTCAAAGGAAAAAAGAAGGAAAGAGGCAAAGATGATGGAAAGCCACATTTCTTCCTTCAGAAAGCCTCTAACCCAGCTGAACAGTCAGCCTGGTTGTATGCAAGGTGACAAACATGTAAGCATTATGTGTTAAATTAGTAGTATAGAGTATTCTCTTTGACTACAGTGATGATTTCAATTGACATGACTGGCTTGCTTGCAAAAACTCTCTTCCACAGGAGGCATTTATCCGAAGTATTCTCTCCAAGCCTTTTAAAATTCCTATTGCAAATTATGCTGGTAAGTTTCTTGTGACTATGGCTTCTCTATTATACGAAGCAACAGGTAAAACCTTAGATCTGATCTCTCACAGGCTCACTGGGAATCAGAGCACTTGGTCTAAAGCGTGCAGGAGTGAGGAAAGCCCTTCATGATCCCTTTGCAGAGGATGCTTTGGTGCTTTATGAGCCTCCAACTCTCAGTGCTCATGACCTGATCAAAGCTGAAAAGTAGGTTCAAATATATATGGAATTCTTTCCTCAACATGAGTTGCTAAACAAAAATTACTTTTCATGAACAGCTGTAGTAGAATTAGCAAAAAAAACAGTAAATTGGTGTTGTTGATTAAATGCCCCTTGCTGGCTTCTACTGATCCTATGTGTGGAAATTCAGACAAACTTCTTGTGGCTCTGGGGTACCTACAGCTGCCAGAGTGCTGGAAGTGTTTGTGGTTAAAATGAAATATGTGAAAGTGCCTTTCTTTTCTTTGTCCAGAGAAAAGCTACCTGTCCATGTTGTTGTGGATCCAGTTTTAGGAAACGTTCTTAGACCCCATCAGAGAGAGGTATCTCCAAGCTTTTTTTTTTCTAAACTGTACTAGCTAAAATGTATTATATTGACACTTATTCATTTTTAACTTACAATTTATCATAAGAGAAGCATTCAACTGTAAATTAACGAAGGAGCTTTACAATTTTTTTTCAGACAGAGCGATATTCTTTATAGTAGATGACAAAACAAACCATTTTTCATTCCAGTTTTCTTCTTTGAAATGTTAAGAGGAGTAATTTGATAATCAAATTCAAATCAACTTTCTTGAAAAAGGATCTTTGAATTAGATTTTTTTTGTTGTAGATGAAACTTTAAAAATTTTTTCAAAATTCCTAAGGGGGTAAAGTTCCTGTGGGAGTGTGTAACAGGCAGGCGCATTCCAGGATCTTACGGCTGCATCATGGCAGATGAGATGGGTCTGGGAAAGACTCTGCAGTGCATCACCCTCATATGGACCCTGCTACGTCAAAGTCCTGATGCAAAGCCGGAGATAGACAAAGCCATTGTGGTTTCACCTTCTAGTCTGGTTCGCAGCTGGCATAATGAAGTGGGAAAGTGGTTGGGAGAACGCATTTCACCAGTGGCCATTGATGGAGGCTCAAAGGATGAGATCGATAAGCAACTAGGTATTTAAGCTCTCCTCTCCATCTCAGTTTCTCATTGACCTTTTCATAAACTGATGTGTTGGTCACTCTATAAGCACTTTGTTGCACAATAGTTAATGAAAATCATAATTTCAAAACACTCCATAAGCCATCTATTTGGGTCATTATAATATTCAGTGATTGAACGAAAAACTGTTTATGTCAACATGTTAGCACTATCTTATGGTGAAATCAAAACAAATCAAACCATCCAAAAATAAAAATATGATGAATCACATTCCAACATGCTGTATGAAGAGGGAGTGATCAAAGTTAAAATTAGCTCATTTAAAAAGCTCACCTCTTTATAAAATGTTGAGAGTCATTTTAATTGATGTGTTTATGATTCTTGTTATAGCAAATATGGATGCTGCCCCGACAATGGATCTTGCTCAATTGCTTGAAAGTAGAAAAATTAAATGAGAACCTATGTTTCACAAGATGTTTGCAAACGAGGAAATGTTGGATCCAGTTTGGTGATAGTTCTTTTGTGTCTTGTTATCCCTATGTTCAGCTGTCTTATACAGTCACCACATCTGGGATATCCTCATAAAAAAAATTACACAAATAAATGAAAACACACTTGGATGTAAAATGCTTTTTATAAGTATTGGTTCAGTTAAAAAAAAAACTCTTAAACATCAGTAGCTCACAGAACTATTAGGAATCTTCATGACCCATGGCAGACTTGCAGTTTAGCTACCAACTGAAAATGACAATAATTCAAGAAAATTGGAACACTGATTTATTTATTTTTCCTTGTAACTAACTTGATTTCTAACTACTCTGTTCATTAATTTCAAAAAGTTTCTTGTTTTCATTAGAAAAATTTGGAGCTGTATTACAGGTTCAGTTGAAAGGAGAAGAAAAGAAAAGTTACTCATCTTTGGAGTGTATATAATCGAAATCTACAGTGTAGTCAAGCAGCCCCCTCAGGAGAAACTGCTTCTCAAGCAACAGAAGTCTAAATTAGAAGCTAAAGAGTTAAAAGAGGGTGTTACTGTTAACTAAAAGCAAAAAGCCATTGGTTATTAAGGATGGCTCTTGATCGGCATGCATTGTGGGTCCTTTGAAGGTCCAATGGCAAAACATCATAAACTGATAGATCTTTTTTGTTGTTGTTTTTTAATCCCCAAAGAAGACAGTGTGTGTGACTTCATTCTGCTCTCTGAGATACCGTGGTTTCTCAGTGATAATGATTCTGTATTCTGCTGGACTGTTCACGCAAACTCTTTAGGCAGATTTCAAATGTGTCTGATATCAAAGACCTTTTAGACCCCTTTTTAGATTCCATTAGGAATTTCTAATGATATTGCAGTGGTTTGCAACATTTTTCACCTCTCGCCTAAGTATTTTTACTATTTTGTTACTTACAGCTTGGTAAAACATCACCCAGCACGATGCTGTCACCACCATGCTCCACTGTGAAGATGCTGTTCTTGGGCTTTGGAGAGGTGTAGGATTTGCACCATAGCGTTTTTCTTGATGGCCAAGAAGTTCAGTTTTAGTCAATTTGTAGCCCAGCTCTGTGGAGTGTACAGCTTATAGTGACAGATACACTGGTGTCCTCTATGGAGCTCTGTCTCCAGCTCCTTCAGGGTTACCTTTGGTCTCTTTGTTGCCCCTCTGATTAATGCCCTCCTTACCCAGTCTGTGAGTTTTGGTGAATAGCCGTCTCTACACAGGTTTGTAGTGATGCCACATTCTTTCCATTTTGTGATGATGGATCTAATGGTGGTCTGTGGGATTATCAGATTGTCTGATATTTCTCTTCAGTTTTGTTCCTGACGTGTTTGGAGTGCTGCTTTTGTCGTCATGGTGCCTCTTGATTAATGGTATTTCAAATTCTAGAGCCGCCATGTAAATTACAGGTTGTAATACAAAGAAAATTGGAAAAACACCAAAGGGAATGAATACTTTTGCGAGCCAATGTCATAATCTTTGACAAGAATTGATAGACACTATTGGTGTTTGTTGTTGTTTTTTCATTAAGATTCATCTTTATTTCAAACTTACATGGGTAAGAAATTGAAATGATTGATTTATTATGATTTCTAGAGAACTTCATCTCACAGCATGGTTTAAGAGTTCCAACCCCAATCCTGATCATTTCATATGAGACATTTCGACTCCATGCTGATGTTCTCCACAAAGGCAAAGTTGGACTTGTTATCTGTGACGAGGTATTTCACTAAAATTCAGACATGCACAGGACTTTTTGACGTATATATGTTGCATTAATAGCTGTGTGCTGCAGGGCCATCGGTTGAAGAACTCTGACAACCAGACATACCAGGCTTTGAATGCCTTGAGTGCCCAGAGGAGAGTGCTGATATCAGGCACTCCTGTCCAGAATGATCTGCTGGAGTATTTCAGCCTTGTCCATTTTGTTAATACTGGAATCCTTGGTAATCAGCACCACTTACAGAACATTTAAGAACAGAAACATGGCTGTTTTTCTGATATCCATTGTTAATTGTAAAATTGTAATTTTTCAACCCAGGTACAGCCCAAGAATTTAAAAAGCGATTTGAGCTTCCAATCCTTAAAGGGAGGGATGCAGATGCCTGTGATAAAGAGAGACAGACTGGAGAAGAAAAACTCAAGGAGCTGATCAGCATTGTTAACAGGTAAGCTCAGAGAACAAATAGTGTTTTATTTAATTTAAGTTCAGGTTTGCTTTACTTAGAAGTAAAACAAAAGCAATCTCAGAGCACTTAGCACAGCGTAAACATTCATGTTGGTCTTTGTTGGTATATTTTTATTTTTTGTCGTTTTGCTCTAATGTAGTTTTCTTATTTTGAACATGTAGCATCTGTGTTTATATACATGTTCATGCATTTTGTTTGGCTCAATAGCTGATTTACTTACTTGTTAATAGTAAGTAAGTATATATAAATTAGTATAATATGAATCTATCAATATAGCTAGAAGCATATTTCATAGTTTGTTGAACAAGTTTAGTCACATTGTTTTGGTGTTTTTTGTGAAGTCTTTGTGCAGGTCATAATAAATAAATGATACACTACTCAAAAAGTTTGGGATATTTGGCTTTCTGGTAAAATTTCAGCATGAACCTAAAATGCATTATAACCTTTACAGGTGAACTTAATGTGACTTTCTGTAAACTTTTGAATGCACATGTCCAACTGTTCAATGTTTCACTACTTTTTGCACAAGTGGCTGCTCTCTAACAAGGAGCTTAACGTCAAAATTCACAACAGTGGTTTGATCCATGAATCAACCAACAAATTTAGAATTGGTATTTAAACAGTCTTCCTCATCATGCTATTCACATTTTGACATCATGAGACCAACATTACACCTAACAACTGATAAACAGTACCTCGCCATTGTGAGGCTTCAAACGGGATGTTCACAGATGGATGTGGCAACTGAGCTTAAAGTGTCACAGAGTGTAATCAGCAGGTTGCAACAGAGATACAGAGAGAATGGAAGAGTCAAAGAAAGGCATAGAAGTGGACGTCCTTTGGCCACATCCCACACTGATGATCACTTCATTGTGAACAGTGCTCTGCGGAACCGGTTGATAAATGCCACTCAACTGCAGGCACATTTAAAGGAGGTGAGAGGCAGCCAAGTGTCACATCAGACCATTTGAAAACATTTTCATCAGCGTGGTCTGCGTGCTAGATGACCTGCAAGGGTACCCGACCACATCACCAGGCACAGGTGTCATTGTCTTACGTGGGCCAGGGAGCATTTACGCTGGACGAGAGACCAGTGGGACTCAGTGCTGTTCTATGATGAAAGTCAGTTCACGTTGAGCAGAAATTATTGCCGCAATGATGTTGGAGACGTCAAAGAGAGCGCTATGCATCAGCCACTGTTGTCACCAGACGAGCCTTTGGTGGTGGTGGTGTTACAGTGTGGGCAGGTGTGTCTAGTCAGAACTGTAGAACTGCCCTACACTTTGTGAATGGTACAGTAACAAGCCCATACTACCTGAATAACATCATTAATCCAGTCATTGTGCCCCTGCATGAACCCTAATTTAATCTTCATGGACAACAATGCTCCAGCTCATCGAGGTCACATCATTAGAAAACGGCTGCTGGAGACTGTGGTACCTCAAAAGGAGTGGCCTGCATTTTCTCCAGACCTGAATCCCAAAGAAAACCTATGGGATCAGCTGAGTCGCCAGGTCGAGGCTTGTAACTCTGTACCCAAGAACCGCCCTTCAAGAGGAGTGGGATGCCATGCCTAGTTATTGAGACATTGCTTTTTTTGTTGTGGTATACCCACCACTGTTGTTGGCTTTTGTTACAATAAATTGTTTGAGACGAGGAAATCATCAGTGCATGCTTCTACCTAAATGCCCTACTTTCATGATATAATATCACTGTAGCGTGAGCTTTTTACATTTTCCATAAATTTCACCCGAAAGCCAAATATCCCAAACTTTTTGTGAGGAGTGTATTTCTCAAAGTTAGTCAAATGATAGTACATTTAAGAACAGAAGAAACTTGGTTGGAGTGATTATAAAATAAACGGCAATCTAAGTCATAGAGCGGTCTCCTTAATGCCAAATTTTGCTCAGCCCAATTGTGGGTTGGGACTATTTCTTTGGACTTTTCTCTTATTGAAATGTTGGCATTTTACATATGCATGAATATTTATTGTATATAGATATCCCTATTGCATGTATTTTTGGCTTTATAGTCACTCTGGTATATGACATCTAAGACGACAACATTTACTTCAGCATAAGACCTTCAGTGTGTGAGCCATCACTTTGATTTTTCTGTTACAGTGGCATTGCATTATTTTTAAAACATATAAACCACTTTTTGTTTGTGTTTTAGATATTTATAAGGACAAAGTCTACGTTTTACTGTAAATGTAGGTCTACTCTCAAATGGTTCTTATGTTCTAGTTTCTTCAAAGACTGAGAAATGAATTTTTTAATGGACATTTTAAGTTTTTCAGAAAGTCTTCAGGTTATAAGACAAAGTTTTCAAATGCTGCTCAGATTTAAGAATTTTTGGTTTGAATTAACAATTCAGCCTGAATGAATCAGTATAATAAGTAGATTGACTTCTGAATAAGTCAATCTACTTTCTCTACCACTTGGAGGAACAGGACACTGTTTTGTGGTAGTAGTAAACCTACTGTAACCTTTCACCACCACTGGTTTTGGTATGCAATGTGAAAATGTTTTTTATCCTTTTACCATAAAGCTTCACCCCAACTAATTATAAAACTGATTCTAAATATTATAAGGAGACTTTTTTCTTAATGCCAACATTAAAGTTTTAAAAGTATTTAAATGTTCTTAAGTGTTCATATTCATATCAAAGTTATACTGAGCATGTTGTGCATCAACAGGTGTTTGATAAGGAGGACATCTGACATCCTGTCAAAGTATCTTCCTGTGAAAATTGAGCAGGTTGTGTGTTGCAGGTAGGCTGACTCACTTGGTTTCTGGTTTAAGGTGTTGTTTACTAAGAGGAATATAGGTCTCCTGTCTTTCCACACATAGAACCTAAAACCATTCCTGCCAGCATTTGTGTGTATCAAGGAAATATTGTTAGTGGCTAGACATCATAGAAGAGATGTAGGGAGTTTGAATACTGCAACAATAGAGCTTTATAAATGAATAACTTAAGATGGCTGTTTCATTGACTGCAGGGAAGTTCTTGTTTCTATAGAAATATTTATTTGATAATATCTGACGAAGGTTAGGACTATAATGAATGTGTCTATGATCAACCCCCTGCAGGCTGACTCCTCTGCAAACAGAACTCTATAAATGCTTTCTAAGGCAGGCCAAACCCATTGAGACCTTACAAGAGGGCAAAATAAGCATTTCTTCCCTCTCTTCCATCACATCACTCAAGAAGCTGTGCAATCGTAAGTGTTTCCATAATTACTTCATGTACATTGTATCAGTAACCAATAAACCAGTCTTCAGATGGACTGTCCTTTTAATCAGAGTTCTCTCGAATATGAGCTTAATGTCAAATATTGACCAAGGAAATAAAGATTAAGCTTGTCTTAATATGGCCCTGATTCCAACAACATTGGGCTGCTCTCTAACATAAGCTTTGAATGTTCAGCAATGTGAAACAGAGAGTTCACTTTCAGTTCTAAGGTTTTATGTGTGAAGATTTATAAAAACAAAATTAAAAAAACAATTCATCTGGTCCTTACACAGGACATATTAAAGAGTCATTATTTACTGAACAACAATAACAAAGACAAAACACAGAAGCATGTGAAAAACTTTTATGTTGGTGCAGACAGACCAACTGCAGCACAGTGCATCAGGTTCTTCATAGTTTATGCAAGTTTTTGGTCAAGTCATCAAATTTCTTTACCTGCAAATATTGGGCCACAGTGATGGCAGTCCATGAAATAGACAGCTCCTCTCATTGCAGTAATTTAACTGATAAACTGCGTGACTGTTTTATGCTGATTCTACATCTTGCCTTCATCATTAATTCAGGACTGTCGTGTCACAGGTCTGAGGGCTTGTTTCTTTTGAAAAAAAATCTGCAGTTCAAAGGGACAATGACAAACTCTGTACTGAATAGAGGATACATATGTCTTTTCAAGCCGGGACCGATGCGCCTTTGTTGCTCATCATGTCGTATAAAAGTACAGAGGCAGAACTGGAGGTTGAAGTTGAGCTGGAAAAAGCTGTAGTGACGGCAGAAAAACTGTCTTGCCTTGTCTGTGCTTTAACATATCATGACGGCATTGTAGAATTTTCTACTCTTACCAGTGGCACTTGCGTCATTCAGCTGATTCCACTATGCCAGCATGAAGGGTGTAAGAACACAGCAACACTGGGCTGACTCTCCTCTGTTTGGCATGTGCGAATTATGAGAGGGAATAGCAGCTGGTTAACAAGAGCAGCTTCACGGATGTGCAAGTTAGTGATGTCATGTGCACCTGTCCACATTATGGATTCTGGCCTCTGAGCTGCACGCTGATTACAAGTCGGACAGATCCTTCCATCTTTATTTCTCAGTTTTTAGAAGTGTTCCTAAAGCCATACAGAAAAAACATGTCTTCTTCTGGTAATGCAATGCAAAGTGTAAGTTCGAAGACCACTCCTTGCTTCTTTTTGTCTTTATCTTGAATATAGAGATTACTGCGGACATTCTGAATTTTTATTTAATCACATACTTTCGATGATGAAAATGCAAGAGTCTTCCATTTAAAAAGTGAAGTCTTCAACTATTGAAAGTGTGTTCACGAGATCTATCAGAGTGTTGAACCCCTCTCCATCTTTACTTTTAAAAGACTCAGCCATGGCCGTTTTTAAAAAAATAAAAAATTGTTGTCATTGACCAGTTTTAAATCAACATTTATGAGATGTTCCTATAGTTTTTGAACTTATAAAACCATTCCAGAGTTTTGTTCCCTTGTCCTCTTTTTAGGCTGACATCATAGTTAAGTCAAAATGAGCATATTTACACTTAAGGTCGTGTCCTGACCTACTTTAAAATGAATATGTAATGTGTTTATTGTAGTGTTTATTCCAGCCATGTAGTGCTACATATGATTCCTCAGAACTGCAAATGGTAAAAATATTAATCTGAATTTGATTGCAGACCCAGCTCTCATCCATGAAAAGTGTATGGATGGTGAAGAGGGCTTTGAGGGGGCACTGAATCTCTTTCCTTCTGGCTACTGCACAAAATCTTTGGAACCTCAACTCTCTGGTAAGAGCTCTGATAAGAAAGAATTTAAATGCAGCTCTTAAATGTTTGGTTTAGTTCCAAAGAAAAAAGAGGCTTGTTCATGTGTCGAAGTGTGATTGGGCTGCATTTATATGTGCATTGGTTTGTGAATGTGGGGAAAAAGAGAATGTTGCGTTCGGTATAAAGAGTACATTTCCAGGTACTGTGTGAGTCTGTGTGAACATGTGAATGAGTAATGCATTTAAAGCACTTTTTAGAACCTGGACAGAGTTTAAAAATATGCTACATAAGTGAATACCATTTATTATTACACCTTTGACTTGTCATATCCATAGTTGTGTTACATCAAAACTCTAGAAGAAATTCTCATATCTTATCTTAAAATAAGCTTTTGGTGATTTGAAAAGCAGCATACTAACAAAATAAGCCAACTTAGTTTACCTTGTTATTTTAACGTGTCTGATTAACTTTTATTTAGAGATCATTCAAACAATCCAATCTTTTGGAGAAACCAAAGGATAGACGATAGGTTTTCTGTTTTGAACAGTACTGATCATCCATCCATTCACCCATTCATCATCTTCCAATTATAGAAGATCAGGTCACCGAAGCAATAGGTGCTAGAGGCAAACCCTGACATCCCTCTCCCCAGCAACACTTTCCAGCTCCTCCTGGGGGATCCCAAGGTGTTCCCAGGCCAGAAGGGATATATATAATCTCTCCAGTTTATGCTGGGTCTGCCTGGGGCCTCGCCCTAGTTGGACATGCCCGAAAGACCTCCAAAGGCAACCAGGAGGTTGAAAGAAACTAAATAAACTGTTAAACTGCTCTGTAGCCCCTGGGGCTGATTGTTAAAAGAAGAATGCTACACAAGTTAATGAATATAAAGAACAACACCAACCATCCTCTACATAGCATCATATTGAAACAGCACGAGTGTGATTAGTTTGAGGCTTTCCGAGCTCTGTTGGAACACAGAAAGATCCAGGAGGTCCTTTCTGCCAGTAGCAATATTACTTTACAGTTTTTTTCCCCCATGTAATTTTTCAAAAAAATTTGAACATTGTGTTACTTTGTAATGTATCAGCTGTGTTATCATTCCTTGACACTCATTTTCATTGAGGAAACTGACTTGGACCAGTCATAGGACTTTGACCAGGCATATTTTTAGTTTGTATGCTGCTTTAGTTTGATCTTTCTTTTCATCATCTCCCCTGTTCCAGGGAAAATGCTGGTTCTTGACTACATTCTAGCAATGACAAGAACTACAACTAGTGACAAGGTGGTGCTTGTGTCCAACTATACTCAAACCCTGGACCTCTTTGAAAAGCTTTGCAGATCAAGAAGGTACTTATGAGGAACACATTTTTGACAATTGTCTGATTTAAATTTTCTGTTCATTCTTCTTCTTGGTCTTTTTCAGATACCTCTACGTTAGATTGGATGGCACAATGTCCATCAAGAAAAGGGCCAAAATTGTGGAGAGATTCAATAGTCCATCTGTGAGTTTAAAACAGTTTTAACCAAGTGCTTTTCAAAGAACTTTTTTAACGAACAGAATCTGACGCCACCTTTTTCTTAGAACCCAGAATTCATCTTCATGTTGAGCAGCAAGGCTGGTGGATGTGGCCTCAATCTGATTGGTGCTAATCGCTTAGTGATGTTTGATCCTGACTGGAACCCTGCCAACGATGAGCAGGCTATGGCTCGGGTGTGGAGAGATGGCCAGAAGAAGACTTGCTACATCTACAGATTGCTCTCTGTCAGTTAAACACACCTAAAAAATTCATACAGAAGACGGACATAAAATAAAACCGATCACCGACGTTGCTCAATTTTTTGTCAGTAGTTCTCACAGTGATAATTTCACCCAGAAAAATAACTTATCTTACTGTACACACTGATAAAACTATACAACTGAAGTAATGACCTCACGGGAGTTTGATGCTGAAAGCTCCAGTCAGCCTGCAGAGGTTCCACATTAATATGAGTGGGTTTTTTTCTGACAGACGGGGACTATTGAAGAGAAGATCCTCCAGAGACAGGCCCATAAGAAAGCCTTGAGCAGCTGTGTGGTGGATGAGGAGCAGGATGTGGAGCGTCACTTCTCTCTGGGTGAACTCAGAGAACTCTTCACTCTCAATGAGGAGACAACCAGCGACACACATGACAAGTAGATAACTTTTTTCACAAGCTGTTTATGCTGCTCACTTTGCAGATTATATGGTCAACTGAATGAACTTACATTAAGATGGTACCATAAAGTTGGTGCAAAAAAATCTTATTTAATTTCCCTATTAATGGCAATGCCATTTAGTACTCTTTGCTTAACAATTCAATTCAATTCAATTAAATTTTATTTATATAGCGCCAGATTACAACAATTGTCATCTCAAGGCACTTAAATAATATAGTCCAATTCAAGCCAATTGGAATTCAATTCATTGTAATCATAATCCAATTAATTCATATAGAGCCAATTCAAAAAATTAATATCCTAGCTAAGAAAACCAACAGATTGCACCGAAACTTGTCTTCAGTCCAATCTCCCGTCCTGAGCCTGAGGGACTGTGGAAAGGAACGACTCCCTTTTAACAGGAAGAAACCTCTGGCAGAACCAGAAACAGGAAGAAACCTCTGGCAGAACCAGACTCAGGAAGGGTGGCCATCCGCCTCGACCAGCTGGGGTTTGAGAAGACAGAAAAGAGGGAAAAGAGGGGAGAAAAACACCATAACGCCATTCAAAGGATACCTGTTGGAACAGGGAAACATAGGTTAATAACCACAATAATGTCACATGTACATAAAATCAATTGAGAAATTAAACGGGGGGGAACAGAGAGCAAAGTGAGGAAAGGTGTGACAGATGAGGTCCCCCAGCAGTCTAAGCCTATAGCAGCTTAACTATGGGATGTTTCAGGATTACCTGAGCCATCCCTAACTATAAGCTTTATCGAAAAGGAAAGTTTGAAGCCTAATCTTAAAAGTGGAAAGGGTGTCTGCTTCCCGGACATTTACTGGCAGCTTATTCCACAAGAGAGGGGCCTGATAACTGAAGGCTCTGCCTCCCATTCTACTTTTAGAAACTCTGGGAACAGCAAGTAAACCTGCAGTTTGGGAGCAAAGTGCTCTGTTAGGAAAATACCTTACAATTAAATCTTTAAGATATGATGGAGCTCGGTCATTAAGAGCTTTATATGTGAGGAGAAGAATCTTAAATTCTATTCTGAATTTAACAGGGAGCCAATGAAGAGAAGCTAAAACTGGAGAAACATGATCTCTCCTGTTAGTTCTCATCAGAACTCTGGCTGCAGCATTTTGGATCAGCTGGAGGCTTTTCAGAGAATATGTGGGACAGCCCAATAATAAGGAATTACAGTAGTCCAATCTTGAAGTAACAAATGCATGAACTAGTTTCTCTGCATCACCCTGAGACAGGATGTTCCTGATTTTAGCAATATTACGAAGGTGAAAGAAGGCAGTCCTAGAAACCAGTTTTATATGTGCGTCAAATGATAAATTCTGGTCAAAAATAACTCCAAGGTTCCTCACTGTAGAACTGGAAGCCAAGGAAATACCATCTAGAGTAACTATATAACTAGACAATTTCTCCCTGAAGCGCTCAGGTCCAAAGAGAACAACTTCAGTTTTGTCTGAATTTAAAAGCAGACAGTTCTGAGTCATCCAGGTCTTTATGTCTTTAAGACAGGCTTGTAGTCTGACCAACCTGTAGGTTTCATCTGGTTTCATAGATAAGTACAGCTGAGTATCATCAGCATAACAATGGAAATTTATGCCATGCTGTCTAATAATGTTACCTAATGGAAGCATGTATAGAGTAAAAAGAATCAGTCCAAGCACAGAACCCTGAGGAACTCCATGACTTACTCCAACGTGTGAGGAAGATTCTTCATTTACAAGAACAAACTGGAATCTATCAGATAAATATGACTTAAACCAGCCTAATGCAGTTCCTTTAATCCCAATAACATGTTCAAGTCTCTGTAACAGAATGCTGTGATCGATCGTATCAAATGCAGCACTGAGATCCAACAGGACAAGCACAGAAACAAGTCCGCTATCAGAGGCTAAGAGGAGATCATTGGTAACTTTCACCAGTGCTGTTTCTGTGCTATGATGCACTCTGAATCCCGACTGAAACTCTTCAAACAGATTATTTCTATGTAAATGATCACAAAGTTGAACTGCAACTATTTTTTCAAGAACTTTAGACAAAAAAGGGAGATTGGATATAGGTCGATAATTAGCCAACACTTCTGAATCAAGAGTAGGTTTTTTAAGTAAAGGTTTAATTACAGCAACCTTAAAAGTCTGAGGTACATATCCTGTCAACAAAGACCGATTGATCAAATCCAATATGGAAGTGTCAATTAAGGGGAAAACCTCCTTGAACAGTCTGGTTGGGATTGGGTCTAAAATACAAGTTGATGGTTTAGAAGAGACTATTGCTGTTGTTAGCTCAGAAAGATCAACTGGGCAGAAGCTGTCTAAATACAAATCAGGTTCTAAAGATACTTCTAAAGCTGCTCTACTTGATAATACATCAGTGATAATAGTGGGAAGGATTCCATTAATCTTCTCTCTGATAGAAACAATTTTATTGATAAAGAATCTCATGAAATCATCACTGCTGAGAGTTAAACGAATACATGGCTCAACAGAGCTCGGACTCTTTGTCAGCCTGGCAACAGTGCTGAAAAGAAACCTGGGATTGTTCTTATTCTCTTCTATCAATAATGAATAATAAGCAGTTCTAGCTTTACGAAGGGCTTTCTTATACGTTATTAAACTATCTTTCCAGACTAATTGAGACTCTTCTAAATTAGAGGAACGCCACTGTCTCTCCAGCTTTCTTGCAGTCTGCTTTAACGCACGCAGCTGTGAATTATACCAAGGAGCCAACCTCTTCTGACTGATTACCTTCCTTTTCAGAGGGGCAACATTGTCCAGTGTTGTACGCATTGAAGCTATAGTGCTGTCAACAAGAGAGTCAAGTTCTACTGGAGTAAAATTTAGGTAGCCGTCCTCTGTCATATCAGCACATGGCAGTGAAGAAAAGGATGATGAAATCAACTCTTTAAATCTGGTTACAGCATTCTCTGACAGACACCTTCTATATGTAAAATTCTTCTCAGAAGCCGTATAGTCAAGTAATGTAAATTCAAAAGTTATTAAAAAATGGTCAGACAAGACAGACAAACTCCAACTTTGTGGCAGCCAGACGGGGGCCTTTTCGGGCTAAGCCCGGCCGGGCTATGTGGGCTGCCTGGCCACCAGGATCTCACCGGCAAACACCACCCGGGGCCTTGCTCAAGGGGTGGTTCCCGGCAGCCCTACACTAGGCAGGGTACACGTTTCCTGTGCTCCTTCTGCATGGGGGTTTCTAAATATATCCATCCATCCATTTTTTTTTATACCCACTTAATCCAACTCAGGGTCGCGGGGGCTGGAGTTCTATGTCAGCTGTCATCGGGTGAGAGGCAGGTTACACCCTGGACAAGTTGTCCATCACAGACCCACACAGAGAAAAATGAGACAAACAACCATGCATATCCAAATATATGCTGATAATTTTTTTGTTTGTTTTGAATTTTTGCTATGCACAGTAAAATTTTTAAAATAGATCAATGATTTGGTTTTCTGCTGACATGTTTAACTTGGTTCCAGAAAGGCTATGGCCTGTTGTTGAAACCACTTGAACTGCATCCAAAGAGCTTTTCATTATAACCATCATGTATTTTAGAGTCATGTATTTAGTAAGTCATTTGTATTGAATCTTGTTCTCTTTTGTGGTCTTAGGTTTCGCTGTCGTCGCTGTGTATATGGCAGAGAGGTGCGACCACCTGCAGAAGATTCAGACTGTACAAGTGACCTTTCCCAGTGGAACCATTGCTTTGAAAAGAAGGGGCTCAAGGATCAAGTGTTAAAAGCTTCCTGGGATGCTGCTGTGTCCTTTGTCTTTTACCAGTGCTCTCACGAGGCTCAGAAAGGTGTTCTGTAGCCGAAGGAACACAATAGGCTCTATCATACTACCACATGTATTGTACATTCTGATATTTATTTTTTTGGAGTTTTGAGATTTTTTTTGGTTTGATTAAAACAGAAACATGAAAAGAGACAAGCTATCCAGTAACTTCTTCACATGTAAATTGTACTTGCAGGAATGGGGAATTAGTTGACATTGCTATTAGATTTGCGTATAATAGAGAGCCATCTTAATGAGAATGCTAAAATTGATCACAGTTTGAGAGAGGAACAATAGGTCCGCTATCTGCAGGACAACATATTGGATATTTTGAATTGTACATGAAGTCAAGATATTAAGTAGCAACTTGAGTACAATCAACAGTACTCCTAAATCAGCTCTTTTTACACCTAATTGGCTGTAAAGATATTGCTTAATTCTTTTGATATATCCACTTTAATTTAGTAAGTCCTGTTCACTTATAAGCCAGCCATAAAAGGTCATTTTCAATTCAACATTTGGACATGTTGCCATAGATGCACAGCATAGCACAGCACAGATGTGTCCAAGGCTTCTGAAGGACTGCAGGACAACAAACAGCCCCTCTTCATTGGCTCTTTAATGAGCTTTCAGGTGGAAAAAGTCCCAGGGCTGCGACAGTCTTGAAGTAACAAATTCACGGAGCAGTATTTCTGCATCACTCTGAAACAGGATGTTCCTAATTTTGGCAATATTATGAAGGTGAAAGAAGGCAGTCCTAGAATCTTATTTTATGTATACGTCAAATGATAAATTCTGAGTATGTCCACTCTAAGGTTTATTTCATGGAATGTGCATGGAGCTGGGTACAGGGAGAAGAGATTAAAAATCTCCAATAAATTGAAGGATTTACAGGCGGACATTGTGTTATTACAGGAGATTCATTTATCAAAGACTGCAGCTGATGTTCTCACCACAGCACAGTTTCCTCATGTGTACTCAGCCTGTTACAACTCCAGACAAAGAGGTGTAGCCATTCTGATAAACAGAAGAGTAAATTTCACCATAAACAACACAGTTATAGATCCAGAAGGTAGATTTGTAATAGTTAATTTATCGATTCAAAATATGAATTTATGCATTGCAAATATATATGGTCCAAATGTTGATGACCTCTCATTTTTTCACTCCTTTTTCACTTCACTCTCTGATCACTCAGATAACACACTCATCATCGGAGGGGACTTTAACATGGTTTCTGACTCAGGAGTAGACAGACTCAGTACTTCAGGAAGTCAGCGGAACTGGCAGTCCACGAATATTGTTAAACAGTATATGAAAGATTTTGGTCTTTGTGATGCTTGGCGCTCCCACCACCCCACTCTTAGAGAATACACCTTCTTCTCACCGGTACACCACTCATATTCAAGAATAGATTATTTCTTAGTTAGCAGTTCCTTGATGAGGGATATTTCAGACACCAAAATCCAGCCCATCACTATCAGTGATCACGCTCCAGTTTCTATCACACTGAAGAATGACAGAGTTACACCACCAGCTCGGAATTGGAGATTTAATACATCATTACTAAAAGACCCTGATTTTATTAATTATTTCAAAAGGGAATGGTCTGTATATTTAGAAAATAATGACCTGCCAGGAATGTCAGCTTGTACTCTCTGGGAAGCCGGAAAAGCAGTTATGAGAGGCAAAATAATCTCTTTTTCATCAAATAAGAAAAAGGATATCAGATTTAGAACTCAGGATTAAATCATTAGAAATTGTCTACAGTACCTCCAAAGAGGAACACACACTGAATGAACTAAGAGAAGCTAAACTTGAATTAAACAAAATTATGAATAAACAAACACAGTTTCTGATACAAAGACTTCGCTTGGAGAACTTTGAGCACGGCAATAAATCTGGAAGGTTCCTAGCTAACCAACTAAAGAGAAACAAAGAGAAAACAACAATCACTTCTGTTAAAGACTCAAAAGGAAATGTCACCCATAACCCTGATGTAATTAACAATGCTTTCAGGGACTTCTATAAAACCTTATATTCATCACTAAATGATCCATCAGACAGTAACATAGATCAGTTTCTTAGTAATATCAACCTTCCAAAATTACAAACCGAACAGGCAATGGCTCTGGATTCACCTCTTTCAATAGGAGAACTCCATGAAGCCCTTATGCTGCAGCCAGAGTTCTGATGAGAACTAACGGGAGAGATCATGTTTCTCCAGTTTTAGCTTCTCTTCATTGGCTCCCTGTTAAATTCAGAATAGAATTTAAGATTCTTCTCCTCACATATAAAGCTCTTAATGACCGAGCTCCATCATATCTTAAAGATCTCATTGTAAGATATTTTCCTAACAGAGCACTTCGCTCCCAAACTGCAGGTTTACTTGTTGTTCCCAGAGTTTCTAAAAGTAGAATGGGAGGTAGAGCCTTCAGTTATCAGGCCCCTCTCTTGTGGAATAAGCTGCCAGTAAATGTCCGGGAAGCAGACACCCTTTCCACTTTTAAGATTAGGCTTAAAACTTTCCTTTCTGATAAAGCTTATAGTTAGGGATGGCTCAGGTAATCCTGAAACATCCCATAGTTAAGCTGCTATAGGCTTAGACTGCTGGGGGACCTCATCTGTCACACCTTTCCTCACTTTGCTCTCTTTTTCCCCCTGTTTAATTTCTCAAATGATATTATGTAAATGTGACATTATTGTGGTTATTAACTTGTGTTTCCCTGTTCCAACAGGTATCCTTTGAATGGTGTTATGGTGTTTTTCCCCCCTCTTTTCCCTCTTTTCTGTCTTCTCAAACCCCAGCTGGTCGAGGCGGATGGCCACCCTTCCTGGTTCTGGTTTGTTGCTGTTGGTTTCCTTAGCTAGGATATTGTTTTTGAATTTGCTCTATATGAATGAATTGAATTATTTTTAAATTAATTAATTGGATTTTATTGGACCCCGCCTTTCGCCCGATGACTGCTGGGATAGGCTCCAGCCCACCCGCTACCCGATTAACGGACTGTCGGTATAGAAAATGGATGGATGGATGGATTTTATTGGATTGATTACAATGAATTGAATTCCAATTGGTTTGAATTGAACTATATTATTTAAGTGCCTTGAGATAACATTTGTTGTAATTTGGAGCTATATAAATAAAACTGAATTGAATTGAACTGAACTTTAAACCTTTCCTTAAAGCACTTTGCTGCTCTGTTAAGAGAACAGATAAACTGCTTCACTGATCTGTTGCAGTTAAATAGTGAAATGGTTTAATGAGATCAAATATAAATACTGCTGATGAATATTATTCTCAGAATTGGTGAAAAGAAGCAGAGGAGGTATTTAGATCAGCTAAAATTTAAAAGTCATGTTAATATGATCTCTAATAGAATAACAGCTAACCTTTACTGCTTTAGGATAATAAGAAACTGTTTGACATCTGACTGTCTGGCCTTGCTGTTAAATCCTGATATTTTAACATATGTCACATATGTTTGGTTTGACTGTCTGGTCTCAGACCAACTTCAGGTGGAAATGATAAAGTCTCAGTTTGTAAAACATATTTTGTTCAGACAGTTTTTCAGTGAAAGAAGCAAAGATTCTAAATGTTCTGCTTGTTCATCTGAAATCTTCTGAACGTTAACTCTTTTTGAGAACTGTTGAATCTTAATTCAGCAACAAACTAATGTCTAGGTTTAAACATTGTGTTCTTCCTGGATTTATTTTGGACATTTCATTGCTTCTTATTTCTTCTCTGTGATGCTTGCATTGAAAAACTGTTTTCAGGTTACCCATGTGCTTTGGTATCTCTTCCAATCAAATACATTTTAAAATAAATAAATTATTTAATAATAATTGCTTTAGTAAAAAAAAAAAAAACTTAACTTCTATTATTATTGTGGACTCACCTAGTAAATAACTATATGTAACTCTGGTAGTCTTAAGGTGTCAGCCAAGTATTCACCTCTGAAATCCACCAACAAGAAATTGGTTCCAAAGTTCATTGGCCCCTTCAAGGTCGAGTCCATAATCAACCCCTCTGCTGTCCACCTCAAGCTCCCAGCTTTCATGCGCATCCACCCCACATTCCATGTTTCATAATCAAACCTGTTTCTTCCAGTCCACTCTTTTCCATGCTGAAGAATTTAGCTCTCCACTGTGGATAACGAGACATCTGCTTGCTTGTCCCACCGTTGACTCAGTACCTTCTTCACCACAGCCAGCCCTCCCCTCCACTCTGGAAACCCTCTTGGACTCAGTAAGGAAAACACTCATCTTCTCTTGGACAAATTACCCTCTCTCCGGCTCACACTAACCATCTCCCTCTCCTCCAAGAGTTACCTGTTCACCTGGATCCACTCATTGGCTCATCGCTGCACCTATCTTAAATCAACCTTGCCCTTACTCTAAGACTCAGAGTCCAATTTGTGAGTCATCCCAGCTTTCACCATGGCAAGACTGGTACACACTGGGCTTAATAGTAAACTATATATAATGGGTATACATGACTCAGGTAGATGTGCATTTTGTAATCAACAAGAGACCATTTCATGGTTAAGTGTATAAGTGTATAAGAAATATTTGTATATTAATATATAAATATAATTGTGACAGAAAAGCTCAAAAATAATTAAAAGATGTAGGGAAATAAAAGTGCAGTTTGACCTTACAGATATTTCATGGAACAGTTCAGGTGATGTATGCTGTAAAGTCATATTTCATTATCTGGCAGTGTCTGGTCTGATTAAACACATAAACAACAAAAGGTATATCGTGTTTTTTTTGTTGATTTTGCTTGCTGTCTTTATCTATACCCCTTACCAGTTGGTGGCGCTAAAACACCGTAACGTTGTTTGCCAACCGCCAATGAATTCCGATAAGAAGAAACATTTATTGAAGTGCGATTCATTTTCATCACTCTTAAGTATTAAAAATGGAACAGCAAAAACACATCAGGAAATTTTATATGAAATAGAGTTAAAAACATCCAGGTTAATGCAACAGGGGAGGGAAATAGTGTTCATGTGGGTACCAGCGCATGTAGGAATAAATGGAAATGAAAAAGCAGACAAAGCTGCTAAGGATGCAGTAAAGAAAGAGGTGGTGGAAATGAAAGTAAAATGATCAAAAACAGAAGGGAAAAGTTTAGTATGGAAAGAAATAAACAATCAGTGGAATCAATATTGGAAGAATCAGGAAAAAGGAAGACATTTATATAAATTACAAAGTGTAGCAGGAGAGGCAGGGTGTTATGGACAGAACAGAACAGAACAAGTCATTATGAGCAGGATAAGAATAGGTCATTGTAAACTGAATAATACACTTAAGATAATGGGGAAACATCCAACTGGGCAGTGTAGCTGTGGCAAGAGGGACACAGTGGAACGTGATGGTAGCATGTCCCAGATATGGAAGGGAGAGGGAAATAATGAAGATAGGGCTGCAGAAGACAGGAATAAGAGAATGTAATCTGAAAAATATAGTAGAATCTGCTAAAACTAAAGAAGGGAGGAGAATAATAGTAGGATTCCTAGTAACTACTGAAATAATATAGAAAAGAAGAAATAGAAAAAGAAATCTAGTCCAGTAGATGGCGGCATATGCAACACCAAGGATGCCAGCTGCCATTAAAAACCAAAGAAGAAGAAGAAGAATTTATTTGCGTTTAATTCGTAGTGGACACGGATAGAGTTTATGTAGTAATGTTGTAACGTTGTCATCCCGACAGTCCTGACAATCCTGACAGCGTTATAACATTAGTAGACCTATAAGTCGGAACTGAGCAGCAATGCGTCTCGCAGCAGAGCGAAGAGACTCAGCTGTGAGAAGTCTGAAGGAGCTATGTTTCCATGCTGTCACGAAACATTTCGCCGCCCTGCGGACCGAAGATGTTCTAGGTAAGGACATAGAAACGGTAATATTCTGCGGACTGTGAATCGTACTTCTTAATACGTAACTCTTGAAACTTGTACCGAAAGGTCAAACCTACACATTTAAGAGTGCTATGGTCATATTGCTTCACATAGATTCATGCACAAGGTTTCCCCTGAAATCTTAAACTAATTCATCGACGTTCATCATATCTGTTTTTTTTTCTACCGCTGTCCTGCCCAGCATCATGGCAGGCAGAATGATGGTCTTTGTGGCGTGATGTGCCAAACACAAGAGTAGCTTTATATCAAGAGCATAGAAAGGAAACAAATGTTATACAGACACAAAACAGATTTCCAAGTAAAAGTAGTGCAAAACCGGACAACCAGGCGCTACATCTGTAAAGAGACTTAAAGGGCAACTCCGGTATTTTTAAACCTAGACCTTATTTCTGGCATGAAATACGTTTATCTACTCACTGAGAACAGTTTGGTGAAAGTTGGTATCCTTCAGGAGCTATTTAGATAACTCGCAATCCATGTAAGGGGGGCTTAGATGATGCAGCCTCTAAATAAGGCATTATCTGTCTTTATTTCACCAATACTTTAAGAAGAATGAATGAATGAACGTGTGCTATAGCTCTGTTAGCTCATAGCTGCTGTTATGAGACTACTTGCAGCTATAGGAGAGCGAGCTAACGTTCAACTCTTTAAAAAGGGTGCATGTGCGTGTAGCTGCTGCTTGTTGCAAAATAATTTCCCCTCTGAGATTAATAAAGCATTTTTAAAACTTTGAATCTATGAATGTTGACACACTTACATAATTTTCTGAAAGATTTTAAAGGGACAGTGTGATTTGACACGAATCGTCACTTTGAACCAGAAGGACAACACCACCAGACAAACGAACATGTCACAAACGTGGCTTCAGCGCACGCAGACTGTGTCTGTTGTGCATTGTCGACAGCATATCCAGTATCACGTCATATCCACGTCCTGCATCAAAATATTCTTTAATAGCAGCAGTACTTTGTCACTCGCTGCGCCCATATTTTGAAAACATGTAAACATTGTCCTTCCAGTTCAAAGGACGGAAGGACTTTGCTTTCTCTCTAAATATCTGATTATAGATAAAATTTAAGGAGAGTATTTTAAAATTATTCATAGGTTTTATCCCTGTAAGTTATTTCTACCTAGATCCAAAAAGGACAGTGAGGTGGACTGCTCACTCTGCACACCATCTGAAGAAGATCTTTGTCATTTGTTCTGGTCCTTTTTCATCTGTTTTCTGGCAAGATGTCTGTACATTAATTTCACAAAAAAATGTATCTGGTTTCTTTCTTACATATGTAAACGTACTGTTTGGATTCCTCTCCTATCCTGCGAACAACAAGGATTAGTATTACATCATCAACTTGTTTTGCTTGTTAAATAACGTATACACAAATCCAAATTCTCTTATCATAAACCATCTTTTTTAACTTTTGAGAAGGAACTCAAACAGTACAACAATCCAACACTCTATAAACAGAAAAGCCATCAAAACCGCTGAGCTATACCCTTTATATAACATTTTTATGAACTAACTTATCACTGTTTTGTTTAATGTGACCCCCCTGGCATTGTATTGTATTATAATAATGTTCTGTGTTTTCACTAATTGTAATGTCTGACTTTTCAATAAAGTTTGCATTGAGAAAAGAAAAAAATCGATACCCGCGGCTGAAAAATTTATACTTTATTGGGAAACAAAATATCAAAATATTTCACAGTATCGATAAAATTGCTCAGCCCTAGGTAACACATGTTGTGAACTGGCAATATATACGTAAAATGAATGTAAGGCAGAAGCTCAGGAGGCAGAAGCAACTCTTAGACATACAGAGATTGTGGGTAATGTTCAAATAGCAAACCGGTGTGTAGTAGAGCAGGTCCCAAGGAGAAGAGAAAGCTGGTTGTTGAGTAGGTTTGTAGGCAGGAGGAAATGTTAAGGGGTACAAAGGCAGTGGCTCAGGTTAAGCAGGGACAGTGGTTGAATTGGGAAGGTGTAGAGAAGTAAAAGCTTAGTTGGAGTATGGAGGACCAGAGTATTAGATTTTTGATAGGGGCAACATATGACTCCCAGAACTCCCCAGAGCGTAAAACTCTGGGTAAATGGAGACCCGTTATGTTCAGGTACTGCAACTCTAAGGCATATTTTGTCAGGTTGTAAGGTTAGTTTGTCACAAGGCCGGTATACGTGGCGACATAACCAAGTATTAAGAAGCTTAGCTGCAGGTACTGAAGATAAATGAAGGCAGGTGAATTTAGGAGGGTCAAAGGCGAAGAGAGTGGTAATTCAGTTTGTTCAAGAGGGGGAGAAAGCTTAGAGGATGCTTGTGATTGGGAGATGCAAGTAGATGTTGGAGATAAGCTGTTGTTCCCCAGGAAATAGTCTCTACAAATCTATGGCCTCATATAGTCTTGTGGTCTAGGAGTAGAATGAGAGTCTATTTCATAGAGCCGACTGTTCCTTGGGAGGAATTAGTGGCAGAAGCATATGAAAGGAACAAGCTTAGGTATGTAGAGTTAGGGGCAGAAGCAGGGCAGCCAGGATGGAAAGTTAGGATCTGTCCAGTGGAAGTAGGATATAGAATATTTGTTGCAAAGTCTGCTGTCTCATTGTTTAGGGTGTTGGGTGTAAGTGGACAGAGGGTGAAGAAAATAGTTAAGGAAATGTCAGGCAAGGCAGTAAGGTCCAGTCAATGTATTTGGATTAGAGAAGCAATAGTAGCCGGGGGCCTAGCAGAGGGAGCACTAAAGGTAAACAGACTCTTGCTAGAAGCAAGGAATAAATACAGGATGTATTTAAGTGGAAGGCGTGGCCCGTGTGAGCCTTTTGAAACCAGGCGGCCATTTCAGGTGAGTTAGCCTTTGTGGCTTTGTATTTACTGGCATTCTTAGTGAATGTAGGACTGTTTAGGTAAGTTAGTCTGCTGAATCTGCTAGTGTGTCTTTTCCTGTCTCCACCTCTGACACCCTCTTTACTTTACCCTCATTACCCCCCGATTGAACCAGGATTTGAATCCCATTTCTACTTATCTTTACCTCTTCGATTTCTACCCCCTACCCGAAACAGGGTTTGTATCTCCATCCCGCTATGACTTGTGTGCAGTTGGTGAGAGGCTGACGTAGCTGATAATAATGCTGCTTGTGGAAGAAAAGATGGTTGTTGTGGTGTGAGGAGCAGTGATGGCTGGCATAAGGGGAGTGACTCTGGGACGCCACTGATCACTGTATAGCCTCCTGGTGGTGTTGTGGGCCCAACTAGACGAAACACTGATGAAAGGAGGTTCATCAGATACTCTAAGAAGAGCTGTTTCAGTTGAATGCCTCTGACGATAACTGGACTGGAATTTGTCAAAGATCCTGTTCTCATTCAGAGCAGAGATGAGCTGAGCTGATAAGCCACAGCTTTTCCAGGATCTTTGACACAAAAGGCAACTTAGAAATGGGCCTAAAGTTTTGTGGAGAAGACAGATCCAAGTTGGGCTTTTTAAGAATTGGTTGAACAATGGCCTGTTTACAATAAGAGGGGAAACAACCAGAGACCAGTGAGCAGTTAACAATATTGAGCAGAGCAGGATCAATGGATTCTAAGACTTTTTTCAGTAATGATGTGGGTAATACATCTAATGGGCAGGAGGAGGTCTTCATACCACTCACCAGCTCAGTTAACTGTAACAGGGAGATGGGCACAAAATGATCAAGTATTGGCTGCCGCTTATATGGGGTGGGGAGAAGGGCAGTAGGAGGGCTGATGCTTGCCCTGATGCTGGCGACTTTGTCAACAAAAAATGACAAAAAGTTATTACAGTCGTCCTCAGAGAACAAAGGAGCAACAGGCAACTGGGAGGAGACATGTTAGTGGATAGTGTCAAAGACAACTTTAGGATTCCTCTTATTGGAGGAAATAAGGTCTCTAAAATAAGAAGCCCTGACAGCCTTTACCCTTGAGTTAAATTCAGTTAAAAGTTCTTTAAAATAAATTCGGTGGACTAGGAGACCCTTGGATTTCCACAGGCGCTCTGCATGCCGACAACTACGTTTCAAACAACGGATTTCAAACAACATTCGTGAATGCTTGACGCGCTTGTTGGCTGGGCAGTCAGAATTAAAAGACACATTAAATAGAATATGATCATGATCAGTGACAGGCAGCTCCTCAGAAATCACACTGTCAATCATGAGACCGAGTGTAATAACCAAGTCAAGAGTATTTCCCCTTACATGTGTGGGTCCACTAACATGCTGACTAAAGTTAAAAGATTCAGTTACCTCCAGAAAATTAGCAGCAATGTGGCTAGTAGAGTCATTTATAGCCATGTTAAAATCACCAAGGAGGAGGATTTTCTCAAATTTAATGATGGAGGCTAAAAAGTCACTGAATTCTGACAAAAACTGGCTATTGGCACCAGGAGGGCGATTAAAACACAATAAAATGGATTTGATTGTCCAATTTTTGTCACCAACAGTTCAAAAGAAATAAAAGATCCACAACACACCCTTCAGCAGGAGAAAGTGTCCCTGTGAAACATAGCGAGTCACCCTCCATGGCCAGTAAGTTGCGGCTGTCAACTCTGAACCGCCTTGCAGAGCGTTTTGCGGGAGTGAAGGCGGTCAGTTGATGCGCCGATCCATGGAAGACGGGTCTGAGACATGACAGCCTCACATCGGGAGCCGCAGACAGCCAAGGAAACGGAGACATTGGGCCCTCCGAAGAAGCAGGAAATCCAGAGGAACAGCGGTTCCAAAGACGATGAAGCCTTCTCCGCCTTGCCGCGACTCCAGCGCGTCTTCCTCGTCTCCTGGTTCACGCGGAGGAAGCACCCGCGAGGATTCAAAGTTCCAGCTGGGAGCTGGAAACGAAGATTGGGGCAAAACGTCCAAGATTCCGGATGACAGGAACTTACCGCTGAGGCTTTCATTTCAAATAACTTCAAGCGATCGTAGATGATAATTGACTGTACACTATCCAAACAAAGTAGTAACAAAAACAGAGACAAAAACCACAGTACAGACGACGCGTGAAGATGACAAGCAGCCAGAAACACAGGCGCGGCCATGATCAACATCAATGTGGCTGATTATTACTAGATTATAGGGATTATGTGGTTCTTCATTAGGTACTGAGCCAGTATTAGAAGGTTCATTGTTGAATTTAAGGAATTATTCACTGAGTCTGGTCCATGTTTTTTTTTTTTTTTTTTTTTTAATAGTACAAGTTTCTTGTGTTTACTTTGAGTTAATGCACCCCTCCTCCATAGCAACAGTGATGTACAGTTAATCATAGGAGGTATGTTAATTTGTCTTCTAATATCTCTGTTGAATTTTAGATCTTCCAACGGTGCTCATTAAGGACCTTCTTCCACATCTGACGGTATGTCAGCTGGATGAAGTCCAGCCTGCCCTCAATCAGAGAGGTATTGACTGTGACACATTTGTTTTTAAAAGGTTTTTATTTTGAACAAGGTATTTATTTATTTATTTTGCCCCATTCTTTCAGGTGTCTCCACTCACTCTGGATGGATTGGAGTCCTACGGGACATGCATGGCCCTAAACATGTTAGTGTAAATGATTGAATTACGTCAATGTACATATATAGTATTTATCTACCATATATGATATTTTTATGTTACATTTCAGGAAATCGACTTTCACACTGAAGATGAGGCCAAAAACGAAGTTATGAGAATACTTTTTCCACTTGTATTCTATGGCTTCAGGAACCACTACGTTTGTAGAAATCTAACTAATTTAAACACTACATCTTTCCTGTGGGCTGCAGCGAAATGTATTCAATATTTTTCACTCATTACAAGCTCCCATAAGACCCTTCAAAGTTTAACTGCTGAGCAGCGACCTCTGCTGAACCTTTTAGAGATGCGTATAAAGAGTGTTGGAGTATCTGATTCCATTGATCTATCAAAAAAGAAGACACAGACCTCATTGTACATCCTCCATCGTCTGCTGGACCATGGGGTTGCTACAAAACTTGTTCTGCATGTAACATGTCCCATCACGCTGGCCTGGCTCTTACATGGAAGGGGATCACAGTATGTAAACTTTGAACTGAAGAAACTAATGCACAGCAATTGTATGTTACAAACCACCTCAGCCAATACAGAAGGGGCCAGTTGCTGCCCAGATCTTGAGATCAGAACTTCAAATGACCAGGATGATCAAGTCTCTCCGTGCAAACGCTCAAAGTTAGAGTCAGTGTTCATGACGGAGGGGGAGTCTGGAATACCAAACTTTACTGTGGACCCACAGGTTCTCTGTCGAACCTTTACACCATGTGAAGTGCCTTCAGCAGATGTTTGTTCATGGGGACAGATTGATTCTCTGGAGATTCGGCGGTGTGGATCAGATTCTCTCAGGGTCCTGAATTCTGCCCTGCCCACATTTTTCTGCCTTCGCTCGCTAACTCTTCACAGCATTTGTAAGTTTGCTATCAATGTGCAAGGATGTTTGGAGGTTGGTTCAGTGATCATTTCGGTATTTACAAAAAAAACTTAATCAAATGCATTTATTATTTAGTGTAGTGACAAGTATTGTTGTCATGCAGACAAACTCCCAATATACACTGTATTGCCGAAAGTATTTGCTCATCTCCCTTTACACGCATATGAAATTACGCATAACATCCTATTCTTAATCCATAGGATTTAATATGATGTCGACACACTCTTTGCAGCTATAACGGCTTCATCTCCTCTGGACAAGCTTTCCACAAGGTTTAGGAGTGTGTTTATGGGAGTTTTTAACATTTCTTCCAGAAGGGCATTTGTGAGGTCAGACACTGATGTTGGACAGAAGGCCTGTCTCTCAGTCTCTGCTCTAATTCATCCCAAAGGTGTTCTATCGGGTTGAGGTCAGGACTCTTTGCAGGCCAGTCAAGTTCTTCCACACCAAACTGGCTCATCCATGTCTTCATGGACCTTGCTTTTTGCAGTCCTGTTGGAACAGGAAGGGTCCATCCCCAAACTGTTTCCACAAAGTTGCAAGCATGAAATTGTCCAAAAACTCTTGGTATGCTGAAGCACCGTTCCCCTGGCAACCGCCAAACCCAGACTCCTCCATCAGATTGCCAGATGAAGAAGCGTGATTGGTCACTCCAGAGAAAGCGTCTCCACTGCTCCATAGTCCAGTGGCGGCGTGCTTTACACCACTGCATTGGAAATTTTGCATAGCACTTGGTGATGTTTGGCTTGGATGCAGCTGCTCAGCCATGGAAACCCATTCCATGAAGCTTGATATGCACTCTTCTTGAGCTAATATAATGCCACATGAAGTTTGGAGGTCTGTAGCGATTAATTCTGCAGAAAGTTGGCGATCTATGCGCCTCAGCATCCGCTGACCCCACTCTGTCATTTTACGTGGCCTACCACTTTGTGGCTTAATTGCTGTCGTTTGCTGGAATTCACTGAGCTCCTGAGAGCGACCCGTTCTTTCACAAATGTTTGTAGAAGCAGTCTGCATGCCTAGGTGCTTGAATTTATACACCTGTGACCATGGAAGTGACTGGAACACCTGAACTTAATTATTTGGAAGGGTGAGTGAATACTTTTGGCAAAATAGTGTTGTTCTTTAAATCACATATTTTTCACTTTCTGTTCCCAGACGATAGAACAAGCATGCAATATTAATTTAAAAATTGCCCCATTAGGATACATTTTCTTAAAAAAGTTAAACTATATTCAGACATATTTTTGTATTTTGTAGTTCAGGGTTGTTTACTCCAGAAAACTAAACTGGCACACCAGTGGACCCTCAGCTGTTTTGTGTACACAAGTACTGAGAATGAGTATATGCGCATGAAACATACTTTTGAAAAGCTGGAACTCCTGTTTCTACTGATTCAAATAATTTTACCATATGGTCACCACAACTGGCACAATCAACACCTACAGGGCCTATTTAAACCAAAAATTACATTATTGAGGCCACTCATCTCGAAAGCCCCCTGGTTTATCAATAATTTCCTGCCAAAATGGTCTTTTTCGCTCTGACGAAGGTCCAGATGACCATTTCAGTTAAAGTTTGGGCACAAAAAAGAATTTTCTTCAATAGAATCCTTCAGATTTCTGTTGCATCATATGCAATGAGCCTGCAGCTGTGCCTCATCTTTAATGTATTCTCTATTATAAGTTAATTTATAATGTAAACATTCTTGATGCAGTGATTTCAAAATGTGTTTTTAGCTTTGGACTGATTCCTCACTGAGACTATAGTAGCTTCCCTGTCATGTCCACAGGTTGCATCAGGTGTTTTGTGAATCCTTATTGTTAAAGATTCCAGGTTGTCTTTGACCCCCTCCAGTCAATTAAGAGTAGTCAGTCGTATGTTCAAATAACATGTTGTGGCTTTCTACAAAGTTGTACAAATGTTGACTCTCCTCCTTCACACACTCCGTCGGTGCAGCAACAACCACAGCTATGTCAGGCCTAAATTTTTTAGGACAGTATTTTTAGGCAGTAATTATGTGCTCAAATGGGAGTCAGTTGTGACACACGATGAATAATTTAGATATGGTCTGAATTTTGTGTTCTGAAAGGGAAACTCTCATAAATATATATGCAGCAGAGCCAGACGCAAATATCGTCCACACCTTTCAGATGACAAAATCATTTTCAATTCAGTTTTATTTGTATAGCGCCAATTCACAACAAATGTTATCCCTAGTAAATGCCTACAATAACTTATTTTGGCTAAAATGGCTTTGGAACAGGTGCAACTTTAGCAGCTCTACCTCTATATATTAGCCAACAGCCATTCTCATGCTGCTTTGATAAAAGTATTTTATATTTGCTATGTGGTCTGACAAAATTGATCTAAATATTTTGATGACTACAGGGCTGCTATGTTTTCTTTTTTGGCACCATTCACTAAGGTTACATTAAAGTTATTACTGCACACCCCCAAACCCCACCAAATGTGGCCTGTTTCTGTAATAATTTGGAGAAGTTTAGTTTTTCCTTTCTAAATGTGTTGACAAACTCAGTTGTATCAATGCATGCAAATTATTTCTTCAGACCTCTGTATTTACTTGTTGTTTTTATATTTATAATCTAACTTTACAATTTTAAATTAGTTTTTTCCCCCATTTAATTTGACATCTTATTGTTATTGTTAATATTGATTATATCATTGTATGGATTAAATCGGTTATCAAAATTAAATGGAGGTTTAATATGCTCAGAGAGAATGAACACTAGATAAAACCTGTATTTTGTTGTGCAGCAACATTTAGGGAGTCTGATGTGTTGTGCCTGGCCACAGCTCTGAAGCAGCTGTCTGACAGTTCTCGCAGCTTCATCACTGATCTCAACATAAGTGTTCTGCCGACCACCAAGCTTATGGAGCAACTGCTGGATGCAAGCCCCAGTCTGACATCCCTGTATGTGGAGATCCAGACTGTTGTATGGGGATCACACAGCATGCAGCATCATCCCTGGACTTCTGAGTCACACACGTCAGGTGCGGTCAAATAAAGCTTTGAAATCAGTTTATGGCATATCTGCATTGAGGCTTTACAAATGCACATCAGTATGTTGTGGTAGTTTTCTGACACTTGGAGGCCATCTCAGAAACAATCTGAGCTGTCGGCTGCTTTTTGTTGTGTTGGTCCTTTAGCTTTGCTCTGCTATGGAAAACATGGAAGTCAAATAGTAAAAAAAGTCTGCTTTGTCATGGAGTAAAACTAAATGTTATTAATGCTGACTGTTCAGTGCAACAGTTGTTATCATTTTTGTCCTTGGTCCTTTTTTTATGAGAGCTGTTGTTGTGAGCCCTCCTAATTAGCGCTAACTTTCAGCCAATCAGCATTCAACCAACACATAACTTCGTAACTGAAGCTTATGTACTGAATATCTGTGTCAATAACATTCAACAAAATCCCCCACTCTGTCGGGGTGACATTCAGTGGGTTTACATGATGAGATTAACTCTATTATAGTTATAGTATGCTCCTTACCTGAGCAAGGGTAATTATCTTTTGTTACATGGCGGTGAATGAATGGAATCACTGGCACAAAGCATGCAATACCACAGTAGGTAAGTGGCGCTGTACCCATTTCAGCTATCGCTAATAGAGCCACTTCCTGTTGAGCGAAAGGAAGCTGCGTCCCTCTACATCTATGATGCGCTGGTTATGGCACAGACGATGCACAACGGCGCATTCTCCATCGCGTTGTTTGTTTCTTTCTGACGGCGACAACAACAGTAATATCGTCTCCTTCCACTTCCGGGTGACGATTGCGGGAAAAAATCTGGAGCATGCGCAGAACGTGGGCATTTGGATCGAGTTATCCCGGGGTCTTAATTCGATCGCAGTTAACCTGATCCAATTCGATTTTTTGTCAGATTAAGCTTGTTACATTAGCTGAATAACTCAATCTTATTGTAATTTAGCCATTAATCCGATCCGATTGCCCGCATGTAACCGCACTGACTGATGCAGCCAAATACCATAAATGTGCTCTAATACCGTAAGTGAGCCAGATTAAAATGTATATAGCACCCCCTCCTCTATTTACTGCATGCTGGTATATCTGCTTCTCTTTCAAATCAAAATTGAATTCATGAGAATTTTTGTAAATAATTAAAGCCTGTTTAATTTAGTTTTATATATTTGAGCGACTGCACTCCACAAAATGAAGACTAATATAGAGAAAAGCCCAAAAACATGTCTTTGAGTTTTGGCTTGGGGACAGAGCTTCATGAAAACTGGAGTCTCTGTTTTGTACTGCTGTCTTGTTTTTTAAAATAACAGCTTGAGCTGGCATTACTATTTTTGGCACATCATTTTTAAAAAGCAGGAAAACAGCGCGCTGTTGAAGCTGGAACCAGAACATTTGGTTTGTTTGAAACATTGCTTGTTTGTGCATAAACACTAGAGGCCAGTTAAGGTTTGTAGTTATGTAGTTTATTGTGACTAATCCACCTAAGGTGACAGCTGCTCAACTTTTTTTTTTGGCAGAACATCCGCTACAGAAGCTTGAGGTCAAAGTGACTGAGCTCCAAACAGATCTGTGCTTTTTGACATCTGTGCTGAAACGCTGCCCACATCTCACCTCACTTCATCTAGCTGGGCTGAGATTACCCACTGGCTCCACACAAAGCCAACTCCTCACCACTCTCTCAGGTAAAGTGTCATGTCATTGTAAGAGGTTCACAACAGTTTGAGTGTATCTATTTTGTGGCAATTTATAAAAGTAATACACACAAATACTGGGTGTTTTTAACCCATTTAGATTTAAGTCTTTGTTTAATAAAGTGTTGTAATCCCTGAGCAGTTTGTGATGAAAAACAGCTGTTCACTAAAACCTTTATTTCTCATTCTGAAGGAACTAGACACGTGAAATAAAAATCATGTCAGAGAATGAAGGATTCAATGGGTTTATTGTCTTGTTTAAAATTAAATTCCTCTGTGTGGGATGATGGGATTACCACAAAAACAGTACAACTAACAAACCGTAATATAGTCAGAAAATATAAATGAAAGATAATGGGCTTCAGCTGGCACAAAATTTTCACAAGAAATGGCAAAAGCAATGCAAAAAATTAAAACAAATTAGATTCCGTTCTCTATTTCACAAATGAGTGTCTCAGTTTTGCATTTGGTAAAATTGCTCTTCCTTTTCACTGCTACTTTTGTTGTCATATTTGGATGGAATCATTTTTATACACTGATGCTTATGGGATAAAATGGGGAGTGGAAATCGTATATCTGATATATATTTTTTTAATAAAAAGAGTCAAAGGAAAGCATGGCTGTATGAGACTCTGCGAACACGCATTGCTAGTGTTGTATCTTCACAGTTGTTTGTATCTGGCACTTGATGTTTTGGGGAATTAGTTTTCCTTTTGAAAAAAGAAAGCAGTCCACTTGCAGCATAGAGCGAAGGAGAGGGTAAGGGAGTCAAAGTGCTGAGACAGATTTTAAGGTTCTCAGGGAATAAGTTAATTATATACAACTATACTTTAGAAGAATGTTAGACTTATCCTTTAAAATGAGCTAAATAAAGAGTTGCAAACGTTTTCTGTCAGATCTCACAGTGAGCTGCTGACATTTAGCTTTTACGTTAGTTATCAGCAGATTATGTCTAGTTTCTTTTTCTTTATTTATTTGTAACAAAATGCTAAGAACATTTTGTTACTTTTTGTGATCAGTGTGCATACTGATTACTGAATATGAAGTTTTCAGTTGTCACTGGCAACGTATGGCAATATAATGGGTGCAGAGTTTTGAAATGACAACCTATTTATGCATCTCTGTACTGCTGGTTCTTGTTATTCAGCAGCTAACATCAACACATACTTTTGGTCTGGTTTATTTGACTTTCTTTTAACAAGCTGTACTCTTTCCCAATAATCATATGTCACCTTTCAGAGTCAAACCACTGTTTGCGGATTCTCATCTTGGAGGACATGAAACTCTCTGATTGTCTCCCAGAGATCCTAGATCTACTGAAAGCCTGCAGATTGGAGGGTAAGAAAAGGAGAGTCAACATTTTCTTTTGAGCTATTTCCAGGGGTCTACTTGTTGAGGCCATTTTCCACTCCTGCTTCAAAACAGTGCAACCAGAAATTACCAGCATTACTTAGCTGTAGCTCAGGAGGAAGAGCAGTCATCCACCAATCGGAAGGTCGATGGTTCAACTCTGGCTTCCCCGGGCTTCATGTCGAAGCGTCCTTGGGCAAGACACTGAACCCCACGTTGCCTCCTGATGTATCCATCATCCATGTATAAATGATTAGAAAAGCACGTAGTTATGTGTATCTTAAGACGTGCTGTATGAGTGTGTGTGAGTGTGTGAATGCAGCATGTAGCGCTTTGAGTGGTCAGTTAGACTAGAAAAGCGCTATACAAGTACAGTCCATTTACTTCAAGGATTTCAATCCATGACTCAACCATGACTATGAGTGCTGAGATTTGGGACCCCAGTTGATTACAGGTGTGCAGATTGCTGGCAGTTGTGCTATTATACACCAACTTGCTTCTCCGCACAGCTTGCATTAGCATCCCAATAATTTGCTTAAGCCCCTCCTAGCTAGTAAATGGGCTGAACATTGTGAACTATGAACTATGTGCTTTTCTGGTCTACTTGACCACTCAAAGCACTTGTATACTACAGACCACATGATCACTTTCATACGCACACACGCATACACGTTCATACAGTATGTCTTAGTCTATGCAGTGTTACAGGCAACACAGTGCTTTTTTTTCGTCTATCACACATTCTTTAATGTCTGAGTGATTACATAGTTCGGTCACTGAAAGTATTTTCACAGAATCATCAGTAGAGCTGCCGATGTCCTGTTTTTTGCTCAGTGGGACAGATGATGATACCAGGTCTGAACAACCTTTTTATCTTCTGATGTGCTCTGACCCCAGTCCAGAGTCCCTTTGACTCTTCTTTTCCCTCTCTAAGAGCTTCGATTTAGTGACTGTCGTCTTCTTGAGAGTTGTTCTGACAAAGAAGAAAGTCTGCTGCAGCTGGTAGCTGCCCTGAAGAAGGTACCTTCACTCCACACACTAAGTTTGGCACAGAATCGACTTGGTAAGAAAACGTTTCTTATTCTTTCCATAAATAAGTTGGTTCAGAGTTACATTCTATTACCCGCTGCACCAAAGTGTCATGAGGTTGTAGAAGCTTCAATCATATTGTGTATCTGATATTTTTGTGAGATTTTCACTGATTTCTGAGCGATTTTTCTGCACTGGTGCGGAATCTGTGTTTCTTGGGAGTACTCTACTCTTCCTCTGGGACTTGTCAACAATTTTTTTTTTATGCATTACCATGCCAACGAAAGAGTTGTTTACTAAGAGAAACACCTGAAAAAGCTTTCTAAATGCCAACTAAAGCCCTGAAAAAGACCCCAAATCCCCAATGAATTGGGGAGGAAATGCCGTTTTATTCTTATAGTTGTGTATATCTTACCTTGCGCCAGTGGCATTACTATTTAACACCATCGTCTCAGTTGTTACCAGGCTACAATCACAGCATTCCAATACATTCATGGTGACCTCTGGAGATTTCCAACCATGTCCAACAGTTAGCCAACTGCTCCACTAGAGAAAGATGGATACAGGTCCTCTGCCCCTCCTACATTAGGTAAATCAAACCGTCACCTCCGTTGCTCAGCAACAACCTGTGACCATACAGACTTTCAAGAAGTGTTGGAGTCTTGTCAGATGACCTGTAGGGCGGTTTTGAGTCCATAGACTGGAATGCATTTTGTGAGCCACATGAAGATGATATCAGTGCAATGACTGAGTGTCTGATAGATTACATCGACTTCTGTGTGGAGAGTAATATACTCACAAGGACAGTGAGGTGCTTCTACAGTAACAAACCTTGGATCACCAGAGACCTTAAAAAGCTGCCGAATTTCAAGAAAGCCTTATAGGAGGGAGAAAGGGAGTTATTGAGGACAGAGGCAGCTGGAGAGAATGAACCAGAACAAGAACAGAACAGACTGTACTTCTAAAGGAAGCTTAGGTCCTTCAATGTCTGCATCGAGATGTTGTACAGCTAAGTATGTTGTGTTGAGTACAATCTGCTTTGCAGCATCTGTTGGGGCAGCAGCATCAGAGCCAGAGACTCATAGAAACTGATCAAACTGATAAAGAAGGCTGGCTCTGTGCTGAGGACTGCTGTGGAGCTGATTATAAAAAGAAGAATGCTGCACAAGAGCAACACCATCCATCCTCTACATAGCGCAGAGTTAATACAGTTGCTTCCTGCCTGCAGCAATAATCACATGCAATGACTGCTTATTATGACACCAAAAAAAAGTACTGAAACACATTTTCCTTATGTGATTAATTAAGGGTTTGTGTTTTTCCCCCCATTTCATTTAAATTTTTTATTTTACATTCCTAACAATACTACCATTGGAGATTAGAGCAGTTTTCTGTCAGTGTTTCAACTTCTGGCTTCTCCGGACCACATGCTGAAATGTCCTTGGGCAAGACATTAAACCCCACATTTCCTACCAATGTGTCCAACGGTGTGTGAATGTGTTTTATAGAGAAAAGGAATGCGTGGCCTCTAACATTGCATAGACTAAGACATGTATGTGTGAGTTTGAATGGGTGAATGTGGCTTGTCGAGTAACAGCACTTTGAGTGGGCAACTAGACTAGAAAAGTGCTATGTCTGCTAAGTGCTACTGTCTATTTACCATTAAGCAGAGGTTAATGAAGCTGCTTGTCAATCTCCTTTTCAGTTCACCTCAGTTTTTTTTTTATAACAACAAAAATCATCTCAAGGTATTTTTAAGATATACCCCAGTTTTATCAGATCGATTATAATCACATTAAATCAAATTCAATAAAAGACAAATTAGTCCAAACATAGAAGGCCAGTTCATGAAGCGTTGCCTAGCTAAGAAAACCAGTAGATCCCATTGAACCTTTACTTTGATTAAATCCCATCCCGAGTCGTCATGAGTTGACGGAAGAAAAAAAGTCAGTTTTAACAGAGAAAAACCCCAGCAAAACAAGAACCAGGACTGGTGGCTGCCTGACTCGACCAAGTGGGGTTTGAGAGTACAGAAAAGAGGGGACAACAAGCATTGAAATACTACAAGCGTGGTAAAATATTTACTGTCATAACTTATTTTGGACTATATTGCAGGTCTGAAAAGTGAACATGGATATATATTAAAAAAAAAGAAATTATGTGGATTGAACACCTTCATACTGCATGCAATTAAATAAATATCAAATTAGATGTAGAAATAACTATTTTACTTTTGCATTTTTCAAAACCATCCCAACTTTTTCTGATTTTGGGATGTATCTTTTCCAGTAGTATTGGTCTAATTCTTGACTAGTTATGAAAGGAAATGCTCACATGGCCTAAATGAATCTCACTGTCTGTGTCAACAGCCAAGAATGTGTCTGTGCTGGCAGAACTGTTCTTAGGATCCTCACCAAGCTCCGTGCAACGACTGGACATCAGGTGAGAGATGAATCTTTTCCTGTCAGTTTTGATCAATTTAAAAGTTTACATTTGGGCTCCTGTCCTCAAGCTTGTACTGCTTATATATAGCATGTTCTCTCTGGGTACTCCAGCTTCCTCCCACCATCCAAAAGCATGCATGTCAGGTTAACTGGTGTCTTTAAATTGTCCCTAGGTGTGAGTGTGAGCGTGTGTGTGGTCATTTGTCTTTGTGTGGTCCTGTGATGGACTGGTTATATGTCCAGGGTGTACCCTGCCTCTCACCCAACAACAGCTGGGATAGGCTCCAGCCCCCCGTGACCCTACAGTTGGATTAAACGGGTATAGAAAATGGATGGATGGATGTTGCTTTCATGTCCACAGAGTTGGAATCAGGTTTCCAGATGCTTTAGTCACCGGGGAAAGACATCCGTTTCATCTGAATCACTGCTGTTCTTTTTGATACTGAAGTCTCTGGTGTGAAAAATTGTTTATCTTGTGACCCTCTGGTAAAAACACTGTATGGCCTTTTTACATAATTGGAAAAACATGCAACTGACCAGAAACACTGTACAAATGACCTATTCTCTGTCTTTCCAAAAATCATCAATCAGACCAAAACCAGATCAAAATTTGAAATTGTGTGACACCTTCTTAATAAATATGCCACAATGCATTTCACTGCATTATTATCCATCACAAATGTAAATTCCTGAAAAATGTGAAACCTCTTACTAAAAACAGAATTTTGGTCATCAGTGATGTTAAAGTGGATACAAAAACTTGGTCAAAGGTTTTCAGTAAGGAAAGTAAATAATGTGCAGAGGTCAGCCTATGCCTGTCGATATATAATTGCATGCCATGAGTATGTAGCTTCAGTTTAATCTTACCTTGAGTATACACTGTCATTTTAAAGCAAAGCACCCAGCATGGTCTTTAAGCATGGGGCACAGAGCTTAGTCATGAAAGGGGAACTCCGGTATTTTTAAACCTAAACCTTATTTTGGGCAAGAAATACGTTTATCTGCTCACCGAGAACAGTTTGGCGAAAGTCGGCGTCCTTCGGAAGCTATTTAGATAACTCGCAATCCATATAACGGAGTGAACGGGCTTAGAGGATGCAGCCTCTAAATAAGGCATTATCTGTCTTTATTTCACCAATACTTTAAGAAGAATGAATGAATGAATGAACGTGTGCTATAGCTCTGTTAGCTCATAGCTGCTGTTATGTGGCTACTTACGGCTATGGCAGAGCTAACGGAGGGATTTCTACACAGGCACCCTACTGGGACCACTTCATCCACACGCCCCCCTGCAGCACAGTTTATTTAATCCTTTCTCTGTGACAGTCGGCTAACTTCACACAGAGTTTGCTACTGCTAGTTTTGTGCAACATGGCAGGATATTTATCAAATTTTGACAACGTGAAAGACGACTTTGAGTACGATGGACGTTCTTACCGGAGTGAATGAGCTGTGCTGCAGGGGGGCGTGTGGATGAAGTGGTCCCAGTAGAGGTGTGTTTAGAATTCCCTCTCTTAGTTCTCCTGTAGCTGCAGCTATGTGCTAACAGAGCTATAGTACGCGTTCGTTCATTCATTCATTCATTCGTCTTAAGGTATTGGTTATGACCAGTTTTCCAGAGATTGTTATTGCACCTGTTATTGTCTCCAGGTAACCTTTACCCCTTTGGTGTGCTTCACCATGCAAAATGTGTTTCAGTAAAAACTTGTGATTTTGCAAAGAGTCAGTTGGAGTTGTAAAGTTTTTAATACCACTGAGCATTCAGTTCAGAGAATGGGCTTAAGTGTTCTATCAGTTCAGAAAAAACATGTCTTGTAAGAAAATATTTTAAAATTTTTACATGCAGTCTTTTGTCCGCAACAGCTCCAACTTCATTCAGCCTGCCGAGATGCTGGAGTTTGCTATGAGATTAAGGACTCATCGCCCCCCTCACAGACTGATCCTTGACCTCAGGAAAAACCCAGCAGATCGGGATCCTGACACATGGAACACTGCACTGCAGAGGCTCCGTCCCTTCAGTGTCCTACTGCATGAAGGATGGAAATCCACTGGCACAATGGTAGATCACATGAGCAATATGTGAACAACGCGAGTATGACTTAGTATCAAACATTCTTTACAGGAAAGGAAGCTTGTGAAGAGTCAGTGTTTCATTTGTCTGACGGCTGTGATAAGTCTGAGCTCAGTTAGTATAAACAGTAGTGTGTTCAACATGTTTTTAAAAAAAAACTATCCTGACCTTGTCTTCCATTTCATGAAACTTCCATCTGTCTCTGAGTTCAACACATTACTGCCTTGGGAAGGCAGCACAGAGGCGAATGGAGGGATTCAAATTCAAATGACATGATAATTGTTCTGCTTCGTAACTAGTTTTCTGACACTTTTGATTGGTTATTTAAATATTGCCTTTATAAATGATTAAGTAATTTAGTTTGTTTGTATCTTGCAGCAGAAGAAAAATAAAAGATCTCACAGACGTTTGACATTTGAATAATTTATTAAACTAAGGTCTGTTACACTGCCAGTCTTCTCAAAGTGTGAGTGATGGTGGACTTTAATATACAACTCAAAAACCGTGAGGCCTGATATTGAGGTCATGAGTAGTTCACAGTAGTTGTTTGCACCTCTTCGTTTTCATGACTAAAAGCAGTGACACCAGCTACCAACTCCTTAGTGTGAAGCAAGTATAAAACAAAAAAAAATGTATATTGTCAGTGGAATTTTCAAGGTAAATACTAAAACACTGGTTTTGTATAAATTGAGTTAGTTTTTCTCATGTTATCACATTTTAGTCCATTCAAGTTGAAGAGGGTGAAGACCTTATCTGCATGCGTGACAACCAACTCTTCCGTAAAACAGACACAAACATACCACATACACACTGCAGCAACATCTCAGCCTGACCAGCTCTGACGCTTCTCATTTACTAAGTGATTTCATTTCAGCTGTATTCATAACCCATAAAGAAGTTCCTTTCTCACATAAAAACTGGCTGTCACAACAGTTGACCCTCGTGCCAAAAACAGATTGTAATCAACAGCATCATGGAAATATTTTGAAATTGAAGCTTATGACAGCACAGTATGTTGACAGTTGAAAGCAATGAGAGACACAATGTCACAATGAATGAGCTCTTACGTCTCACAATTTCCCAAACCAAAAGTTGGTGACCGAGAACACAGAAGCTTTTTGAAAACTTGCAAACCCTGTAGAATTTTCTATCAGTCATGAAAATCATTGACAAAAATCTTGATTTCCTGAAAGGAGATAAAGAGAACCAAGTTTAAGAGGTGGCTGACATCAATTATATATTTTTTACCTAAGAAAAAGTTATTAAACCAATTTGAAAGATTGTGACTAGAATATTTACAGGGGTTTGAGGACATTTACGAGCATTTTTAATTCAATTCAATTCAGTTTTATTTATATAGCGCCAGATTACAACAATTGTCATCTCAAGGCACTTAAATAATATAGTCCAATTCAAGCCAATTGGAATTCAATTCATTGTAATCATTATCCAATTAATTCATATAGAGCCAATTCAAAAATTAATATCCTAGCTAAGGAAACCAACAGATTGCACTGAAACTTGTCTTCAGTCCAATCTCCCGTCCTGAGCCTGAGGGACTGTGGAAAGGAACGACTCCCTTTAACAGGAAGAAACCTCTGGCAGAACCAGAACCAGGAAGAAACCTCTGGCAGAACCAGAACCAGGAAGAAACCTCTGGCAGAACCAGACTCAGGAAGAAACCTCTGGCAGAACCAGACTCAGGAAGGGTGGCCATCCACCTCCACCAGCTGGGGTTTGAGAAGACAGAAAAGAGGGAAAAGAGGGGGGGGGAAACACCATAACACCATTCAAAGGATATCTGTTGGAACAGGGGAACATACGTTAATAACCACAATAATGTCACATGGACATAAAGTCATTTGAGAAATTAAACAGGGGGAAAAAGAGAGCAAAGTGAGGAAAAAATGTTTACCTTCCTCTAGATTGGTTAACCAACTAAGATCACTCCCAAGAGCAGGTGTGTTAAAGCAAATGAAAGCCCCCTTCACACCCTTTGTTAATGTTAACATTCTACAGTTCTCTTTATCTACTTTTGGAGCTGAAGTTGATCCCAGCTGTCATCTGGGCAGACGTGGGATACACTCTAGATGAGTTGCAAGTCCATCACACCGTTGACAGCAGGAGAACCATGTACTCTCACTCTCATACCTACAGTCAAGAATCAAGTAACTTCATGCATGTCTTTGTAAAGTTTACATGTTCTCCATATGAATTCTTCCACAGTCAAAAAAGGTTTCTGAGATCTAAAACGGGAACCATCTTGTTGTAAGATGACACTACTAATTACTGAAGCAACATGCCACCATCTCTTTTTTCTCCAGAACTATGGATTCTTTAAGTCTTTTGGTCCTTGAATGTATAGTGTTGGTAGAAACCTGTAGTGTTCAGACTTTTAGGAACTGGGTTTCAATTGTCATTTTAAAAAAGACCAAAGAAAAACAATAATAATAATCCCTCCACTCTAACATGATGCTCTATTCTCTTCTTTCTGTATTTACTTATTTTTACAGTCTGTACAGTGTGAATGTTCATATTGTGATTGTGAACCACAGACTCTATAATATTTCTAGAATCAACTTTTCTGTTGTGTTACACTGAAAGGTGAATTTATCACTGTGGCACAGCAAGATTCAGTCATCCATCAGCATGTATGTGCACTGACATACAGAAAAATACAGTCCCAACTGCATATCTACACAATCACACACATGCACACATTTGCAACAACAAACACACACAATTGAACCTACAATACAATATCTCAAGAAGGCATTACGGAAATCTCAAATAAATACAAATAAATAAAATTATATAAAAGAATGGGTTATTTATATATACATATATATATATATATATATATATATATATATATATATATATATATATATATATATATATATATATATATATATATGTGTGTGTGTCTGTGTAAAAAATGTCAGTTAAATATTGAAAAGAAATTCAAATAAATATATTAAACCACAATACTTGCTCAAAGAATGGATGGAAAGAGATAAACATTTTGTAAACAATGGCAGACAGCACAAACAGCGAAACACATTCACAATGTTTGGGCTCAGTGAGTGTTCTGGACTGTTTCCCTGTGGGGTTAGGGCAGGTGGGCTCATTTCTAAGAGCTATCACTTCTCACTTCCCTCAAAATGGACATGCTGTGTTAAGACATAATGGAGAGGATTATTGGCAGTACTGCTATCAGTGCTCCTCCATTTGTCTGTTGCTCATTAGTTCAGGAGGCTGCGTTAGGCAGTTGAAGTGACTGGGCTGCACCAATTAATGTGGCAGAGTGGACAGACTACAGATTATTCAAATGACCAAATGCCGAAGGGTAAAACACTGCTAGGAGATCCCTTTATGTGTTACAACCAGACATTGATTGTTACGGGTTAATTTTGTTTGTTAGCACCAGTTTAGCCAATAAGAAGGAACTAAACACCTACAACCAAAAGTGGAGTGGATGTTTTTGTTAACTTTTGATGTGCTAAATTAATAAAACACAGGCAAGTCATCCTACTGGTATGAATAATTAGTTATTTGTATTCTGTACAGTTAAACACTGCCCAGTCATGCAGTCACATGTGGAGTGTGGAGCAGGAAACGTGGTGTTCTCCTACAAGAACTGTAAGAGGTAAGCGGGGAGAAAGGTCAGGGCAGCTCTGCTTAAACTGCAGCCTGCATGATATGAAACTAGATAAGCAATGACAAATTGATAGATGAATACAAAAACTGTTATTGTAAACCTTAGTAATAAAATCTTCTTAGACCTTTTAAGGGAATTCAACTTCTCAGGATTTGTTTCCACAGCCAATGGTCTTTAAAAAGTGAGCCATGAAGCAAGTTAAGGGGCTTACTATTAATTGTATGATGCGTTGAATTTGTACTAGCAATTTGAACACATTGTATCTACAGTATAGAGGAAGTGCTGGAGCCTTGAAGTCAAAACAAAGCAGCGTGGGTTTACCATCCATATCCCCTTCACTTAAAGGCCCTATGATCAACAGAACTGTCACCTTATCACCATCCTCATTTAGAGGTATGCATATTAAAGGTGTGTTTGCTATCTGATAACATCTTTATGTCAGTATGTTTTTCTTTATGGTGTCTGTTCCTTCAACTTGACACAGTATTGCCATCTCAAGGCTAAATAAAAGAATGGACAAAAAAAGGTTTGTCCATTTGTATGGAGTTCTGCTAGGTTGGGTAGGAATAGTACTCGAGGTGCAAATTTATATCATGTCAAAATCTAGTGCTAAATATGGATGCATTGCTTTGCCTGTAAATGTGTGTGACACTTGTATAATGTATGTTAAACATGCGCTTAGTTTATTCTTCTTATTGATGATTGTTGCTTTACATTAGATAGTATTGTCCACTGCAAGACTTTTATGGAAATGTGTGCATGTGGCAGTGTACGTGACTTTAAGCAGGGGAAAAGAAAGAGAAAAATTATTTCATATAAAACTAACAAATTGAATTTAAAAAATACAATGGTCTGCAACTCTGTCTGTGAACTTAATGCATGAATCAAATCAAATGATGAGATCCCTGCTAATATTTTCATACTGAATGTGTGTACTGTATTAAGACATGTGAAGGCACACACAGTATAGTTATCAGAAAACTGTTGAAGAACTGCATCCACAGAATAGAAAAACAGCAGGCTGAACTCAAAAACATAGTTTGGCCAAACTCAAATCAAGGCAGTTTTTGTCACTTCTAGTAAAGTAAACATGATGGAGATGCAAGTTAGTCACCCAGCAGCAGCAATCTGTATGCGTGATGTCCCTGTGCTGGAAGGGGGGTGTGATGGAGCTGGTTAAAGGGAGCGCAGTGGATGCTGAGGGTCAGGTATGTAAAGGTGTTTTGTGTATGTATGTCTGTGTGATGGGGGAGGGGGCTATAGGATTCCATCCATGAAGCTGGTGTCCAATCGCTGGATAAGCACCCGGATGAAGGACATCTCCTTGCGCGTGTTCTCAAAGATCACCCTGGGGTCATCTGACTGGCAGCGGAGACAGTTGGGAGCCATGACCATGGCCAAGTTGTTCACATCCATCTTGGTGATGGTCACGTTAGTGGGCTGAGCAAATACCTGTTAACACAACACACATCCGTACTGTAAAGGTTACTTTAATGCAGATTTCAGATTTGACAGCTTTTTATGCTTTCCGTAATCAATCTACCAACTGTGATGTGATCAAACTTTTAATTAAAAAAATTATTAAATTATTTTATTTTTTATTTAAGTGTTGGTAGTTTAATTTATGTCAATGGTGACAGAGCAGTGAAATGACATAAAACGTTTTGAAAATGTGTACATTGACTGTAGATTGACTGTGTCTAACAAACAAAACTTTAGCAACAGTGTCAGAATCCAAAGTCTCAGTCAGCCCAAAAATTATCATGTAATGATTTTTAGGGCTTGTTTTTGATAAATTGTGTTACCTGTAAGAAGCGTATGAGGTAGCAAAGCACCAGTTTGTTTATGTGTGGGAGGCCCAGTACCACATTGACAGCTGCCTCTGGGTTGTCATAGTGACTGATGCACTCCTCATAGAACTCGTGAGGAATCAGTGGTTCTTCAAGCTCCCTGTACCAAAGTTTCAGCAGTGATGCTGGAGACACCCGAAGACACAGAACAAAAAATTCATGAAAGCACATTTAAAACTAGTTCAACTTCAAAAAAAAGATTCAACAAGTAGATCAGCAGCATGCATCTTCACCTTCTCCTGAACTGTGAGAGGTTCCTGTTACAAACACAATTTGATATTATGGTGACTAATCAAATTCAAGACCTGCACTGGCGATCCTGTTGTGAGCACTATGAACATGGTGAACGTGTAGGGAAACTATTGAGTCATCAGTTTAGGAAATCTGTTTCAGGAAACCAAATACAGAAATACTTATGCCTGATCGAAAAATCACCTGCAATCAAAGGCAGATAAAAAATTTTTAAACAATTTTATAAGGACCTATATGCCTCTGATTTGGCTACTACCCCATGTGTTCGAGGAACTGGAACTGGAGCTGAAAGGCACTGAGGAGGTAGATAAAGCCATGCTGAATCAACCCATTACCCATCTGAACCCAGGTAAAAAAAAAAACGGGAGTTGAGGGTTTTCCCATCAAGTTTTATAAGAATTTTTTTTTTCACAAAGATGTCATCCATCTCAATAGAAGTGTACAGGGAATAGGGAAAATAAAACATCACCTACAACAATGACCCAAACTACAATATATGTACTCCTTAAGAAAGACAAAGAGCTTTCTAAATGTGTCCTAAAAGTCCTATAGGCCTGTGAGTATACTTGGGTGTGATTAAAAAATTCGGACAAAAATATTAGTGTCTAGACTGGAGTCAGCCTTGCCTAAATTTATACATGAAGATCAGATGGGGTCTGTGGTTGGCAGACACTTATTAAGTAATTTGCAAAGAATGTTTAGAATGTTTAGGATCTGCTTTATTCCACTGAATCAACATCTTCAAAAGTTCTTATCTCATTAGATGTGCAGAAGGCTTTTGATCACATAGAACAAAATTTATATATGGGTGCTTGACAAATTTGGTTTTGGGCTTGTACTCTCCTTCTCCTCCTTCTCTCCTTCTCGACTTTGCTATTAAACCACTTGCAGTTGCAGAGCTCACCTGCATTAATAGGGATAGAAAGAGGAAGTAGTATGCATAAGGTATCAACGTATGATGATGACTCAATGATTTTTATATAAAATCTAAGCATGTCTATTCCCGCAGTGTTACAAATTATACCAGAATTTGCCTAAGTTTCTGTTTTTGTTTCAGACACCACCTGTGTTTATTCCCAAGATGTATTTTAAAGAGTTTGATCAGGCTATATATTTCTTTATCTGGAATAGAGCTATCTTTTTGGTTAAGAAAAGGGTTTCTGCAAAGACACAAGAAGGAGGGGTACAAAGGTCTACCAAACTTTATGAATTATTACGTTAATCTACATAAAATTAAATTCTGGATGTTGCCTACTCAAGGCCAAACACTATGGACATTGATGAAGCAAGAAGCAAGCTCCCCACTCAGTTTAGCTGTATTGGTTTATGCCTCATTGCCACTCAGCAAGAAACGTTTCACCAATGTCCAATAGTGAACATAAGGCTGAAAATATGGTCTCAGTTCAGGATCGATTTCAAGCATAGAACCACTTTGCCATCTTGCCTAATAGCAGCAAACCCACTATTCAAACCATTTTTGATCCAGCTTTTCAGACATGGAAATAGTGTGATCTGACTTGTGTTAGGACTTTTTTGTTCATGGCACTTTTATAACTTTCCAACCATTGGTACAGTATTACTCAGTCCCACAGACACATTTATTTAGGTATTTGCAGGTTAGGGATTATACAAGGATTTTTTTCTCATCATTCCCAGCTGGACCAGATGGAGATTGGATTAATGACTTGATTATGACCCATCTGAGAGAGAGTTAGTTTTAGACTATTAAGTCCTATTAAATCTTGGATGTTAATTGGTAATATGCTATTGATCCCTCTTCAATATGTATTGACACTGCGATAGTTGGCTATGTCAAGGATGGACGGGAGGGGGAGTACAGGAGCCTGGTTGAGGACTTTGTGGGGTGGTGCAGGTCCAACCACCTACAAATGAACACCTCCAAGACTAAGGAGATGGTGGTGGACTTCAGAAGGAAGAAACCTATCAAAGACATGGGGTACTGCAGTTTAAAGCCTGCCAGAGGCTCCACCTCTCAAGGTCAAGCCTTGCCAAGCTATATTCAGGAACTGATCATACATGCCTTAGATGCCATCAGGCACCAGGGACACTATTTCAAATGCTCTGGTCTTGCTGTAAACTCTATTAATTCCGGTTTGCTATATTTGAAACATACACACAGGTGTATAATAAACAACTGGACCATGATCCTATGATTGGTATTTTTGGGGTCCCACCTCTTAGATCCGCCCTCATAACTGCACAATCAATGAATTAAACAATTAATGAACTAGAAAACTGCTAATCCACCATCACATAGACCTTGGGTCATAGATCTTATGGCCCTTGTAAAATTAGAAAGGTTGATAATCTTACTGGGTGGTTCAGAGAAAAAAAATCTGACAAGTCTGGCAACCCTTCAAAGAATATATAGAAGACTATTTTAAATCTAGCATCCATCAATCCATTTTCTATACCCGCTTAATCCAATTTAGGGTCACGAGGTGGGACCTGAGCCCATCCAAGATGTCATTGGGTTGCCAGTCCATCACAGGGCTACACAAAAACAAACAAGACAAACAACCATCCATGCTCACGCTCCCTCCTAGGGATAATTTAGAGTCACCAATTAACCTATATGCATGTTTTTGGATGGTGGGAGGAAGCCGAAATATCTCGAGAGAACCTTCACATAGATGGGGAGAACATGCAAACTCCACAAAGAAAGAACCCAGCGAGGTATTAAACCAGGAACCCTCTTGCTGTCAGGCCACCACACCACCGTGCAGTCCTCATATCATTCATGTTGAAAGTAAATAAATCTACAAAGTCACATTTTGGGGTATCACCATTAGGGATAGGAATCGAGAACCGGTTCTCTTTGAGAACCAGCTCCCAGTAGTTCGATTTGGTGGAATTGTTAATCCACCTGCTTAGCGATCCTGTTTATAGGTTCTGCTAACATCTGACCCATTTGTGCGATGGCGTCATGTGCATGCTTCGCATTTTGGCTCAGAATGTTTCAAACATGGCGTTGAGGCAGAAGTGCTCCAAAATTTGGTTATATTTCACCATAAAAGATGTCACTTTTAAGGCAGAGAGCTGGTTTTGTCTGTTTGTTCATCTTGTGATTATTTCTCCAGAAAATAAAAGTGATACAGTATGGCATTTCAAATAATAAAAAAATAAGAATGCGACTATCACTGGAAGCAGTGCTTTCTTTACACTGGTACACTCCAGTCTATGAGTTGCAAGTATATTATACAGGCCAAAAATATAGTTTTAGGGTGAGGATCTGTCAGGATTCTGTCTGTCTAACATTTGTGTTAGTTTTGTTTTGTCTTTTCTTTTTCCTGTGGCTCCTGCTCTCCTGTGGGCATGGTGGATCGCTGGCTGCTGTGGCTCTAACTGCTGACTAACCTGCACTGGATATTGGGCCTGACTGTATTAAAGCTCCAATCTTCAGTCTGCTCGTTGCCAGATTCTTGTTATCACCCTCATGGTACAACCAGGCCACTTCTTAGCAGATTCAAGTCTTTTCCTGCTGATACCTAAGCTTCAAGTTTTGAACCCTTTGTTTCATGTTCACAGAAGACTTGCTGCCTGGACCTGCCATCCAAAGGATCTCTGGATTCTCTGCACTTTGTCATCCCACCAATGACAGCTACAGCAATTGTCTCAGCCACTGTTCACCACAGGCCCAGCCAGAGTTTCACAGGAGAGTTAACCCAAGTCAGTTTACCAACTCTCTGCTTAGATGACTTTTTTCTTTGAAGGAACTTACTGGGTCTCTCTTTCCAGAGACCCACTCTCACCTCAGAAGGAGTCCTTTTGTTCTATGTCCGGGAGCCAGGTTTTAGTGTTTTTGTTATCCCCTGTTTCATTGTAAATAAACCCACTTATCTCATACCTACCTGTTCCCTGCGGCCTTTGTCTGGGACCAGCATGAATAACCTTAAACAAATTACAACAGCACCATCTCGCAAAAAGGATTGTGGACATAGTCGGTAGTGAACAGTATAAGTCCTGGTAACATGCCTTTGCTAAAGAAGAACAACTCCTCCATCAGCATGAGTAAGTGTTGCAGTCCTTTATGTATTCCAATCTCTGCTCTCTCTCTCAAAATCGCATCTCTCCCCTCAGGATTTACTTCATCTGTGCTTGCTGCAGCAAACATCCCTCCATTACCTGCCTCTGGCCAACAGTCACCCCATGAATAATACATGCCTGATCCAGAACCCTTTTTCCAGAGATCTCAGTAAGTGCAGAGGATTTCTGCTTCAGTGTTCCATGATTTTTCAACAGAGGTCAGTAACTTTCACTACAGAACAATCTAAAATATATTTTATATATTTATTTATATTATGGGCTTATTGCAGGGTAGATCACTGTTTCTGGATATATTTCAGATCCAATGGTTACTCAGTCTATGCCAAGGAACCCAGAGCGTGGCAGATTTTTCTGTGGAGTTTTAGAAACTGGCTGCAAACTCTTGATGGAATGACAAGGCTTCACAGGGGGTATTTCTTAAAGCCCTATAATGGATGAACTGACCTTACGAGATGCACCTCCTGATCTGAATTCTTTGATTTCTCTAGCCATCAGGTTGGATAACCGGTTGGGGGAGAGGCCCCCATACAACTGGGTAGAACCCACCTCACACAAGAGGAGGGACAGAGCCGCCTCTAAGCCGGAGAATGTTGTTATTGTGGGGCAGTCAAATCATCTTGTACCCAAATGCAGGAAAAAAGAGTTGACTCACCAGTAACGATAGGGGTATTGGTGAGCCGAACTTCTCAAGAATCCTCTCATGTCCACTTCAGCTACTTTATCCCATCAAAAATGTTCTTTTAGTGTGCCAGCCTTCATCAATTCCAGGGCTATAGCCAACTTTATTGATAAGAAATTTGTGTTAAAGTCTGATTTTCGTATCATCAAACTGTCAAGCCTGCAGGTCATTAAGGCCTTAGATGGCAAAATTCTGGATGATGTCACAGCTCAACTACAACTTACCACCTCCGGTAACCATGTTGAGAGTCTATCCTTCTTTGTCAGTCCTCCCCTATGTCACCTTTAACTTATGGTTCCCTTGGTTGGAGTTGCATAATCCTCACATTGACTGTTAGGAAAAACGTATTACTAACTGGAACCAACAGTGTTATTCCTCTTATCTTCGCTCTGCTGTGCCACCCCACAAATCAGAAACTATCGCATCATACTCTGAACACCATGACTTAACTTCTGTGCCTAAAGAGTATCATGACCTTGCTGAGGTTTTCAGTAAAGATAGAGCTTTGTCACTTCCTCCACACAGACCTTACAATTGTGGGATATATCTGCTTCTTGGGGCTCCACTTGCCACAAGTAAGCTATATAATCTTTCTCAACATGAACAATCAGTTATCGAGAGTTATGTATCTGACTCACTAACAGTGGGCATAATCCGTCCTTCCTCTTCACCATTAAGTGCTGGTCTCTTTTTTTGTTGAAAAGCAAAATGGTACACTTAGAGCTTCTATTGACTGCAGCGAGCTAAACAATATCACAGTAAAAAATAAGTAGCCTCTTCCCCATCTTGGTTCAGCTTTTGAGGTACTAAATAATTTTGTGTTTGTATATCTAGATGACGTTCTGATCTTTTCACGTGACCCCAAGAAACACCAGAACCATGTTAGATAAGTTTTGCAAAAACGTCTGGAGAACCATCTTTATGTAAAGACTGAAAAGTGTGAAAGAAATTGTCACCACATTACATTGGACCTTTTGAGATTGAGTGCATTATTAATGCTGCTACAGTCTGCCTTAAACTGACAGGTATTATGGGGATACACAACATTCCATGTTTCTTAAACCTGTAGTCACTTCAAATTTGTATTTGAGCTCCACTCTTCAGTCTGCACACTCTGCATATCGTTGTTTTCACCCTCATGGTACAACCAGGTAATTTCTTAGTAGAATCAAGTCTTTTCCTGCTGATACCTAAGCTTCAAGTTTTTAACCCTTTGTTTCATGTTTGCAGAAGACTTGCTGCCTGGAGCTGCTCTTTGCCCTCCAAAGGATCTCTGGATTCTCTACACCACAGCCACTTTACCACAGCACTTGGTCATCCCACCAATGCCAGCTACAGCAATTGTCTCAGCTACTGTTCGCCCCAGCCCCAGTCCTTTTGTTCTATGTCCAGGAGCAAGGTTTTAGTGTTTTTGTTATCCCCTATTTCATTGTAAATAAACCCACTTATCTCATACTTACAAGTTCCTTGCTGCCTTTGTCAATTACAACAGGGTCAGTATTAGATTGGGGTTAAAGTTAAAGTGTCATATTGTGCAAAAAAACCCCCACTTTTTTTCCTGTGCTTTATGTCACAGCTATGGAATAGCCGATACTCACAGGGACCCAAGAGCAGACTGAGACTGAGAGATGGGAGAAAGAAACTGATTTATTAAAGATAATGGTGTAAGGTGGGTCCACAAAAAGTCTGGTCCAGCAATAGCTCGAGGAAGAGAGGAGGAACAGTTAAATGGATCCAAAGAGTGCTCGTATAGGGATAGTTGTTTCCACAGTGGGGGCTTACTATGTTTCCAGGAGGTTTCTGACACAGGGGATGGTAATGGTGACACTGGCTGTGATGTGGTTTGTCTGGGATGGGTGGGGTGAGCATCCATCCATCCATCATCTGCCACTTCTCCGGGGGTCGGGTCGCGGGGGCAGCAGCTTGAGCAGAGAAACCCAGACGTCCCTGTCTCCGGCCACTTCCTCCAGCTCTTCCGGGGGGACCCCGAGGCGTTCCCAGCTCAGCCAAGAGACATAGTCTCTATGCCTGGCGAGCAACCAGGTATAAAGCGAGGAGGCAGAGTGGAGTGCTAGTGTTAATTCGGACAACGTGACGAGGTTGACGGAGATATCCAAGGATCTCGGAAGAGGAAAGATTGCACTGAGAAACAAAGGTAAATGCACAATGAATGATAGGAATGTTTCACTAGTATCTTGGCGATAACTTTAGGGAGCCTGATTACCAACAGAGACCATAAGACAATCTGTCAAAGTATGGAGCTCCTGCAGGACCTTAAGACACCAGCACTAATGAGCGCAGACAAGCAGCAGGTGTTCTGGCAGGAGCAGTCCAGACTCCGCACTGAACTTCCTCAATACCTGCTCAGCCCCGCCTGGAATTCAGGACACAACCACAATACCACAACCAAGTGCAATCATGACACTTTAGAGCAGGGGTGTCAAACGTACGGCCCCGCGGGCCTGAACTGGCCCACCAATGGGTTCAGATAGACACAGCTAATGTTCAGTGATTGCAACGATACAGCTACTTACTTTTGTACTCGCCTTTACACCTTCATTAGCCAAAATGTCTTTGTCAAAAAGGAGGAAAGTGGATACTGAGTGTAGAGTTTTCCAAGAAAAATGGACAGCTTCCTATTTATTCACAGAGGTGAATGGGAAACCTGTGTGCTTGGTGTGTATGCAACATGTGCTGGTGTTTAAGGAATATAATATTCGGTGCCACTATGAGACTCAGCATGGTGAAAAATACGACAGCCTGCAAGGACAACTGAGACGAGACAAGATAAGTGAGTTGCTGGTGGGTCTGAACAAACAGCAGTCTTCTTTTCACTCAGAGCCGAGAGGTCAGTGATGCAGCAGTAAAAGGCACCTACATAATTGCTAACAAAATAGCATTAGCATCAAAGCCGTATTACAAAGGGGAGTTCATCAAAACATGCTTGCTGAAGGCTGTAGAACGAGAAGTGACAAGCTTTTGCCAACATCAGCCTGATGAGGAATACTATTGCAGAGAGGATTTCGGAACTATCCACAGATTTGGACAGCCAACTGAAACACAAAGTCTTGTGCATGCTAAAAGATGCCAAGTTTCAGCAAAAACAAAGTAGTCTAAACTAGACAAATTCTTGTAAAATGCTGCATCAAAAACATTTTGCACTCAAAAACTATAGTTCTGTGAAAATGAATCATTGCTGTAATAATAGCTAAAAATTGTGCAATTTGATAGTCACCAGCTTCACTGCAAAAGAGTTTGGTCATAAATTTCATGTATGTATGTTTTTATGTATGTTTCATGTATAAATCTTATATTTACAGGCCAGGTGATTACTTTCTTTCTTATACATTTAAAATGGCCACCACTTTGGTTTGTAAGATGTGGGTAGTCAATTTAAGTTTTGAGAATTATGTGGAACACATGTGGAAAATAGAGTAAAAATAATTCCAAATCTTGATTTAAGTTGATTTAATCTTAAAGTGCAATAAGCTACCATATTTCTAAGTTCTAAATACCTGTGACTTAAAGTTTTGTGCCTTTGTACAAACACTGTGATCAGTTGTAACGCACATATGTAAATGATAAACTGAAGCAAATTGCACGTTTTTCTTAAGAAATCTGAAGTTGTTCATAAAATGTTTTGTAAAAGGATAGTTTGTTAAATTAAAAAAATATCCTAATGCAATTGTACTTCTTTCATCTAAAACAAAAGGGAAAACATGAATTTATTGTTATTTGTAGCTATGATGAGCTGTGCTAGGATTTTAATGGTCCGGCCCACTTGGCATCAAATTAGGCTGTATGCAGCCCCTGAACTAAATGAGTTTGACACCCCTGCTTTAGAGAATATATTGGGTGTGTGATGTAAGTACCAACTCAAAAAATTCAACACTAGTATTTTTACTGTTTCAACAACTTGGTCCAGTTGGACTGAAAAAATCTTCACGGTCTTCCTGTTTCACTTATTATATAACATACATAATACCTTCTTCACCAGTGAGTTTTGTCTTCCAGTGCAGGCATCATGTGCTGTTTTGTCTGATGATACAAGGAGACCAAGCAAGGGGCCTCTCGTGGGTCCCAGAGTGACTGACAACAAAAAGCATTTAAGGGAGTGTCCTGACTTAGTCAGGAACTTTGTAGAGTTTGTGTATGTGTACCTGGGATGTGTGGGTCTTCTAGTCCTGTGGGGATTTTCCATTGATCCACTTGTAGCTTCAGAGCATTGACTTCATCTATGTCTCCTGGTACCCTGGAGGTCAAAGGTCACAGTCAGTTACATTTCAGCCCCACATCCCTTCTGCCAACTTCTCTTCTTCACTGTAATATCCTGGTTTCTAGTTATTGTGTCAATCAAGAATCTTTCTTACCCCTAAAACACAGACATACACGGTTGTTCTATTTTCATTACATCTATTTATAGTTTTATTGTCCTGTACCTTATATCCATAATTTTCAACCACTGTGTGGTTTCAACAACGTAATATTAGATTAGATTCAACTTTGTCATTGCACAAAGTACAGGTACTGAGACAACAAAATGCAGTTAGCATCCAACCAGAAGTGCAAAACAGCAGTAAAAGTGGTTAAAGTGCAGAGTATGTGCGTATGTAAAGTGAACTCAGTGAATAAATGCAATACAGTACTATATAAAAGATCGTCAGGTGCACCATGGGAAATTGTCCAAATTTCACTTAATCAATCAAAAACATTATTATTTAGTTGCTGAAAATAATTTGCCATTGTTGAGTGTTTTTGCCTGTAATAGTGTCTGGCTGAACAAGGAATTACTCTTCCATGTCAGCAGGTGGCACTATAATGACCTTGTTCATTAAAGATAGTAGAGTTAATTTATGCATGCAACAGGTAGCGGTAACAAAACGTATAACTGTGATGGATATCAATTTAAAAAGCAAAATTGCAGACTCTAAACTGGGCACCTTGACGAAATTTTAACTCAGATGACAAGCCGAGTATGAGTAGTGCTCGAAAGAAAGCAAAAGCGGTGAGCTGAATGCAACACAGCTAAAGTGATCTGTCATTCAAAAGTGTACCTCTGGCAACATTTGGAAAATGCCAACCTGGACATGTTCCCTTCAGCTAGAAATGGCAAGAATATGTCCACATTGCTGTCCTGTTTGAGACTATGGCTAAACATCTCAAAATTTATGAGGAGAAGTTGTCTTTTACTTCTAGTCAACCCAGACTGAATTCCTTAGGGAGGGTTAGTTCAGCAGAAGATTCTTTAAAAGGACATGGATTTACAGGAGCAGGAGAAGCTAACTGAACTGAGACAAAACAACCCTTCTAGAGTATTGGTGACAAAAACGTCCACTAGGGGTAATTTTTCCTCTTAATTTAACCATAACTTTCACAGTATTGCAGCAAATGGCATGATTTTTGGTGAGGCACGTCAATTTGACATATAATTTGAAATTATGATTTCAAAATTTTCGCAAGGTCAATAATACACTGTAGACAAATTTACTACCCTTTCATGGCATTAGTGGCTGTTTTCAGCTTTTTTCAGGTTAAAATTTTGAATTTTTTTTTAAATTTAGTAGTTTTGATTAGAACTGAGGTTGATTAGCAGAGGGTTAGGGTTAGGATTAACTCTTGTGCAAAATAATTTGAAAAAATATTTATCTGATATATTTTTACAGCAGTTAAAAGTTAGTGGCTGAAAACAGCCATTAACGCTGTGAAAGGAACTTTTTTTTAACGCCCTAGAAGGGTTAAAACTAAGCCTTACTGATCACTGTAGACAGTGTTTGGTAGACTGCTTCCAAGGAGTTTCCAATTTTGGCAACATTGCTCCTGATCTCTCACCAATTAACCCAACATGCATGTTTTTGGTTGGGAAGAAGCCAGAGTACCTGGAGAGAACACGCTAACTCCTCACAGAAAAGCCCCAGTTGGGAATCGAACTTAGAACCCTCTTCCTGTCAGGCAACAGTACTAACCACCCCATCACCATGCAGCCAAGATATCAGCTTTGTGTTTATGTTAAAAGGCCCAGGTTTAGCACTGAGTGAGTATTCACAGATTGAGAGACAAAATTGTTATTGACGTGTCTCTGGTTCCTGCTGCTTACTGCTTTCTTCGCTTTGAAATCATTCCACTTCTTTCCACAAGTCTTAGATATAATTTTATTGTTTTTATTTTAAGTGAACCAAGACTTTTTGAATAATTTTTTATTATTTTTACAACTTATCTGACGAGCCAGTGGCTACAATGCTTTCAACATGTCCGAATGAGTGACCCAAACAAAGTCTCCCTGTGAAAGCTGTCAGATATATAAACAAGAAATTTGTGCACTACAAGAAAGGATTTTTGCCTTAGAAACTGAAATGGGACTTCATGAAACGCTGCCAATGGAATCCAGTGATAAGGAGGCCACATGGACCCCGTTCCCACTATTCTTTTCCAATCCATTGCTCCTACTGTAACTGCAGCAGTCACGCATGTGATTAATGCTTCACTGACATCGGGCACATTTCCTACCACATTCAAGCAAGCTCAGGTTACACCGCTGCTCAAGAAACCTTCCCTCCCTCCAACTCATGTGGAGAATTATCGGCCGGTCTCTCTCCTCCTGTTTCTGTCTAAAATCATTGAAAGGGCGGTCTTTAAGCAGGTCACCGATTACCTCTCACATAACAACCTCCTTGACCCAAACCAATCTGGGTTTAAAAGTGGACACTCCACTGAAACGGCTCTGTTAGCTGTGACAGAAACCTTAAAAGAAGCCAGAGCGACAGCTAAGTCCTCTGTACTTATCCTGCTCGACTTATCAGCTGCATTTGACACTGTCAACCACAGTATCCTTTTGTTCATACTCTCTAGCATGGGCATCACAGGGAAAGCACACTCTTGATTTGAATCATACCTCACTGGTCGGTCCTTCAAAGTATCCTGGCTTGGTCACACTTCTGCAGCGCACCACCTCGCCACAGGGATCCCCCAAGGTTCAGTACTGGGACCTCTTCTCTTTGCCATATAATCCAACTCACTGGGACGGATCATCTGATCACATGGCTTCTCATACCAATGTTATGCTGATGATACCCAGCTCTATCTGTCATTCCCACCTGACAACCACACGGTCTCAGCACAAATCTCAGACTGTCTCTCTGACATATCAACATGGATGAAAGTCCTTCACCACCAACTTAACCTCCCAAAAACTGAACAGTTGGTCTTCCCAGCCAAACTACCCATACACCACAGCATCTGTATCCAAACTGAATCCCTATCTCTTGCTCCATCAAAGGTTGCTAGAAACTTGGGTGTCATGATTGATGACCAACTAACCTTCAATGATCACGTTACCTCGGTCGCTCGTTCATGACGCTTTGCATTGCTGAATATAAGAAAGATCAGACCATACCTAGCCCAACATGCCACCCAGCTCCTGGTGCAGGCCATGGTCATCTCCCGCCTTGACTACTGCAACGCGCTCCTAACTGGTCTCCCAGCCTGTACTATGAAACCTCTGCAGATGATCCAGAATGCGGCGGCGCGTCTGGTCTTCGATCAGCCTAAAAGAACACGTCACCCCTCTGTTCATTGAACTCCACTGGCTGCCCTTAGCCGCCCGCATCAAATTCAAGTCCCTGATGTTAGCTACAAAGAGCTTAATGGAACGGCTCCATCTACTTGAATGCTCTTGCAAAGGCTTCTGTCACAACTGGGTCCCTCCGTTGGTCCCAGGCTTGTCGTCTAGCAGCTCCTACACCACGCCTAAGACAATCCAAACTCTTTTCATGTGTCGTCCCACGATGGTGGAATGACCTACCGAGCGCTATCAGAACAGGGGCGTCCCTGTCTATCTTCAAGAAACTATTGAAAACCCAGATCTTCAGAGAGCGTCTCCTATCCCAGCACTTACCTTGTACTTCCCTCCCCCCTCTATCTCTGCACTTTATCTTTCTGCACTTTCCTCTATGCCTGCCCCCTATCTCTACTCTGTCAACTCTGACAGAGTCGGACTCCTGGGTTCCTTCTATGTAGCTTATTGTTAGCTTTTTATATAGCTGTTATATCTTCATTTGTAAGTCACTTTGGATAAAAGCGTCTGCTAAATGCATAAACATAAACATAAATGATAGTGTGTCTTTTCCAAGACTCTGTAAAGACACTTATAGTGGACTTAGTGCTAAGCCGAAGCAAAGTAAAAAAAAATGCTATTAATGGAGGATATGTAACATCACCCGGAATAAAGTTAAGAAACTGATTTTTATCAGAGTCAAATGTGACTGAGTATAACAAACAGAGAGACAATATAAAGCAGCAGATGGACAGAATAACTATGCCATGTCACAAGGTCATAGATACTTGTGGTTGGAGACGGAGCCATATCTAATAGATGATGAACAACTACAGACCTGTCTCTAACCTCCATTTTATATCCAAGATTATTGAGAAAGTTGTATTTAACCAGCTCAATGACTTTCTGAATGAAAGTGGATAACTTTCATCTTGATCTTGATAACTTTCAATCAGGCTTTCTGATGTCATCACAGCACTGACACAGCTCTGGTCAAAGTGTTAAACGACATCAGGTTGAATACTGATTCTGGTTATGTTTCAATCCTGGTTCTGTTGGATCTCAGCGCTGCATTTGATACTGTAGACTGTAGAATCCTGTTGCACAGGCTGGAAAACTGGAGCAGTCCTTAAGTGGTTCAGGTCCTACTTTGAAGGCCAGAGTTATTTTGTTACAGTTGGCAGCTATGAATCTGAGCGAGTGGCCGTGACGTCTGGAGTCCCAAATTCTTGGACCTATTCTGTTTAACTTGTATATGCTCCCTTTGGGTCAGATATTGCAGAACTTTAACATCAATTATCACAGTTATGCAGACGATACACAACTTTATGTGTCTCTGTCACTGTAAAACTGCAGCCCAGCACACACACAATGTAATGTGTGTTTTAAAGGGATGATAGAAACGTGGTGATATATCGTTGAGATCGCTTAAAAATCCCTTTTAAAAGCACTTTAAAAACCACTTAAAACAAACAAAGACAGAAAGTAACACAACCACTGTCGTGTGTGCACGGCCATCTTGGAAAACCTCGCGTGTGAATATGAGGTCAAATGACTTTGAATATTTATCCCAACTTTCAACATCTTTACAGCAGTTGGAATATTGTTGTCTGTCTTCAGTTTTCCTAGTCTTGTCTTTGATGCCAGTTGTCAAATTATTCAGTCTTCTATCTTTTTCCATAAACAGTTGCTTTTCCAGCCTTGCCTTTCCTTTCTCACTCACCTGAAAATGCCTTCTGTTTGGTCTCCATTGAGACCCAGAACCTCCTCAGAGAGACGGGTCTGCACCCAAGGCAGCTGGTGGTCTGGATATCGCTCCTTCTGCAGCACCATCACTTCCTCTAGGGAGGAACCAAACATGGATGGACTGAAAATGGCATTTCTGGCATGCTTGATTTCCTCTAGACAAGGTTTCTGCAGGCCCTGCAGAGAGACATAACAAACAATCAGACCCACAGAAGAAAGGCAATTATGTGTAGAGTGCACAAGAGGTTTTAATAGGTTACCACAGCGGAATTGATAAAGAGTGAGTATGTATGTAAACATGTGGGTCGTGTTTTAAAGTGTAACACTCCTTAATCCACAGTTTATATAGCTCCTTAATATGCTGTTAGTAGACCAGTAGGTTAAACAAACAGTCCTCTGCCTAGTTTACATTACAAAATTTTTAAGCCTGATTTTCCCATAGGAGACATCTTTGTTGGCTGCAAAAAAAACGGCATAGATATGTGGCAAACTACCAGTTTCATTGTCATTAGTCTCTGTGTAAATGCTGCAAAGATATTAGTTGAAGAGCTAACAGAGTCCATTCAATAAATGTTGCACCCAACCCAAGTAGCTAGGTATTAACACTTTTCAAAATCTTGAGCAAGTTGCATGTCTTTGGTAATTAACTGATTAAACATGGTTGCTTTTAGGCTAACTGGAAAAGCATAAGCTTCCGGAATCGCTGATGGAGAGGCTCCAAGTTGGTCTACTAGCCTAACAGAAGACTTAGTAGATTTATTGGTTTTAAGAAATTTTGCGTTGTGGTGAGACGTATTGCATCACTTCCTGTTGCTTTGTATGCGCACTGTGATATTTCTCGCTCCTCTTAAACTACTAATAATCACCTTATTTCTCCCTATAATTTACACATCTTGCATAGTTAACTCTATCACATACTTGTTATATTCTAACACTCACTCTTACAGATCTTTATTTTTTATTTTTCACTTTTTAGCGGTGTGTCTGGTTCTCTAGCTTAGCATGGCTACCAGTTCCCTTCCTCTATCTCCTGCTTTCACCTGCTCCATGTGTCAGATGTTCAGTTACTCCTCTGCCTCCTTTAGTGGTAATGGTACATGTAACAAATGTAGTCTTTTTGTAGTTTTGGAGGCGAGGTTATCTGATGAGGAGAAGACGGCATCCATCCCACTTTGGAAGGAGCGGCTCTCATTTCTAGAAATATGGACGAATTTATTAGTCATCCAAAAACAGGACAACCCAGGGTTGAGACCAGGATGCAGAGTTGTAGTGTTACACACTTCTCTGCGGCTCCCCACCTGATGCAGCCCCCCCCCCCCCCCCCCCCCCCCCCAATAAAAAAAAAAAACTGCCCCCCCCCCCCCCCCTCTTGTGCAAAAAAATTTAAAACAAAAATTTTAACTGAACAAAAACATTAAACTATTAAATGTGGTTTGCTGAATATTAGATCTCTCCATTCGAAGTCTCTGTTAGTGAATGATTTGATCTGTGATCATCATATTGATATATTTTGTCTTACAGAAACCTGGCTGCAGCAGGAGGATCATGTTAGCATTAATGAATCAACTCCCTCTGACTATTTAAATGTTCATGTTCCTAGAACCACAGGCAGAGGAGGAGGAGTGGCAGCTATCTTCAGATCAGGGTTGATTGAGTACAGATAAAGTCATTGTAGTGGGTGACTTTAATATTCATGTAGATGTTGAAAATGACAGCCTAAATATTAACTTTAATTCTATATCAGACCCTATTGGATTTTCTCAAAGTGTTCACAGACCTACTCACTGCCTTAATCATACCCTTGACCTTGTGCTGACTCATGGCATTGAGAGTGAACAGTTAACAGTGTTTCCTCATAACCCTGTCTTGTCTGACCATTTTTTAATAACTTTTGAATTTACATTACTTGACTATACGGTTTCTGAGAAGAATTCTACATATAGAAGGTGTCTGTCAGAGAATGCTGTAACCAGATTTAAAGAGTTGATTTCATCATCCTTTTCTTCACTGCCCTGTGCTGATATGACAGAGGACGGCTACCTAAATTTTACTCCAGTAGAACTTGACTCTCTTGTTGCTTGTTGACAGCACTATAGCTTCAATGCGTACAACACTGGACAATGTTGCCCCTCTGAAAAGGAAGGTAATCAGTCAGAAGAGGTTGGCTCCTTGGTATAATTCACAGCTGCGTGCGTTAAAGCAGACTGCAAGAAAGCTGGAGAGACAGTGGCGTTCCTCTAATTTAGAAGAGTCTCAATTAGTCTGGAAAGATAGTTTAATAACGTATAAGAAAGCACTTCGTAAAGCTAGAACTGCTTATTATTCATTATTGATAGAAGAGAATAAGAATAATCCCAGGTTTCTTTTCAGCACTGTTGCCAGGCTGACAAAGAGTCCGAGCTCTGTTGAGCCATGTATTCCTTTAACTCTCAGCAGTGATGATTTCATGAGACTCTTTATCAATAAAATTGTTTCTATCAGAGAGAAGATTAATGGAATCCTTCCCATTATTATCACTGATGTATCATCAAGTAGAGCAGCTTTAGAAGTATCTTTCGAACCTGAATTGTATTTAGACGGCTTCTGCCCAGTTGATCTCTCTGAGCTAACAACAGCAATAGTCTCTTCTAAACCATCAACTTGTATTTTAGACCCAATCCCAACCAGACTGTTCAAGGTTTTCCCCTTAATTGACACTTCCATATTGGATTTGATCAATCGGTCTTTGTTGACAGGATATGTACCTCAGACTTTTAAGGTTGCTGTAATTAAACCTTTACTTAAAAAACCTACTCTTGATTCAGAAGTGTTGGCTAATTATCGACCTATATCCAATCTCCCTTTTTTGTCTAAAGTTCTTGAAAAAATAGTTGCAGCTCAACTTTGTGATCATTTACATAGAAATAATCTGTTTGAAGAGTTTCAGTCAGGATTCAGAGTGCATCATAGCACAGAAACAGCACTTGTGAAAGTTACCAATGATCTCCTCTTAGCCTCTGATAGCGGACTTGTTTCTGTGCTTGTCCTGTTGGATCTCAGTGCTGCATTTGATACGATCGATCACAGCATTCTGTTACAGAGACTTGAACATGTTATTGGGATTAAAGGAACTGCATTAGGCTGGTTTAAGTCATATTTATCTGATAGATTCCAGTTTGTTCTTGTAAATTCATTTAAGAGTAACAGAAATTGATAGATTGCAAAAGAGATGGCCAGGTCAGGTCTTGTGTGCTCCGTACAGTAATCATGCTAGGAGTGTGCTTATACTTATACATAATACTTATACATCTTTGCCGTTCCAAACCACTAATGTTATTTGTGATCAATATGGTAGGTATATCATTATTCAAGGTAACATATCGACATGTGGACTAAATCTGGTTTGCATCTATGGTCCGAATGATGATAATCCAACATTTTTCAGAGTCTCTTCCTCACTCTGTTCACCTTGCAAGGGATGTGCATTATTTTAATTTTAATTTTGATTTTAATTGCACTTTAGTCCCCACAAAAGATCGCTCTACTAACCTTGATTCATATACAAACGAGGAAAATACTATTGTAGTCCTGTAGAGATTTGAATTTGGTTGAAGTGTGGAGGGAACTACACCCAGATAAAGTTGAATACTCCTGTTGTTCGAGCACACATGGCACCCACTCACAAATTGACTATTTTTTGGTCTCATTTGGACTTCTTTCAAAAATTAAAGAATGCTGGTACGATAGCATTGTCATTAGTGATCATGCGGCTGTATCATTAAATTTACATATAGATACATTTATTCAAAACCCTAAGAGGTGGAGATTTCCTGTTGAGTTACTGCAAGATGCAAAGTTTATAAAATTTGCTGAAGAACGCATTAACAATTACTTTAAAATCAATCGTGACCAGACTGATGCTTGTGTTAGATTGGAGGCTTTCAAAAGCATATATTCAATTCAATTCAATTCAATTCAATTTTATTTATATAGCGCCAGATTACAACAATTGTCATCTCAAGGCACTTAAGTAATATAGTCCAATTCAAGCCAATTGGAATTCAATTCATTGTAATCATAATCCAATTAATTCATATAGAGCTAATTCAAAAAATTAATATCCTAGCTAAGGAAACCAACAGATTGAACTGAAATGTGTCTTCAGTCCAATCTCCCGTCCTGAGCGTGCCTGTGGCAACTGTGGAAAGGAACGACTCCCTTTTAACAGGAAGAAACCTCTGGCAGAACCAGACTCAGGAAGGGTGGCCATCCGCCTCGACCAGCTGGGGTTTGAGAAGACAGAAAAGAGGGAAAAGAGGGGGGAAAAACACCATAACGCCATTCAAAGGATATCTGTTGGAACAGGGAAACATAGGTTAATAACCACAATAATGTCACATGTACATAAAATCAATTTTGAAATTAAACAGGGGGAAAAAGAGAGCAAAGTGAGGAAAGGTGTGACAGATGAGGTCCCCCAGCAGTCTAAGCCTATAGCAGCTTAACTATGGGATGTTTCAGGATTACCTGAGCCATCCCTAACTATAAGCTTTATCAGAAAGGAAAGTTTTAAGCCTAATCTTAAAAGTGGAAAGGGTGTCTGCTTCACGGACATTTACTGGCAGCTTATTCCACAAGAGAGGGGCCTGATAACTGAAGGCTCTACCTCCCATTCTACTTTTAGAAACTCTGGGAACAACAAGTAAACCTGCAGTTTGGGAGCGAAGTGCTCTGTTAGGAAAATACCTTACAATGAGATCTTTAAGATATGATGGAGCTCGGTCATTAAGAGCTTTATATGTGAGGAGAAGAATCTTAAATTCTATTCTGAATTTAACAGGGAGCCAATGAAGAGAAGCTAAAACTGGAGAAACATGATCTCTCCTGTTAGTTCTCATCAGAACTCTGGCTGCAGCATTTTGGATCAGCTGGAGGCTTTTCAGAGAATATGTGGGACAGCCCAATAATAAGGAATTACAGTAGTCCAATCTTGAAGTAACAAATGCATGGACTAGTTTCTCTGCATCACCCTGAGACAGGATGTTCCTGATTTTGGCAATATTACGAAGGTGAAAGAAGGCAGTCCTAGAAACCAGTTTTATATGTGCGTCAAATGATAAATTCTGGTCAAAAATAACTCCAAGGTTCCTCACTGTAGAACTAGAAGCCAAGGAAATACCATCTAGAGTAACTATATAACTAGACAATTTCTCCCTGAAGCGCTCAGGTCCAAAGAGAACAACTTCAGTTTTGTCTGAATTTAAAAGCAGACAGTTCTGAGTCATCCAGGTCTTTATGTCTTTAAGACAGGCTTGTAGCCTGACCAACCTGTAGGTTTCATCTGGTTTCATAGATAAGTACAGCTGAGTATCATCAGCATAACAATGGAAATTTATGCCATGCTGTCTGATAATGTTACCTAATGGAAGCATGTATAAAGTAAAAAGAATCGGTCCAAGCACAGAACCCTGAGGAACTCCATGACTTACTCCAACGTGTGAGGAAGATTCCTCATTTACAAGAACAAACTGGAATCTATCAGATAAATATGACTTAAACTAGCCTAATGCAGTTCCTTTAATCCCAATAACATGTTCAAGTCTCTGTAACAGAATGCTGTGATCGATCGTATCAAATGCAGCACTGAGATCCAACAGGACAAGCACAGAAACAAGTCTGCTATCAGAGGCTAAGAGGAGATCATTGGTAACTTTCACCAGTGCTGTTTCTGTGCTATGATGCACTCTGAATCCTGACTGAAACTCTTCAAACAGATTATTTCTATGTAAATGATCACAAAGTTGAACTGCAACTATTTTTTCAAGAACTTTGGACAAAAAAGGGAGATTGGATATAGGTCGATAATTAGCCAACACTTCTGAATCAAGAGTAGGTTTTTTAAGTAAAGGTTTAATTACAGCAACCTTAAAAGTCTGAGGTACATATCCTGTCAACAAAGACAGATTGATCAAATCCAATATGGAAGTGTCAATTAAGGGGAAAACCTCCTTGAACAGTCTGGTTGGGATTGGGTCTAACATACAAGTTGATGGTTTAGAAGAGACTATTGCTGTTGTTAGCTCAGAGAGATCAACTGGACAGAAGCTGTCTAAATACAATTCAGGTTCGAAAGATACTTCTAAAGCTGCTCTACTTGATGATACATCAGTGATAATAATGGGAAGGATTCCATTAATCTTCTCTCTGATAGAAACAATTTTATTGATGAAGAATCTCATGAAATCATCACTGCTGAGAGTTAAAGGAATACATGGCTCAACAGAGCTCGGACTCTTTGTCAGCCTGGCAACAGTGCTGAAAAGAAACCTGGGATTATTCTTATTCTCTTCTATCAATAATGAATAATAAGCAGTTCTAGCTTTACGAAGTGCTTTCTTATACGTTATTAAACTATCTTTCCAGACTAATTGAGACTCTTCTAAATTAGAGGAACGCCACTCTCTCTCCAGCTTTCTTGCAGTCTGCTTTAACGCACGCAGCTGTGAATTATACCAAGGAGCCAATCTCTTCTGACTGATTACCTTCCTTTTCAGAGGGGCAACATTGTCCAGTGTTGTACGCATTGAAGCTATAGTGCTGTCAACAAGAGAGTCAAGTTCTACTGGAGTAAAATTCAGGTAGCCGTCCTGTGTCATATCAGCACATGGCAGTGAAGAAAAGGATGATGAAATCAACTCTTTAAATCTGGTTACAGCATTCTCTGACAGACACCTTCTATATGTAGAATTCTTCTCAGAAACCGTGTAGTCAAGTAATGTAAATTCAAAAGTTATTAAAAAATGGTCAGACAAGACAGAGTTATGAGGGAACACTGTTAACTGTTCACTCTCAATGCCATAAGTCAGCACAAGGTCAAGGGTAAGATTAAGGCAGTGAGTAGGTCTGTGAACACTTTGAGAAAATCCAATAGAGTCTAATATAGAATTAAAGTTAATATTTAGGCTGTCATTTTCAACATCTACATGAATATTAAAGTCACCCACTACAATGACTTTATCTGTACTCACCACTAACTGGGATAAAAACTCTGAGAATTCAGACAGAAACTCAGAATAAGGGCCAGGTGGACGATACACAACAACAAACACAATAGGTTTTTGTGATTTCCACTTTCGGTGGGAAAAACTGAGAATCAGAGATTCAAAAGAGCTAAAACTAATCTTGGGTCTAGGACTGATTAGTAACCCTGATCTGAAGATAGCTGCCACTCCTCCTCCTCTGCCTGTGGTTCTAGGAACATGAACATTTAAATAGTCAGAGGGAGTTGATTCATTAATGCTAACATGATCCTCCTGCTGCAGCCAGGTTTCTGTAAGACAAAATATATCAATATGATGATCACAGATCAAATCATTCACTAACAGAGACTTCAAAGGGAGAGATCTAATATTCAGCAAACCACATTTAATAGTTTGATGTTTTTGTTCAGTTAAAGTTTTTGTTTTAATTTTTTTTTGCACAAGAGGATTTGCTCCTTTTGTGTTTTTTGATTGAGGGGGGGGCAGCATCAGGTGGGAAGCCGCAGAGAAGTGTGTAAGACTACAACTCTGCATCCTGGTCTCAACCCTGGGTTGTCATGTTTTTGGATAACTAATAAATTTGTCCATATTTCTAGAAATGAGAGCCGCTCCTTCCAAAGTGGGATGGATGCCGTCTCTCCTCATCAGACCAGGTTTTCTCCAGAAAGATTGCCAATTATCTATGTAGCCCACGTTGTTTGCTGGACACCATCTAGACAACCAGCGATTGAATGAGGACATGCGGCTAAACATGTCATCACTGGCCAGATTTGGCAGGGGTCCAGAGAAAACTACGGAGTCCGACATTGTTTTGGCAAAATTACACACCGATGCAACATTAATTTTAGTGACCTCCGATTGGCGTAACCGGGTGTCATTACCGCCGACGTGAATAACTATTTTACCGTATTTACGTTTATCCTTAGCCAGGAGTTTTATATATATATATATCAGGGGGGAAATTCCTAGCTTTACAAAATCTAAAGCGAAATGTAGGTTTATCATTTTCCTGCTCAAGGGTTTATCCCAGTGACAACATAATCAATTCTAAAGCAACTTTATAAAACTTCTGACAGATTTTACAACGTATGGGCCTTTAGGTGATTTCAGAGTACATTAAAAAAAAAAGTAATAAAAAAAAAATCTGCATTGAATTGCAGTCAGTACTCCTTTTGACCCCCAGACCCAATTGATTAACAACCCAACAGAACAGAAATGGAGAGAATTGAAAACCAAATTAGACTGTTGGAACAGGAATTGTATGATAATTACAGTCCGCAGAAAGCAAATAACTTACAAATTATGAGAGCCAAATATAACAAATTATCTATAGAAAAAGTTGCAAAAAATTTAATGTGGCTTAAACAGTCTTACTATAATCAAGGAGAAAAATGTGGTAAACTGCTGGCTTGGCAACTTAAGAAAAAGTAGTTAGACAGAGCAATCAACAGCATCAAGACACCTGCAGGCGATATGACTTCAGAACCAGTGGAGATCAATAACGTGTTTAGGGATTTCTATGAGAACTTGTATACATCAGAGCGTTTAGATGACTTACACAGTCAAAATTCTTTTCAAGATCAATTGAGATTTCAGACTTTGTCAGAAAAAGAGCAAAAGGAATTAGATTGCAGTCTAACAACGAAGGAATTAGCAGAAGCCATTCAAAGTATGCAGAGCGGAAAAGCACCAGGGCCGGACGGCTTTCCAATTGAATTTTACAAGAGATTTGGGGAGAAACTCTTGGTTCCATTACTGGACATGTTCAAGGAATCCTATATAAAGGGAATACTCCCTCCATCCTTGAGACTTGCGATAATAACTTTAATCCTGAAACCAAACAAACCACCAAACGAATGCTCCTCTTTCAGGCCTATTAGTTTGATGGGGTGTGACATTAAAATACTCTGCAAGGCCTTCGCCAGAAGACTGGAGTCATATCTTCCCCATCTTGTTGACAATGATCAAAATGGTTTTGTCAAAAATAGACATGGATTTCATAATATTCGGTGTGTTCTGAACATATTGTATGAAAAACACAATTCCTTTTTAACGTGCTCCCATGGTTTGGAATTGGTGCGAATTTTCTAAGATGGATAAAGCATTGTATAGCTTTGTACGTGGATGACATAATTATTTTTTTAACAAACTTAAAAGATAGTATCCCCCAATTAGTGAATTTGATAGAAACATTTGGAAACATATCATGGTATGAAATAAATAATAAATAAATAATAAATAAATAAATAAATAATCCAAATCTGCACTAATGTTTTTGAATGACAATGAAAGACTGCAGTCCATTATAAATACACCATTCACAGCCACTAAAGAAGGCTTTACATATTTGGGGGTTGAAATCGGTTCTGATGTGAAACAAACAGTTCCTTTAAATTATGACCCCCTGGTGGACAGGGTGAGGGAGATGCCCCAATCGATGGACCAGGATGCCTATATCTATGATTGGTCGCATAAACATAATAAAAATGTTGGTCTTACCAAAGTTTCTATATATGTATTTCAATAATTTCTGCTTCCTTTACCAGAAACCTTTTTTCATAACATTAATAATATATTGTAGCAATTAATCTGGAATGACAAAAAAGCCAGGCTACAACTAAAACTATTATATTTACCAAATGAAAGAGGGGGGCTTCAGCTCCCCAATCTAAAACTGTGTTACATTGCTGTCCAGCTAAATTACTTTTTAGTAACTTCTCCTCCTGCTTGGGTAACTATAGAGGAGACGTCATCACTAGGGCTTCCGCTCAAGCTTTATTTATATTCAGCAAGAGTCAGGAGACTGGTTAAAACAAACCAAAAATCCCTTTCTTCGAAATACCATTTTTGTCTGGTACTCTCCACACTGACAGGTCGGAGACACACCAGCATTATCACAGTTGTACCCGAGAGAGCAGATGGTGGATTTAGGATGTGGTTTAACAAAGATGCTGCAAAAATTTCGGATTTGTATGCAGAAGATAGCTTGATGTCATATAATGACCTGTGTGAGAAATATGATATTCCAAGAAGACACTTCTTTAGATACCTTTAAATACCTGGTTTACTGTTACAGCATTCAAAAGAGTCATCTTCCAAAAAGATGGAGGCATGTTTAACTGATTTAAAGGAGAATATCCAAGAAGCTGACTGGGAGGTGGCTTGCTTTAAGGCTTATACCAAATATAAGCTGCTACAATATAAGTGGTTAATGCACACTTATCTTACACCTTGTAGATTGAATCACATATACCATAATGTACCGGATATTTGTGTGAAATGCAGAGAAGAAAAGGGTACACTAATTCATTGTTTATGGGAATGATTTAAGATGAACCAATTCTAGAAAGGTGTATTACACTGTATTGGGCTCATAGTTGGAGCCAAAATATGTTTACTGGGAATATATCCAGAAAACTTTGTTGTCTCTCAGCAGCACTCACTGCTCATTGACTTTGGACTCTTACAAGCCAGGAGGATAATCTCACTATTGTGGAAAAGTATGGACACACTTTCTATTGGAATGTGGACCAAAGAACTGATGTCCTGTCTCGCTTTGGAAAGACTAACATATATTGTAAAAAAGAAAAAGAATTTTGCTCAATTGTGGAGACCTTACATAGATTTTCTGGAAACTCACAACCTTGAATTGTGATTAATACAAGTTCTGTAACTTGCACTGCTGTGATCTTGTTTAAATTTATTATTATTTTATTTCATTATTATTTATCTACATTATTGTTACCATTTTAATTAATTTCTTAATTATTATTATTATTATTATCATTTTATTTTATTTTTATTGCCAGATAGGGGTAATACTGTATTAAAATGTCCATGTTTAAATGTCAATGTTTAAATCAATGAGAAAATTATAAATATGTTGAAAAAAAAAAAGTCATGGAGTTCCTCAGGGTTCTGGGTTTGGACCAATTCTTTTTACTTTGTACATGCTTCCCTTAGGTAACATTATCAGACAGCATGGCATAAATTTCCATTGTTATGCTGATGATACTCAGCTGTACTTATCTATGAAACCAGATGAAACCAATAGGTTGGTCAGACTACAAGCCTGTCTTAAAGACATAAAGACCTGGATGACTCAGAACTGTCTGCTTTTAAATTCAGACAAAACTGAAGTTGTTCTCTTTGGACCTGAGCGCTTCAGGGAGAAATTGTCTAGTTATATAGTTACTCTAGATGGTATTTCCTTGGCTTCTAGTCCTACAGTGAGGAACCTTGGAGTTATTTTTGACCAGAATTTATCATTTGACGCACATATAAAACTGGTTTCTAGGACTGCCTTCTTTCACCTTCGTAATATTGCTAAAATCAGGAACATCCTGTCTCAGAGTGATGCAGAGAAACTAGTTCATGCATTTGTTACTTCAAGATTGGACTACTGTAATTCCTTATTATTGGGCTGTCCCACATATTCTCTGAAAAGCCTCCAGCTGATCCAAAATGCTGCAGCCAGAGTTCTGATGAGAACTAACAGGAGAGATCATGTTTCTCCAGTTTTAGCTTCTCTTCATTGGCTCCCTGTTAAATTCAGAATAGAATTTAAGATTCTTCTCCTCACATATAAAGTTCTTAATGACTGAGCTCCATCATATCTTAAAGATCTCATTGTAAGATATTTTCCTAACAGAGCACTTCACTCCCAAACTGCAGGTTTACTTGTTGTTCCCAGAGTTTCTAAAAGTAGAATGGGAGGCAGAGCCTTCAGTTATCAGGCCCCTCTCTTGTGGAAAAAGCTGCCAGTAAATGTCCGGGAAGCAGACACCCTTTCCACTTTTAAGATTAGGCTTAAAACTTTCCTTTCTGATAAAGCTTATAGTTAGGGATGGCTCAGGTAATCCTGAAACATCCCATAGTTAAGCTGCTATAGGCTTAGACTGCTGGGGAACCTCATCTGTCACACCTTTCCTCACTTTGCTCTCTTTTTCTCCCTGTTTAATTTCTCAAATGACTTTATGTACATGTGACATTATTGTGGTTATTAACTTGTGTTTCCCTGTTCCAACAGGTATCCTTTGAATGGTGTTATGGTGTTTTTCCCCCCTCTTTTCCCTCTTTTCTGTCTTCTCAAACCCCAGCTGGTCAAGGCGGATGGCCACCCTTCCTGGTTCTGGTTCTGCCAGAGGTTTCTTCCTGGTTCTGGTTCTGCCAGAGGTTTCTTCCTGGTTCTGGTTCTGCCAGAGGTTTCTTCCTGTTAAAAGGGAGTCGTTCCTTTCCACAGTCGCCTCAGGCTCAGGACGGGAGATTGGACTGAAGACAAGTTTCGGTGCAATCTGTTGGTTTCCTTAGCTAGGATATTGTTTTTGAATTGACTTGATTTGAATGAATTGGATTATTTTGAAAATAATTAATTGGATTTCATGGATTATGATTACAATGAATTGAATTCCAATTGGCTTGAATTGGACTATATTATTTAAGTGCCTTGAGATGACAATTGTTGCAATTTGGCGCTATATAAATAAACTGAATTGAATTTAATTAAAACAATTACGATAGTCCAGTGTAACTGTTGTCTCACCTTTTCATCTGCCCTTCTTAGTTTTTTTAATCATTCTTGGCCCATTGTCTTGTTATGAATTCTGTCGTTTGTCAGCCCCTCCCAGCTTGAACTAATTTTCTATCAGTCAGTGTTCGACCCTTCTCACACAGTCATCTCAAATGACAATATGCCATAAGATTTGGAAGACTGCATGTCTATCCATCTGTATTCCAACCAAAATTCAAAATCTTTCACTCTGTGGGGACTGGGATCAACACAGGTGGAAACCCACAAGCTAATATAAACAGGCCCTTCAGTGTCACCTCGGAAGTCTTTCACTTTTTAATCCAATCCAGTGAAAAATATGTGACACAGGGCAAGTGTTGGTCTACAAACTTAAAGTTTTCAAGAGGACTTTTTCAAAAAAGTCTATGACCTGAACTGTAGGCTTAGGTGAGGAGGGACTGTACCTATTCTAACAATTTTATCTCCAGCTACAACAACAATCTTTCCAAAGGTCTATTAGTAACACTGAAGGAAGCACAAGCATTCAGATATGCAAAAAAAAAAAACAACAAAAAAATAAATGAGCCATCCTTTCCACTCACACTATGAGCAATACTACATCATAACCCTCACTGTATTTAAAAAAATAAACACTAACTACTAACTACATTCTATAACTACATTCTCCTGCAAACACAAGAGTGTGACTGTATGCTTGAACTCAGTGTCACACCTCTTCAAACAAAATAATAAAAAATGGACCTAAAAGAACATCTCAAGTCTTGTAAAGAACCCCTACCAGGAAAAACTGTATCCTATTAACAAGTTCCAATAGTGTAATAAGATATATCAGTGTCATCCAGGTCCATAGTTGTAAAAAAACTTTTTTATAAATAAATCCTAGATTATATTCTTTGTTTAAATATTTCATGGAATGGAACAGCATGAAGACAGATACATAACTACTTACCTTTTTGGCTCCAGTCAAAGCAGCCTTTGTCAGTTTCCTGTAGCAGTATTTGGCATAACTGCTGATGGCAACCCCTTGAGCAACAAAAAATAAGACACCATAAGACATCCTATTTCGGCATTTCTTTTAACATACTATCCCACAAGCTAGATTCTAATGACAGAGCTTTGCGCACTGCTGATTACTTTATTAGATTATTTATTAGATTTATTAGATTTTCACACAATGATATCTGGAACTTGTGTTTTTTAGTTCTATCACAGCCAGCATCACTGTTGGATATGGTTGGGTGTGGTCACAACTATGCTGTGTTACACCTGCAAACAGAAACCAGGTCCTGGAGCTTCTGTATATCAGTGGGGTAAAGCAAGATATTCATGTCAACTTGACAGTTTGTAACAAGGAATTAATTTAGTCATTATCTGCCTGCATTAGATAGTGGAACAAAATTATTCATCAACTCTGAAAATATTTGATGTTTTGGAAGTGTATCCTTCCATCCATTTTATGCTGCTTATCCGGATCCAGATCACGGGGGCAACAGTCGAAGCAGATATCCCCATCCACCTCTTCCAGCTCTTTCGTGAAGACACCAAGTTGTTCCCAAGCCAATCAGCAGGGTCCTGGGACTGCCCCAAGACCTCATCCCAGTTGGACAAGTCTGAAACACCTCACAAGGAAGACATCTGTAGGGCATCCTGACCAGATGCCCGGACCACCTCAACTGGATCCTTTCGATTGCAGAGGAGCAGTGACTGAATTCCAAGCCTCTCCTGGATGACAGAGCTCCTCATCCCTATGGGTGAGCCCAGCAAACCTTCAGAGGAAACTCATTTAATGCTTTTCAATTGTACGGAATTTCATCATTTTCCCTATTTCTAATGTTTGTGTTGTTGTGTGTACCACATTAAGGGTTAATTCTGCCCTCTACCTCTGTAATCGAAGTTGGCCAATTCTCATTCAAGAGCAAGTGGCCAATCGGCACACATTTTGTTTGACAGTCCTCTGTGTGTTGGGGAAGTGATGTGTAAGGTCGCCATTTTTTCTCTCCACACATTGAGCTGACATAGTTACTCCCAACCAACCTTTTTTTTTATGCTGCATGAGAAGAGAGTGTGTTAAGAGTCTGAGAATTGGCTGTGCAAAGACAAAATAATGAGCTATTTCAGTTTGCACAGTAGTGAGTATAAAAGATGTGTTTAATATGTAAATTAATAAGAAATGGACAGTGGAAAGCCATTAGCTGCTATGCTAACATACTGCATATTTCAATTGACGTTATGCTACTGTGATGTGGCACGGGAAAAAAACGGAAAAACACGCCAGTTGCTGATAGAGAAGTAGAAAAGGGAAAAATGTAATTCATCACTGTTGTCGTGATAGTACAGTAACAATAATTGTTATGTTTATTTTAGCAATTTTGTGTGAAATTTCAGTATTACATTGCAAATGTAAGAGTGTATGTTGTGTTTTGAGAGACAACTGCTATTAATTGTACAAGTTAAATCCTTAATCCAAGGTTGTTTGAAGTAGTATTCAGAATAACGTTGCATGATATAAATGGAAATTGTTACTGAAAAACTGGTACTGAATTTGTGATAAAGATGAGATTGTTGTACAAGAATTCAATATCTCAGAGTTTTTCAGATTATTGATCATTGTAGATGGATATAGGCTATAGGAGTGAATGTGTTAATGAAATTTTGTGGATGTGACTGTCTAACAGGTCAGGCTTTTTTTTGGTACGGGCGGTCCGATGTTGAGGTTGAAGGCAGAGAGGCAGAATTTACCACATATCTTATAGTCCATGTTCAAAATTAGGTTTCTGTGAAGAATGTCTGCTATGATGAAGTTCAAGTTGACTGGATGGCAAGCCAGACCGATCCATTGAAAAAGACAGACTTCTTCCCTTCTCCTCAGTCTGTGGTGTGGTAGGACAATACTGATACTCAAAACAACTCATGGGCCACAACTTAAAAAAAAAAGAACTGAGCTTGAGCTTGGATGTTGACTGTGGATACAAAATGTTTTTTTCTTTTGTGCGCACTTTATTATTTTCTATTGCATTTTTTATTGTTGCATATTGATAATTCTGTTAAATGGTAATGACCTGTTCTGTACTGTTAAGATTCTACAATACATGTCATTCCCAGATTCATTCTGGTGTGTGTGTCTCTTAAAGTTGCTATTCACTTCCAGGGCTCCCTAGGTGTTCTTCTCCACAACTCTGAATTGGATTAAGGTTGGTATAGAAAATAGATGTATGGATGTGTCATTTCAACAGTCAGAACTGTGTAATTGTTTGTTAGTTTGTTTGTCTGTTTACTTTAGCTCATTTAATTTCTGAGATATGTGACATATGGAAAAATGAACACACCTTTTTCACCATCACTGCTGTTTGTCAGATGAGAAGTTGCAGGATCACTCAAAACAGTCTATTTATAATTGCAGTTTTCATTCTGTCATAATAATTCACATCAAGGTAACAAACCTTGAAAAAAAAACAATGATTCTGTGCTACTGTCTATCTTTCATAAAGGACTGAATGTAAAGGTAGTATGAAGGGATAAAGAAATTTCATGACAATATTTGTAGGTTTTTTTTTATTGTTTAAATTACCAATTACCTTTGGTGTCATTGAGGGGGTCCATGTGTCTGTAGATGTAGCCCTCCAGGTAGGTGTGGAAGCGAGGTGTTGGAGGGAAAAAGGCCAGACAGATGGCCATCAGTTCCCAGCCACGTTCCAGGCTATCATACCGGAAGTTCTCTGTGGTTTGACGGCACAGCTGAATGTAGAGCTCATCACGCAGACCCTGGTTACTCCAGCCACGCACCACAACCTGAAAGAGACAGGTAGAGAGTCATGTAACTGTAACAGTATGGGTTTCATTCAGACTATGAAACCCCCAAATCAGGAAAATGCAAAAATAAATGAATATCAAGAGTGAAAAATTAATTAAATTAAAATGAATGTTGTTCTTTTTATATCTATGGTATGAAGCCAAGATGTTTAATGTATTTCTCATCCAGTTAATTTTATTTGTCAGTATTTATTCCCATTTCTACATTTCAGGCTGCAAAAAATTAAATGAATCTTGAGGAATTTAAGTGTGTAAAGGACAATGGAGGAAGCCTAAGCTGGACACCCGTGATCTCTGATCCCTCAGACGGCGATGCATCAAGAACCGACATTCATCAATAGCTGATAGAACCACATGGACAAGGGATTACTCAATTCAATTCAAGTCAAAAAACTTTATTTGTCTCCGGGGTGGGGGGGGGGGGGGGTAAAGATAAATATAGAGCAAATGAATGAAAGAGCAGACACTATAATGGAGAAGGTGTGGAGAGTCTTGATAAAGGAGTAATAAAAGGTCCTGAGGATGTCCTCGCTGACCCCAAACCTGTTGAGCTTCCTCAGGATATACTGCGACTGCTGGCATCTCCGTAGGATGTCCTCTGTGTTGGAGGCCAACTTTAGAGTGCAGTCAAAGATTGTGGAGAAGGTCACCACCATGTCCTTGGTCTTCTCCAACTGAGCTCCAGGGAGGTATCATCATACCACTGCAGAAACAAAGTCTGGGAGGGTGGACCAGCAGTCATGGGCATACAGGATGAACAGCAGAGGTGAAGGAGAGGTCAGAAAAGGCGTTGTTGGCCACCACTCTCTGTGTCCTGTTGGTCAGGAAGTCGATGATCCACAGAGTGAGCTGGTCGTCCAAGTGGAAGCGGGAGGAAAAACTCTCCTGGATATCTCTGTGAGTGGTGGAAGCAGTGTTCACAGCAGCCATGTTCTTGATCCCCTGCCAAGCTGAGCGGAGGCTTGCCTGGGTGAATTTCTTCTCCACCTTATTCTTATACCTCAGCCTGGCATTTTTCATGGCACGCTTCACCTCTCTGTTGATCTCCTTCTTCTCAGACTTGGTTTCAGTGAAGAATATTCTTATGTTTTTGTTGAGGATGTCTTTCTGTTCTTTGGTGATCCAGGGCTTATTGTTGGGGAAGATGGTGACCTTCTTTGTGGAGATGATGTTGTCCACACAGGAGGCGATGTAAGAGGATACTGTGTCCACCTGTTCATTGACGTTGCTGGAGGTGGAAAGTAGGTTGTCCCAGTCAGTGGATTCGAAGTATCCCTGCAGCGCTGCAATTCTGTCATTGGTCCACTGTTGAATGTTTTTGATAATTCTCTCTGTTCTTTCTTATGACCGGGGGTAGCCAGGTGCCAGCAGGATAGTGTGATGATCAGCAGAGCTGAGAGGGGGAGGGCAATGGGTCTGCATGCATCAGGAACTTATCCATAGCACTAAAGGCTGCTTTCGGGTTTGCTCTGGAGTGGATGTGTACTAGGATGAAAAAGAGTTGGAGGAACTCTCTGGGGAGATAGAAAGGGTGGAGGGAGACTGCCAAAAGTTCAATGTCTTTTTTACACAGCTCCTTCCTGGCTGGCCGTTGAGCACCAGCGTCGGTTTACATAAAGGCAGACGCTGCCGCCATTTTGTTTTGTCGGTTCACTCAGGTCTAGTCTCAGGGGTGTACCAAAGCCTTCTATGCACAACATGTTGTCGTTCTTATTTAGCCACGCTTACGTGAATGCAAGAATTGAGGCAGTCCTGTATTCGTGCATGTGGGTCATGTTGACTTGCAGCTCGTCTGTTTTATTGCGCAAGGAGTGCACATTGGCGAGGATGACTGAGGGGAACCATAGTCAAATGCATTCCAGGGGCCAGAGCGGGTGACATAGAATCCTATTTAAAACTGCTGGCTAAGGATAAGCGTAAATACGGTAAAATAGTTATTCACGTCGGCGGTAATGACACCCGGTTACGCCAATCGGAGGTCACTAAAATTAATGTTGCATCGTGTGTAATTTTGCCAAAACAATGTCGGACACCGTAGTTTTCTCTGGACCCCTGCCAAATCTGACCAGTGATGACATGTTTAGCCGCATGTCCTCTTCAATCACTGGTTGTCTAGATGGTGTCCAGCAAACAATGTGGGCTACATAGATAATTGGCAATCTTTCTGGAAAAAACCTGGTCTGATGAGGAGAAACGGCACAAATTTATTAGTTATCCAAAAACATGACAACCCAGGGTTGAGACCAGGATGCAGAGTTGTAGTCTTACACACTTCTCTGCAGCTTCCCACCTGATGCTGCCCCCCCCTCAATCAAAAAACACAAAAGGAGCAAATCCTCTTGTGCAAAAAAAATTTAAAACTTTAACTGAACAAAAACATCAAACTATTAAATGTGGTTTGCTGAATATTAGATCTCTCCCTTTGAAGTCTCTGTTAGTGAATAATTTGATCTGTGATCATCATATTGATATATTTTGTCTTACAGAAACCTGGCTGCAGCAGGAGGATCATGTTAGCATTAATGAATCAACTCCCTCTGACTATTTAAATGTTCATGTTCCTCCAACCACAGGCAGAGGAGGAGGAGTGGCAGCTATCTTCAGATCAGGGTTACTAATCAGTCCTAGACCCAAGATTAGTTTTAGCTCTCTTGAATATCTGATTCTCAGTTTTTCCCAAAGTGGAAATCACAAAAACCTCTTGTGTTTGTTGTTGTGTATCGTCCACCTGGCCCTTATTCTGAGTTTCTGTCTGAATTCTCAGAGTTTTTATCCCAGTTAGTGCTGAGTACAGATAAAGTCATTGTAGTGGGTGACTTTAATATTCATGTAGATGTTGAAAATGACTGCCTAAATATTAACTTTAATTCTATATTAGACTCTATTGGATTTTCTCAAAGTGTTCACAGACCTACTCACTGCCTTAATCATAAACTTGACCTTGTGCTGACTTATGGCATTGAGAGTGAACAGTTAACAGTGTTCCCTCATAACTCTGTCTTGTCTGACCATTTTTTAATAACTTTTGAATTTACATTACTTGACTACACGGTTTCTGAGAAGAATTCTACATATAGTAGGTGTCTGTCAGAGAATGCTGTAACCAGATTTAAAGAGTTGATTTCATCATCCTTTTCTTCACTGCCATGTGCAGATATGACAGAGGACGGCTGCCTAGATTTTACTCCAGTAGAACTTGAAAGCACTTCGTAAAGCTAGAACTGCTTATTATTCATTATTGATAGAAGAGAATAAGAATAATCCCAGGTTTCTTTTCAGCCCTGTTGCCAGGCTGAAAAAGAGTCCGAGCTCTGTTGAGCCATGTATTCCTTTAACTCTCAGCAGTGATGATTGCATGAGATTCTTTATCAATTAAATTGTTTCTATCAGAGAGAAGATTAATGGAATCCTTCCCACTATTATCACTGATGTATCATCAAGTAGAGCAGCTTTAGAAGTATCTTTCGAACCTGAATTGTATTTAGACAGCTTCTGCCCAGTTGATCTCTCTGAGCTAACAACAGCAATAGTCTCTTCTAAACCATCAACTTGTATTTTAGACCCAATCCCAACCAGACTGTTCAAGGAGGTTTTCCCCTTAATTGACACTTCAATTAAACCTTTACTTAAAAAACCTACTCTTGATTCAGAAGTGTTGGCTAATTATCGACCTATATCCAATCTCCCTTTTTTTGTCTAAAGTTCTTGAAAAAATAGTTGCAGTTCAACTTTGTGATCATTTATATAGAAATAATCTGTTTGAAGAGTTTCAGTCAGGATTCAGAGTGCATCATAGCACAGAAACGGCACTGGTGAAAGTTACCAATGATCTCCTCTTAGCCTCTGATAGAGAACTTGTTTCTGTGCTTGTCCTGTTGGATCTCAGTGCTGCATTTGATACGATCGATCACAGCATTCTGTTACAGAGACTTCAACATGTTATTGGGATTAAAGGAACTGCATTAGGCTGGTTTAAGTAATATTTATCTGATAGATTCCAGTTTGTTCTTGTAAATGAAGAATCTTCTTCACACATTGGAGTAAATCATAGAGTTCCTCAGGGTTCTGTGCTTGGATCGATTCTTTTTACTTTGTACATGCTTCCATTAGGTAACATTATTAAAGACATAAAGACCTGGATGACTCAGAACTGTCTGCTTCTAAATTCAGACAAAACTGAAGTTGTTCTCTTTGGACCTGAGCGCTTCAGGGAGAAATTGTCTCGTTATATAGTTACTGTAGATGGTTTTTCCTTGGCTTCTAGTTCTACAGTGAGGAACCTTGGAGTTATTTTTGACCAGAATTTATCATTTGATAATACAGATATATAATACAGATTTCTTGGACAGCTTTCTTTCACCTTCGTAATGTTGCTAAAATCAGGAACATCCTGTGTCAGGGTGATGCAGAGAAACTAGTTCATGCATTTGTTACTTCAAGATTGGACTACTGTAATTCCTTATTATTGGGCTGTCCCACATATTCTCTGAAAAGCCTCCAGCTGATCCAAAATGCTGCAGCCAGAGTTCTGATGAGAACTAACAGGAGAGATCATGTTTCTCCAGTTTTAGCTTCTCTTCATTGGCTCCCTGTTAAATTCAGAATAGAATTTAAGATTCTTCTTCTCACATATAAAGCTCTTAATGACCGAGCTCCATCATATCTTAAAGATCTCATTGTAAGATATTTTCCAAACAGAGCACTTCGCTCCCAAACTGCAGGTTTACTTGTTGTTCCCAGAGTTTCTAAAAGTAGAATGGGAGGCAGAGCCTTCAGTTATCAGGCCCCTCTCTTGTGGAATAAGCTGCCAGTAAATGTCCAGGAAGCAGACACCCTTTCCACTTTTAAGATTAGGCTTAAAACTTTCCTTTTTGATAAAGCTTATAGTTAGGGATGGCTCAGGTAATCCTGAAACATCCTCACTTTGCTCTCTTTTTCCCCCTGTTTAATTTCTCAGATGATTTTATGTACATGTGACATTATTGTGGTTATTAACTTGTGTTTCCCTGTTCCAACAGGTATCCTTTGAATGGTGTTGTGGTGTTTTTCCCCCCTCTTTTCCCTCTTTTCTGTCTTCTCAAACCCCAGCTGGTCAAGGCGGATGGCCACCCTTCCTGGTTCTGGTTCTGCCAGAGGTTTCTTCCTGTTAAAGGGAGTCGTTCCTTTCCACAGTCGCCTCAGGCACGCTCAGGACGGGAGATTGGACTGAAGACAAGTTTCGGTGCAATCTGTTGGTTTCCTTAGCTAGGATATTGTTTTTGAATTGACTTGATTTGAATGAATTGGATTATTTTGAAAATAATTAATTGGATTTCATTGGATTATGATTACAATGAATTGAATTCCAATTGGCTTGAATTTGACTATATTATTTAAGTGCCTTGAGATGACGTTTGTTGTAATTTGGCGCTATATAAATAAAACTGAATTGAATTGAATGGATCCTTTATCACTATAATACCATTCCAAACTCACCCAGTGACCAAACAATGGTGGTTATTAGGGATCAAGTTTGTTTATTGACGTATTTAAGTTTTGTTTAAATTAATGGGTTGTTCTCAGCCTTTTGCAGAGCTTAAAGATATGACCGATTCATTTGAATCAGGTGTGCTTGAGCAGGGAAACATGCAGGGCGATGTGCCTTGAGGTCCAGGATTGAGAATCACTGCCATCGGCGTTGCCACTATTCTGGCGAAAAGAGGCGAATCATTGACCTATCATTTCCCCATGGCTCACACATTCCAAGCTTTAACAGCATAATTCCATTCCCAGACCTCTCCACGCAATTTGCATTTCGATCACCTTCATTCGTTTTCACAGGCCACAGTGAGTCTCTTCAAAGCAGACATCACCAGTGCTTTTAAATTTTTGCCAATTCATCTTTTGACTGCAGAGGTAGCCCCAAGAACGAGACTCTGTTTCGTTTCAAACATATCTGCTTCTTGAGAAAAAACATTGCATTACATTGCTTTTTTTTAACTACTTGCTTGCAGACAGAAGTACAATGCAACAGATGCTAGCTCTTCTGGGCAATACCAACCCTGCCAAAAGTAAATTCTTAATTTCAATTCTCTTAATAAAACCAGCCGCCTTTTGCTGTCTCCATGGCAGAGTCACTCTTGATTATGCATGCGTATCCATTCATACATTTTCTATTCCCGCTTAATCCAACTCAGGGTCACCAGGGGGCTGAAGCCTATCCCAGCTACCCCACCTATCATTAGGTGGCATCATTAGCTATCATTAGAGGCAGGGTACACCCTGGACAGGCTGCCAGTCCATTACGGGGCCACACAGAGACAAACAACCATGCACGCTTATACCCACTCCTAAGGTCAATTTAGAGACCTTACATGTATGTTTTTGGGCAGTGGGAGGAAGCCAGAATACCTAGAGAGAACACACGCATACACAGGGAGAAAATCCAAACTCCACACAGAAAGGCCCCAGATTGCCATTCGAACCAGGACCCGTGAGGCGATGGCGTTAACCACCAAACCAACGTGCAGCCCCATATATGCGTATGAAAAATGGAAATGCGTCTTTGGCAACACTTCTTGTCTTCCTGGAGGGGAAATCGTTTGTTCTACAATAATTTCATCATCCAGCCTGATGACATTCAGCTTTATAAAGCTCCAGCTCCTTCTTATAGCTCTGGTGGTTACTATGGTGGCAGGTGGGTCACATCCAAGTAGCCTCCTGAATTTAATCATATCAATACAAAGTCCACATCACCTTTCTTTACGCTTCACGAGCTGCGCCCCATTACCACAGCTGTCTTTTGGCAGCATGACCAAGAAGTCTGTTCTCATTTACAACCCCAACGGTAGAAATTATCAACAATGGCCTATTTCATTCAGCAGAAACCATCCAATTCATTCACAGACTTCCACTAATCTCAGTCAAACACCAGTTGTTTCTCAGCATCGCCGATTCACTGTCTTGCTTCTCTTCCCAGACGTTTAGAGTCTTGGCACCAGAATCGCATATTCAGATTTAACAATTTTAATTTGTAATACGCATTGTTATACAAGTACAACACGCATATAAAGTATCCTGATCCACACTTTACAATGACTGTGCTGAATCTTTTTTTAAAAAAGCAACGTGGCAAGCTAGAATGCATGCAGATGTAAGGTTCCAGATGAATAATATATAAACAAACAACGGGTGATTCCAGTAAATAAAAATGACATGGGTATTAAATACAACTGCAACACTTTAAGAAAAGCATATCCATCCAACTCCAGTTCAAACGTTTTCATCTACCATCTTTGACTATCTGCACAGCTACCTAACCTCTAAAATACTACAAAAGATGCAAACCTTGCTTCCGGTGACGATGTGGGAGGTGGTGTGCTGAGGAGGCTCCAACTATATTTGTTGAACTACATAAAATAAATGCTTATCTTAAAGTTGTCTGATAGAGTGGTCTGAGAGGAACAACTCATGTCGAAGCCAAAAAAATCTATTTGTGAGAGATATCACAGGTCTGAAAATTGATAAACAGGATTTTGATGTCGCCTCAAGCTGGCGGAGTAGCTAAAGCTCACATCGTAGCTGCAGCTAGCATCATGACCACACCAAACACGACAGAGGGAAGTAATTTCGGAATACTAACCGAAATTCGTAACATGAATCAAGGTCTAAAACAACAGATACAGAATGTGGGCGACGACATGACAATGATTTGAAGGATATTTGAAGGACTTTGAAAGATATGGTGCAATGTTTGTATGTTGGCACTTCGGAGGATCCAGACAGCATGATCATCAAGAGGGCGCACGGACACCTTCATCTAACTTCCCGCCTGACCGACACAACATTGACCCGGCCTCGAAACATACTAGCGCGATTTCTCCGGTACACCAACAGGGAAAAGGTACAACTCAGAGCAAAGGAGCTGGGGCAATTTCAGTGAAAGGTCAGCAAGGTGGACTTTTCAGACGAGGTCAGACGTATGTGCTTGAAGCGGAGGCTGCAATACTCAGCGGTGTTTGGGTCACGGCCAGAAGGAAAGGGCATCGATTTGAAGATGTATCAGCAGCGAGGAGTTTTGTGGAAGGACATAATCTGGCAGAGGAAGCCAAATAGCTATGTGCCTACAAGGGTGATAAGGTAGCGAGTGTGTCATGTTGCACACTGTATTCTGTCCTCAGGTAGTGCGACACGCAGAATACATGCAACTGTTGAAATACTTATCTTGGTGACACGCTGAGTAGTTCCGTCTTATTTGAACAACAGAGTTTCTATGTATGCTTAAGTTGGTGTAGTATTTAATTTTACCACTTTGTCGAAGTCTACTCATGTTGTGGATTCTCTAGGTCACTATCTGACCAAAATTTTAGTTTGTGGAAACATGAAGGTGTGTTTTATTTTATATTTCCTTTTGGTCCATATACACCTTGATATTTATGATACCACAACTGGAAAACTTAAAGGGCTATTTTCTGTTTGTTATAAGATTTCTCTTAGGCCATAAGTTTGTGAGCAAGACGTATATATGAGGGTTGGAGCAACAGCACTCTGAAGAACTCAAGACATGTGGTCGTCCAGGTTTTGTTTTGTGGGGGGCAAAGGGGGGAACCTGTTCTGAGTGGTTTTATTTTTGTAGTTTTTGTAGAGGGGGGGGCATCAGTCTGGTTTTCTTTGTTATCATATGCACTGCTCAGGAGTATCAGTGACTTTAGTTAATATGTCCAGGATTCATACCTTAGATAACTATATGAAAAAAGACAGCAATGACATCTGATATGATCAAAGTTTCTTCTTGGAATGTAAATGTTCTGGGGTCATATGTGACGAGGCGTAAGGTCCTAAATGATCTGAAACAAAAAGGCTCTAATGTGGTCATGCTCCAGGAGACACACCTTCTGGAAAAAGATTGATCCATGCTTATCACAATAATTTCAAAACAAGGGGTGTATCCATATATTCTTAAAGGGGAACTATTTTTAAACCTAGACCTTATTTCTAGCATGAAATACGTTTATCTACTCACCGAGAACAGTTTGGTGAAAGTTGGTGTCCTTCAGAAGATATTTAGATTACTCGAGATCCGCGTATATCCATATAACGGGAGAGGGCATTGACAATACAGCCTCTAAATAAGGCATTATCTGTCTTTATTTCACCAATACTTTAAGACGAATTAATGAATGAACGCGTACTATTGCACTGTTAGCTCATAGCTGCTGTGTTGTTGTTATTGGCGGCTATCGGGGGCTTATAGAGGGCTTTCTACACACTCGTCTACTGGGATGACGTCATCGGTGCACGCTGCTGCAGCATAGCTTATTTACTTAGCTTTAAGAATACCGGAGTTCCCCTTTAAAGAAGATAAATGTTACAGTAGAAAAAGAATAACAAGACAAAGAAGGACGTATACTTATACTTTTAGCTAACCTGGCAGCACAAAACATAATTATGGAACATTGAAGTTCCAGATTTCTTTTTACAATTTAAGAAGATTACATTGGATTTGGTGATTTTTCATTCACTCTGGGTGGGGATTATAGTCAAGTACTTGATGTATGGTAAATGGACTTGGACTTGTATAGCGCTTTTCTAGTCTAGCTGACCACTCAAAGCGCTTCACTACATGCCGCATTCACTCCACTCACACACATTCATACAGCACGTCTTAAGATACTTAACTACGTGCTTTTTCTAATCACTCATACACACATTCATACCCCAGTGATACACTGGGAGGCAACGTGGGGTTCAGTGTCTTGCCCAAGAACGCTTCGACATGTAGCCCAGGGAAGCCAGAGTCGAACCACCGACCTTCCGATTGGTGGGGGACTGTTCCTCCTGAGCTACAGCCGCCCTAGATAGATGTTGCCGTAGTATCATAAGGCTGAATACTGTTTGAATACTTTTAAATCCAGATGCCTGGGACTTTTTTCACATAGACACTCAGTTTATTCGAGTATTGATCTTATCCTGATCTCACATGCTCTGGTTGAAAACACTGCCACTTGCAGTATTGGTACAATGGCCATGACTGATCACGCTCCCGTTGACCTGGTTGTTACCTTAGTTGAAGCACAAGAAAGATATGAAGGATGGCGAATGAACATGAGTGCGTTACAGAATGAGGATCTATGCGTTAACTTAAAGAACATATCAATTTTTTTTTTTAAATCAATAAAATAATCAATTCACTGCCTACGGCCAAAACCCCAATTATTGATGGGATACAAAGTGAATTTTACAAACGGTTTGCAGAAGATCTTGGTCCTAAGATCCTAAAAACATTTAACTTGGCCATTGATATGGGGCAACTCCCACTTTCAATGACAATAATCACTCTTATACTGAAAAGGGGTAAAGACCCCATGGAATGTGGAAACTACAGGCCAATTAGTTTACTATGCTGTCATGGAAAGCTCTTCACAAAAATTTTTGCAAGCAGGGTGAACACTGTAATAACTTCAATAATACACCCAGATCAGGTTTGTGAGGAGCAGGATCTCTTCAGATAGTCTCACACGTCTGCTTCATTTAATCTGGAAAGTCAAGGACTGAGATACTCCAACAGCTGCTTTGTCTCTGGATGCTGACAAAGTTGACTGTGTTAGCTGGAGTTCCCTCATCTTTGTTTTAGAACAATTTGGTTTCGGTCTGGGTCTTCAAAATATCATTATGCTTATATATATATATCTCCAGGCTAAATCTATGGTGATGACTAATGGTCTGAGATGGCTGGATGTGGGACAAAGCAGGGAGACCCGCTTTCACCACTCTTGTTTATTATTGCACTGGAACCCATTGCAGAGGCCATAAGAAAAAAACAAATCAGTCACAGGAATCACAATGGGTGGACAGGAAAACAAATTATTGATTTTCATAGATGACCTTTTGGCTTTGGATATTGTTAACTCATTTTCTTCCACATCAGGATACATGATCATGTATGTATCCTACATGATCAATTGGACCAAATCTTAAGTGATGCCACTCTCTAAAAGTTGTTATAAAAGTCACTTTCAAAACTGGTACTTTAAGTGGGTAAGTAAAAATTGAAAATACCTGGGGATACTTTTGCTGTAGCTCAGGAGGAAGAGCAGTCGCCCACCAATCGGAAGGTCGGTGGTTTGACTCTGGCTTCCCCAGGATACATGTCGAAGCGTCCTTGGGCAAGACACTGAACCCCACGTTGCCCCCCCAGTGTATCATTGGGGGTATGAATGTGTGTATGAATGATTAGAAAAGCACGTAGTTATATCCTAAGACGTGCTGTATGAATGTGTGTGAGTGGGGTGAATGCGGCATGTAGTGAAGCGCTTTGAGTGGTCAGCTAGACTAGAAAAGCGCTATACAAGTACAAGTCCATTTACCATTTACCATTTACCATTTTGAACCCAGGTATGGAGAACATAATATCCGATAACTTCAACCCAGCCTTGGCTAATATACAACTCATACTCAAGGGTTGGGATAAATTACAGTTATCATTATGGGGGAGGATCCAAGCTATAAAAATGGTTATAGTTCCAAGGCTGAACTACCTTTTAAGTATACTACCTTTATATGTACCAGTGACCATTTTCAAATCCATAGATAAAATCCTTAATCAATTTATTTGTATACTATCTGAGTCAGTGTCCAACGATACATCGGCAAAATCCAGTAATTTCTAAAACAAGGCAGGTCAGGCACCATATGCACAAGAAAGAAGGAACATCTCCTTTTCTGACTTTATCTTTCTGCACTTCCTTCTATGCCTGCACCCTATCTCTACTCTGTCACCTCTGACAGAGTCGGACTCGTGGGTTCCTTCTATGTAGTTTATTGTTAGGTTTTTATATAGCTTGTTATATCTTCATTTGTAAGTCACTTTGGATAAAAGCGTCTGCTAAATACATAAACATAAACATAAACATAATCCATCATTTAAAATAGGGAGAAGGTGTTCTTTTGGAGAGAGTGGTATACTAAAGGAATTGAGCATATCGGTTGTCTCTACCACAACAGTACTTTCAAATAATTTGAAGAATTAAGAGAAACATACAATCTGCATAACAATTTCTCTTTCACAACATTTCTTATGCCTTTAATGTACGGGACAGTTGAAGAGAAACAGGAAATAGGGGCAGAGAGAGGGGAATGACACACAGCAAAGGCTGTCAGCCTCTATACATGGGATGCCTGCACAACCCTCTACACCACCGACCATCCATCCATTTTCTATATCTGTTTTATCCATCGCTTGGGTTGCAGGGGGGCTGGAGGCTATCCTAGCGGTCATTGGGCAATCCTGGACAGGTCGCCAGTCCATCACAGGGCCAAACGAGAGAAACAACCACACACACTCACCCCTAAGGACAATTATTATTATTTTTTTTTAAGAGTCACCAATTAACCTGACATGCATGTTTTTTGGACGGTGGGAGGAAGCCAGAGCACCCAGAAAGAAACCACACATACATGGGGAGAACATTCAAACTCCAGGTGGGGATTGAACCTGGAACCCTCTCCCTATGAGGCAACAGTGCTAACCACCACACCACCATGCAACCATGTTGTATTTATGTTTATGTTCATTGTCATTTCAAAATCCAACAAAAAGATGCAATCCTTACGTGCCTCGTCCCACGGACACTTTCAGCCTATTTGATTGGCTGGAATTGTTTAAAGCCATATCATGCTGCCTACCCACTGGGTATACCACAACAAAAAATGTCAATATCTCAATAACTTGTCATGTGCCCCTGAGCATCAATTACAGCTTGACAACGACATCTGTCATGCTGTTCACAAGTCGACTTATTGTCTGCTGAGTGTCTGCTGAGGCATGCCATCCCACTCTTCTTGAAGGGCGGTCCTCAGGTCATTGAGATTCTGGAGTACAGAGTTACGGTCCTCTACATGGCAACTCAGCTGATCCCATAGGTTTTCTTTGGGATTCAGGTCTGGAGAAAATGCAGGCCACTCCTTTTGAGGTACCACAGTCTCCAGCAGCCGTTCCCAAATGATGCGACCTTGATAAGCTGGAGCATTGCCGTCCATGAAGATTAAATTAGGGTTCATGCAGGGGCACAATGACTGGATTAATGATGTTATTCAGGTAGTATGGGTTTGTCACTGTGCCAGTCACAACGTATGTGAAGTTCTGTACTGACTACTCTGGCTTCCCCGGGCTACATGTTGAAGAGTCCTTGGGCAAGACACTGAACCCCACGTTGCCTCCCAGTGTATCACTGGGGTATGAATTTGTGTATGAGTGATTAGAAAAATCACGTAGTATCTTAAGACGTGCTGTGTGAGTGGGGTGAATGCGGCATGTAGTGAAGCGCTTTGAGTGGTCAGTTAGACTAGAAAAGCGCTATACAAGTATAAGTCCATTTACCATTTACCATCATAGAACAGCACTGAGTCCCACTGGTCTCTCGTCCAGCCTGGACCTTGTTTCAGCCAATTTCAGCCTCCCTTAAATGTGCCTGGAGTTGAGTGGCATTCACCATCCGGTTTCCGCAGAGCACTGTTCACAATGAAGTGATCATCAGTGTGGGATGTGGCCAAAGGACGTCCACTTCTATGCCTTTCTTTGACTCTTCCATTCTCTCTGTATCTCTGTTGCAACCTGCTGATTACACTCTGTGACACTTTAAGCTCAGTTGCCACATCCATCTGTGAACATCCCGTTTGAAGCCTCACAATGGCGAGGTACTGTTTATCAGTTGTTAGGTGTAATGTTGGTCTCATGATGTCAAAATGTGAATAGCATGATGAGGAAGACTGTTTAAATACCAATTCTAAATTTGTTGGTTGATTCATGGATCAAACCACTGTTGTGAATTTTGACGTTAAGCTCCTTGTTAGAGAGCAGCCACTTGTGCAAAAAGTACTGAAACATTGAACAGTTGGACATGTGCATTCAAAAGTTTACAGAAAGTCACATTAAGTTCACCTGTAAAGGTTATAATGCATTTTAGGTTCATGCTGAAATTTCACCCGAAAGCCGAATATCCATAACTTTTTGTGAGTAGTGTACTTGTCAGATATCACCTTTTTCTTTAAACTGGTCACTGGCAATTAATTTCCCTTTAATTCTGATTGCCATGTGCCCATGCTTCTCAAAGGTAAAGAGTAAATGAGAACCTGTAACCACCTCTAGTCTGTCACCACATCCAACTTTGCATCATTAGCTATCTGCATCATTTGGCTATCTGTCTCCCTCCATCAACCTGACCTTAGAACCATGTTCCTGCTAGCTTTTTTTTGGCTTTTTACAATGTTCCGAATTCATTCCAGCAACATCAGCTTACGGCCCTTCTTTCCACCTGATTCTGTTGAACATGGGTGAATGGGCAACTGTAGCTCAGGGAATAAGAGCAGTCGCCTACCAAGGTCGGTGGTTTGACTCCCATTTTGGGCAAGACACTGAACCCTACATGCCTACCGATGCATTCATTGGTGAATGAATGTGCATAGAATAAGAGGTGCTGTGTGAGTGTGTGAGCGAATGGGTGAATGTGGCATGTAGAAAAGCGATATACAAGTACAGGCCACTTACCATTTGCATGACCATTCACACTTGTTATTCCATATCTGACCAAATTATATTTCTCTGTCTATTTTCTTCTGTTTCACAAATGTAATTATTGTGTATATTAGGAATAACTTTTTTCCCAAAGGCTGAAAATTTTGTTTGAGACCAAGGAAATCATGGCAAGGTGAGACATGAAGCAGTTTTCTATAGTGGGAATAATGGGTTCTGAGTACAAGAAAATGTCAACAAGCTATGACAGAACAGCGACGCATGCTGTTCACACACCTCCAGAGCCACAGAAATGGGGTCAGCCTTGGAGCGACGATCTCCCATGTATGTCTGAATGAGCTTAAAGATGTCCACAGCCTCCTTCTTCACCGTGCGGTCTGAGGTTACAATCATTGGTTTTTTGATGGGCTCACTGCTCCAGGCCAGCATGTTGGCAATTGACACCTTCCTTCTAAACAGACCCTGTGAGAACAGCCAAGGGATGAACAAACAAAAAGAGATTAAACTGGCATAACCCTCTGTTGTATTCAACATTATTTGTCTAGTAGATTTAAGGACATTTACACATATTTTTAAATTATGTAATATAGAGTCATTTTTGGAAGAAGTATATTTTGTGCATGCTAAGGGCAGGATGTTTAATCAAGCTCAAGATTCAATGTTTCTCTATGAAGACAACTTTTTTTTTTTACAAAATGGAATTATATATAAACAATCATACTGAATGGAGGATTGGGTGATTATGTAATTGGAGTTGAACTGAACTGACTTACCCTCTCTACTTTTAAGACTAAGCTTAAAACTTTCCTTTTTGATAAAGCTTATAGTTAGGGATGGCTCAGGTAATCCTGAAACATCCCATAGTTAAGCTGCTATAGGCTTAGACTGCTGGGGGACCTCATCTGTCACACTTTTCTTCACTTTGCTCTCTTTTTCCCCCTGTTTAATTTCTCAAATTATATTCCGTACATGTGACATTATTGTGGTCATTAACTTGTGTTTCCCTGTTCCAACAGGTATCCTTTGAATGGTGTTACAGTGTTTGTTTTCCCCTCTTTTCTGTGTTCTCTAACCCCCAGTCGTTCTTCTCCACAGTTGCCTCAGGCATGCTTAGGACGGGAGATTGGACCAAAGAGAAGTTTCAGTGCAATCTGTCAGTTTCCTTAGCTCGGAAATTTTTTTTGCATTGGCTCTATATGTATGATTTGGACTAATTTTCAATTTGGTGCTTTATAAATAAAACTGAATTTATTTAATTTAATTGTTTAATTGTGAGAATGCTGATTAAGCAGATGACTTCTGAGTTTACAACGCATTCCAATGACACGGAATGTTCATGTGTTGACTGGAGGCTCCAACTGGCAGAATGGAAGAATACAGAAAGATTCTTCAGAAAAAAAGCTTTTAATCTGTGACTGTTTCCAAAATCTTTAAGCCACAGAAATAATTTTAGCATTAAAACGTAAATAATTTTGTCCTCTTTCAGCCAATGTGACTTTCATAGCCTTCAGGACTTTACTTTCTTAATCAGAAGCCTCTGAATCACAGCAGTACCTTCCAACTGTCAGTCCTTTTTGCATGTTTCTTCTCTTTTCTGTACTTTTTTGCCTTCATACAGCTCCAGCTTCTTTCAAAAATACATTACAGGCCTTTTGAAACTTCAGCAAATAATTTTCTGCTAAATTTTCACATTTTTCTGCAGTGTTTCTCTTCTTTCTGAATTTATTCACTTCTTTTTTCGCATTTTTCTTCTCTTTTCTGCCTTCATCTAGCACAAGATCCTTTCAAAATACAGTTCGGGCCTTTTGAAACCTCAGCAAATTGATTTTCACTTTTTGTTTTGCATTTTTCTTCTCTTTTCTGTAGTTTTTTTTCCTCCATCCAGCTCCAGCTCCTTTCAAAAATACCTTTCAGCTCCAGGTCTTTTCGAAATTATCTTTCAGTCCTTTTGAAACTTGAGTCAATAATTTTCTGCTAAATTTTCACTGTTTTCAGCTTTTAGCATGAGCAGCTCTCCCCATTCAGCTCATCAGCATTCTCACTGCTGTTTCGAAGGAACAGCTTTTTCTAGTTTTTCTTTATTCTTAGTTCTTCCGTACTTTTTTTGTCCTTTAACTACTCCTGCATATATTCACAGATTTAAACAATTCTGGTATCAAAACGTTCAGCTCATTCAGGAGATGTATGCTCCATCTTTTGGTAGTTTTCAATTTTATACTTAAAAATATTAAATATTTAAAATATTTAACTTTCATTCAAATTTTCCCATCATTCAAATGAATGGGAAATGCTTTAAAGGGGAACTCTGGTATTTTTAAACCTAGACCTTATTTCTGGCATAAAATACGTTTATCTATTCACCGAGAACAGTTTGGCGAAAGTCGGCGTCCATCAGAAGCTATTTAGATAACTCGCGATCTGCGTATATCCATATAACGGAGTGAATGGGGCTTAGACGATGCAGCCTCTAAATAAGGCATTATCTGTCTTTATTTCACCAATACTTTAACGAGAATGAATGAACGAACGTGTACTATAGCTCTGTTAGCTCATAGCTCTGTTAGCTCATAGGTCCTGTTATGTGGCTACTTGCGGCTATAGGAGAGCTAACGGAGGGATTTGTACACAGGCACTTCATCCACATAACAGTAGCTGTGTGCTAACACAGCAATAGTACGCGTTCGTTCATTCATTCTTCTTAAAGTATTGGTGAAATAAAAACCAATACTTTAAAATAAAGATAATGCCTTATTTAGAGGCTGCATCGTCCCTGCCCTGTTCACTACGTTATATGGATATACACCTATCGCGAGTTATCTAAACAGCTCTCGAAGGACACCGACTTTCACTGTTCTCAGTGAGTAGATAATTTCATGCCAGAAATAAGGTCTAGGTTTAAAAATACCGGAGTTCCCCTTTACACTTTTCCTCCTCTTTCCCACCTAACTACTTCTGCATTCTTTCAGCTAGAGACACCATTCAAACTTTAAACGGGTCACAAGACATTCAGCTATTACCAAATGGTTCAGATTTTTCAAATATTAAGTCAATTTTGAAATATGACAGTTTAAAAAACATGAACATTTTTGCTCCTTGATTTTAGGACGCAGCCAGCAGAGTGGCACACTGATCATTTTAAGCTTTGTCTGATATTCAAATAAATTCCTCTAACTTTCATACAGTTTAACTTAGAGAAACAAATTATACCTTAAATATGTAGGAAATCTTGTCCTCTTTCAGCCAATGTGACTACTAAAGAGCTCACATTTACAGAATTTCAGCTATGATCCTTGAAGCGAGAGAAACCTTCTTCAAATTCTCTCACTAACTCCAATGGAAAGTGACCAGAGAGACAGGTTCAACTGTGTTCAACTCACTGCTGTTTAAAAATCCTCATTGCCATTACATTGCTACGTTTCTCTAACCCTTCTGGTTCTTACGGTCTTCAAATTATTTTACTCACTCTTACAGTTTCCTCACAGGAGGTCATAGTATCCCTTCAGTCATTTCTGCTGGTTCTACTAGAAGGGAGCTCGTTAAGCCGCAGCTGTTTATAAACATTCCTATCAATGTGAAGATGTCTCTCTTCCACTCTGCTACATATTACACTGCAGCCATTTTAGCTATTACTCACTTGACTTCTGCAAATTTCTTTCACTATTTTCAGCTTTTTTAGCATGGTTAGCTATCCCCATTGAGCTCATCAGCATTCACTGCTGTTTTGCAGGAACAGGTTTTTCTAGTTAAACTTAGTCTCTCTTTAAAGTTTAACTTGTTTGCTAAAGCTGCTTGTTAATAAGAATATCTTGTTGGGTGGGAACCTTGTGCGTTTTTCTTGTTTTTTAAATTATAATTTTGTTTCATTGGTCCAGTATGAGAGGGCAAACTCAGCTCATGTGTTATCTTTCGAACAGCTAACCTGACACGTAATAGATCGAAACTACTTGATTATTTGTGGTTTTATAACTAAAAGGGTGACATAAACAATGACATTTTCACTTGAAGACAGTTTTTTATTTCAATTATTGGTTGCTAATATACAAGGAACTAAATTAATTACACATTGATAATAATCATATGAACTGCATCACACTGAGAGTCAATAGCTAAAGTTCTCAGATGAAGGGAAAATGAACATGTCCTTCACTGTTGTACCTTTACATGCAAACCAATGAGACAATACTGTGGAAGACAGAAAGTAAGACACACACATTTGTACTGTACATGTATATGTAAAATATAGAATACCAGTAAAACATGCATCTTTGGAATCACAAACAAGAGATGGGTGTTTCATTTTCTTTGTGTAGTACCTGTGTGTGTTTGTTGAAGTGCTTGGATGCCCAGTTCTCAATATCAGTCTCTGAGGAGGGCTTTCTCAAGCTGAATTCTGGGAAAATGCCACAGCTTGCACTTGGTATCATATTCCTGGCATTTCGACTGGCTTCAAACTGTGCACAAGCTCCAAGATCCTCTGACTGATAGGCAAAGACAAATTGAGAGAGAGACAGGAAAGATTTAAAGTTATCTCTGTGCTGTTGTTGCTGAATACTGAAAGTTTATTTACCACTCAGAGGGAGCTGACCGCCAATTACCCACATGGCAATTCAATCACCAAAAACAGTTGAAATAAACAGTTGTCAGTTGACAAAAGACGGAGCAGGAAATGCTTTAGTAGTTCGAACACAGCCTTTTCAATTATGTCACTCTAATCCAAACAGATATTGCATAGGAGGGGTAAAGTTGAAGAAAGTACTTCAAACGCATCATGCTTTGGACCAAATCATTAGACTGATGGACTGACATTGTCCTTCAGCTTCAACTCTGGAGCACTGGGTAACTCACCTGGTTGAGTGGGTGCCCCATGTACAGAGGCTAAAGATTCTTGATGCTGCCAGGTTCCAAACCCAGCCTAGGGCCCATCTACCTCTACCTCCACTTCTCTATCAAGATTTTTTCACTGTCTAGAAAACTGTCACAGTTACATATACAGTTACAGAGTCGAATGAATATCTGAAATTTTTCATGCATGTTATCTAAAAAATTTGGAGTCTTACCATTAAAGTAAATCTTGTAAATATATTTGTTGCTTCAATATTGATCAAACACATGCGTTATTTGGTAGTTTCTTCCATTATTTTTGATTAGTTATTGTATTAATCAAAGTAATCTGGGACATCTGGAGACATAGTAACATTATGCAACACAGTGAGCAGCCCAGATATTATACATCTTATGTACCAATAAAAACAAGGGTTGTACTTTAAATTACTGCACGTTAATCAGATGATAACAGTGTGGTAACAAGATTGAAATAAAGAAGTAATAGAGACAAAATGTCATGTAATTACCAAGGTAATAACAAGATAATAGCCTGTAATAACAGTAGGTACATCACGGTAAACAACACACCAGTACTGAAGTTACATACACTATTATCTAATAATAGTGTATGAGCATTATAGAAATAATATGGTGACCTGCTAAAAATAAAATGATTTTATGTATATATATATATATATATACAATATATTGATTAATAAATAGCAATATGGTGAAATTAATTTGGTAATAACCAATTAATGAAGATTTATAAAAATACGTTTTTATAGGGTATAGGGTAGCTCTGTTAGTCGTCCCAGAGCAGATCCCGAGCTGCCGGGACTTAAGAGTGGCTGGGTGACTGTCAGGAAGAGGAGTCATAGTCCTAAAGTCAAGCCCGTGGTTCACCATCAACCTGTCCACGTTTCAAATAGATTTTCCCCACTCAGCGACACACCCGGGGCGGCTGTAGCTCAGGAGGAAGAGCAGTCGCCCACCAATCGGAAGGTCGGTGGTTTGACTCTGGCTTCCCCGGGCTACATGTCGAAGAGTCCTTGGGCAAGACACTGAACCCCACGTTGCCCCCCCAATGTATCATTGGGGGTATGAATGTGTGTATGAATGATTAGAAAAGCACGTAGTTATGAATCTTAAGACGTTGCTGTATGAATGTGTGTGAGTGGGGTGAATGCGGCATGTAGTGAAGCGCTTTGAGTGGTCAGTTAGACTAGAAAAGCGCTATACAAGTACAAGTCCATTTACCATTTACCCGCTGAGGACAAAACCCTGGTAACTAGCAGCTCTATAGTCAGAAACGTGGCATTAGCGACACCAGCGACCATAGTCAAATGCATTCCAGGGGCCAGAGCGGGCAACATAGAATCCTATTTAAAACTGCTGGCTAAGGATAAACGTAAATACGGTAAAATAGTTATTCACGTCGGCGGTAATGACACCCGGTTACGCCAATCGGAGGTCACTAAAATTAATGTTGCATCGTGTGTAATTTTGCCAAAACAATGTCGGACACCGTAGTTTTCTCTGGACCCCTGCCAAATCTGACCAGTGATGACATGTTTAGCCGCATGTCCTCATTCAATCGCTGGTTGTCTAGATGGTGTCCAGCAAACAACGTGGGCTACATAGATAATTGGCAATCTTTCTGGAGAAAACCTGGTCTGATGAGAAGAGACGGCATCCATCCCACTTTGGAAGGAGCGGCTCTCATTTCTAGAAATATGGACAAATTTATTAGTTATCCAAAAACATGACAACCCAGGGTTGAGACCAGGATGCAGAGTTGTAGTCTTACACACTTCTCTGCGGCTTCCCACCTGATGCTGCCCCCCCCCCCCTCAATCAAAAAACACAAAAGGAGCAAATCCTCTTGTGCAAACCAAATTTAAAACAAAAACTTTAACTGAACAAAAACATCAAACTATTAAATGTGGTTTGCTGAATATTAGATCTCTCCTTTCGAAGTCTCTGTTAGTGAATGATTTGATCTGTGATCATCATATTGATATATTTTGTCTTACAGAAACCTGGCTGCAGCAGGAGGATCATGTTAGCATTTGTTACGGCCTCACAAAATAGAAATAATTCATAGGCTCAATGAGACCGTAACATATTAGGACGCCACACAATGTTTGCAAAAAGGGACAATATTTATTAAAAGTTGACACTGAAAAGGAAAAGGGGAAAGAAAAGTTAATGGTTAACCCATAATGTTATGAACCAAAAAGAGATGGAGACCCCGGCCAAAAGAACAAAAGGGAGAAACACAGGGCCAGCCACGCAGTGGGCCGTTGCACCCTGCGTTTTCCCCACTTACTGAAAAAAAATATAACCTGAAACAAAAATGACAAAACAGGACTACCGGCAGTCTCCAACTCAAACTAACATAACAAACTAAAATAGGAAAAACAAACACTCTGTCCTCTAAGACAGGTGAATAATAAGAAGAAAGAAAATAAGGGTTAACAATTAAATCAAAAGAAAGCAAACCATCCATGTAGCTGCTGCCTCCAGAGCGAGAGACCGGCCTTCCTCCTCTCCCTCTTTATCCTCGACCTGATTACCAATTGGCCACTGGCCTGTGGAGGACGACAAAGAGGAAGGAGAGGGCAGGGAGACAGCAGCACACCAAGACACCCCAGGTGTGCCATCACCTGGCCACACATAACAGCATTAACGAATCAACTCCCTCTGACTATTTGAATGTTCACGTTCCTCCAACCACAGGCAGAGGAGGAGGAGTGGCAGCTATCTTCAGATCAGGGTTACTAATCAGTCCTAGACCCAAGATTAGTTTTAGCTCTTTTGAATCTCTGATTCTCAGTTTTTCCCACCCAAAGTGGAAATCACAAAAACCTCTTGTGTTTGTTGTTGTGTATCGTCCACCTGGCCCTTATTCTGAGTTTCTGTCTGAATTCTCAGAGTTTTTATCCCAGTTAGTGCTGAGTACAGATAAAGTCATTGTAGTGGGTGACTTTAATATTCATGTAGATGTTGAAAATGACAGCCTAAATATTAACTTTAATTCTATATTAGACTCTATTGGATTTTCTCAAAGTGTTCACAGACCTACTCACTGCCTTAATCATACCCTTGACCTTGTGCTGACTTATGGCATTGAGAGTGAACAGTTAACAGTGTTCCCTCATAACCCTGTCTTGTCTGATCATTATTTAATAACTTTTGAGTTTATATTACTTGACTACACGGTTTCTGAGAAGAATTCTACATATAGAAGGTGTCTATCAGAGAATGCTGTAACCAGATTTAAAGAGTTGATTTCATCATCCTTTTCTTCACTGCCATGTACAGATATGACAGAGGACGGCTACCTAAATTTTACTCCAGTAGAACTTGACTCTCTTGTTGACAGCACTACAGCTTCAATGCGTACAACACTGGACAATGTTGCCCCTCTGAAAAGGAAGGTAATCAGTCAGAAGAGGTTGGCTCCTTGGTATAATTCACAGCTGCGTGCGTTAAAGCAGACTGCAAGAAAGCTGGAGAGAGAGTGGCGTTCCTCTAATTTAGAAGAGTCTCAATTAGTCTGGAAAGATAGTTTAATAACGTATAAGAAAGCACTTCGTAAAGCTAGAACTGCTTATTATTCATTATTGATAGAAGAGAATAAGAACAATCCCAGGTTTCTTTTCAGCACTGTTGCCAGGCTGACAAAGAGTCCGAGCTCTGTTGAGCCATGTATTCCTTTAACTCTCAGCAGTGATGATTTCATGAGATTCTTTATCAATAAAATTGTTTCTATCAGAGAGAAGATTAATGGAATCCTTCCCATTATTATCACTGATGTATCATCAAGTAGAGCAGCTTTAGAAGTATCTTTAGAACCTGATTTGTATTTAGACGGCTTCTGCCCAGTTGATCTTTCTGAGCTAACAACAGCAATAGTCTCTTCTAAACCATCAACTTGTATGTTAGACCCAATCCCAACCAGACTGTTCAAGGAGGTGTTCCCCTTAATTGACACTTCCATATTGGATTTGATCAATCGGTCTTTGTTGACAGGATATGTACCTCAGACTTTTAAGGTTGCTGTAATTAAACCTTTACTTAAAAAACCTACTCTTGATGCAGAAGTGTTGGCTAATTATCGACCTATATCCAATCTCCCTTTTTTGTCTAAAGGTCTTGAAAAAATAGTTGCAGTTCAACTTTGTGATCATTTACATAGAAATAATCTGTTTGAAGAGTTTCAGTCAGGATTCAGAGTGCATCATAGCACAGAAACGGCACTGGTGAAAGTTACCAATGATCTCCTCTTAGCCTCTGATAGCGGACTTGTTTCTGTGCTTGTCCTGTTGGATCTCAGTGCTGCATTTGATACGATCGATCACAGCATTCTGTTACAGAGACTTGAACATGTTATTGGGATTAAAGGAACTGCATTAGGCTGGTTTAAGTCATATTTATCTGATAGATTCCAGTTTGTTCTTGTAAATGAAGAATCTTCCTCACACGTTGGAGTAAGTCATGGAGTTCCTCAGGGTTCTGTGCTTGGACCGATTCTTTTTACTTTATACATGCTTCCATTAGGTAACATTATCAGACAGCATGGCATAAAGTCCCATTGTTATGCTGATGATACTCAGCTGTACTTATCTATGAAACCAGATGAAACCAATAGGTTGGTCAGACTACAAGCCTGTCTTAAAGACATAAAGACCTGGATGACTCAGAACTGTCTGCTTTTAAATTCAGACAAAACTGAAGTTGTTCTCTTTGGACCTGAGCGCTTCAGGGAGAAATTGTCTAGTTATATAGTTACTCTAGATGGTATTTCCTTGGCTTCTAGTTCTACAGTGAGGAACCTTGGAGTTATTTTTGACCAGAATTTATCATTTGACGCACATATAAAACTGGTTTCTAGGACTGCCCTCTTTCACCTTCGTAATATTGCTAAAATCAGGAACATCCTGTCTCAGGGTGATGCAGAGAAACTAGGTCATGCATTTGTTACTTCAAGATTGGACTACTGTAATTCTTTATTATTGGGCTGTCCCACATATTTTCTGAAAAGCCTCCAGCTGATCCAAAATGCTGCAGTCAGAGTTCTGATGAGAACTAACAGGGGAGATCATGTTTCTCCAGTTTTAGCTTCTCTTCATTGGCTCCCTGTTAAATTCAGAATAGAATTTAAGATTCTTCTTCTCACATATAAAGTTCTTAATGACCGAGCTCCATCATATCTTAAAGATCTCATTGTAAGATATTTTCCTAACAGAGCACTTCACTCCCAAACTGCAGGTTTACTTGCTGTTCCCAGAGTTTCTAAAAGTAGAATGGGAGGCAGAGCCTTCAGTTATCAGGCCCCTCTCTTGTGGAATAAGCTGTCAGTAAATGTCCGGGAAGCAGACACCCTTTCCACTTTTAAGATTAGGCTTAAAACTTTCCTTTTCGATAAAGCTTATAGTTAGGGATGGCTCAGGTAATCCTGAAACATCCCATAGTTAAGCTGCTATAGGCTTAGACTGCTGGGGAACCTCATCTGTCACACCTTTCCTCACTTTGCTCTCTTTTTCCCCCTGTTTAATTTCTAAAATGATATTATGTACATGTGACATTATTGTGGTTATTAACCTATGTTTCCCTGTTCCAACAGATATCCTTTGAATGGCGTTATGGTGTTTCCCCCCCCCCTTTTCCCTCTTTTTTGTCTTCTCAAACCCCAGCTGGTCGAGGCGGATGGCCACCCTTCCTGAGTCTGGTTCTGCCAGAGGTTTCTTCCTGGTTCTGGTTCTGCCAGAGGTTTCTTCCTGGTTCTGGTTCTGCCAGAGGTTTCTTCCTGTTAAAAGGGAGTCGTTCCTTTCCACAGTCCCTCAGGCTCAGGACGGGAGATTGGACTGAAGACAAGTTTCGGTGCAATCTGTTGGTTTCCTTAGCTAGGATATTATTTTTGAATTGGCTCTATATGAATTAATTGGATTATGATTACAATGAATTGAATTCCAATTGGCTTGAATTGGACTATATTACTTAAGTGCCTTGAGATGACAATTGTTGTAATCTGGCGCAATATAAATAAAATTGAATTGAATAAATTGAATTGAATAGGGTTATGTAATTTATGTAAATTAAATATGGTATGGAAGAAGTTAAAACTGGTAATTGCCATTACTATTATTAGTATTACTGTTAGTACTGTTACTAATGTTACTGTAGTATTACCATTATTACCATTAGTATTGTAGTGAATTTCATCCCTTCTGGTCAAACATTTTTTGTTTCAAAATAACTCAGAAGAAACTGAATGTTTATTATAGCAACTAGTTACCTGGAAACACTTTTAGTAGTTTCCATGTAATAACCATGCATCTAGGCTGCAAAGTCATGAAGTGGTGGTTTCTGTTTCATTTCATGGTTATAGTACATTAAACCAGATATCAAAAGGTATAATTATTACCTGGAAACACTTTTAGTAGTTTCCATATAGTACCTGTTTCTGTTTAATTTCACGATAGTATTACATGCTATCTTGAGGGTAGGCTAATTCTAACCCAAAAACTATGGAAACATAGTTACCTCATCATTAATTTCTTAGTACTACATTTATGTCATCATATTACCATTTCATTGTTAACCCTTTAGGCGCCAGAGGTTTTTTTTCGAAAATCCTTGATTTTGACAAATACATTTCAAAAGGCTATATCTTAAATCTGATAAGAGATAGAGAGTTTCTGTAAATTAGAGAAATGTTAAGGATGACCCGAAGTTTATGTAGGAAGCAAATTTACACACCTAATTTGCATATTATGACATATTATGATTATGGTGGTGGCGGCCAATGATGAAAATGCAGCCTTTTCCCCCAAATATGCCCCTACTATTCTCTGTGCTATGTTCAATATTCTATATTCAATGCGCTAGACAATGCAAAATGTTCAGGGAAATAGCAAAGATTAAACCAACACTGTAAATTATTTCTAATAAATGGCCAAAAAAATGCACATGAGCGATAACCTCATGTTTGCCTGCAAAGGTCAAACTAGGCCTATGTCTATCCACCCAGGTGACACTGTTTGTAGTTTTTTTATGGTGTGATACCTCTCATTGCATGGTACCACACAAAGACCCACACCACACTGCCTACACCTGTATTTTTGTCTGACGGCGGCCTTTAGCCCGGGTTCGATCAGAACATATACAACACAATCTGGGTGGTCATCAGCCTTATACAGAAAGTGATGTTCTGTGAGTCTCTGTGGCATTTCACCCGATGACTTCTTACTCCCTTTATGACTCTCTTTCCTGGAGTAGCCTTCCAGTAAACCAGTTACCACGTCTTGCACAAAGACCTTCAGAGACTTGTGATGAACCGGAATACAGCTTCAGTAAATTATGTGAGCATTCACCATATTTTTGCTAAGAATAGCATGGAAAATTCTGTTATACCACTTTCTTGATCTGTGGGGAAAGAGTTAGGTCTTCATTCTTTGATCTGCAGTGTCAATGCACCCCAGGAATGAATTATAATCATCAACACACACAGGTGTATTTATTCATCTGTACCCACTGGTAGTGTGTTTTGTCCTGATGCGTTTTTGATTTCACTGACAGTTACATCAGACCACTGGTGAAATCTTGAATGTGGCTTGACTTCATGGGAGGCTAAAAACTGATGGGCATAACGATTTGTTTCTACAGTCAATAAATTCCAGAAATCATCATTGAGAAAAAGTGACAAAAAATCTTGGGTTGAACCAGCATTGGATAGTTCTCTGTCCCCCTGATATCCAACTGTTTCATCAAATGGCCTTATCTAATTTTTGTACCCCACCTCATCAGTCAAATACTCAAAGCCTGCATGTTCATAACCTGGCTTAGTGAGACGCATGTTGGCTGACTTGGCTCTGCGCTGTGTGACAGTGCGTCTGCCTCTAAATGCACCACTTGTGCCACCTTGCGCTCCTGCCATGTCTCCACAAAGTGCGCCAACAGTGAACAGACACAGCACGGCTGCGGCTACGCGCATAAACTGCGCCGCTTCACTTTGTGAAGGCACCGTGTCAGAAAGCACAGCATTCACTTGGCGAGCTCGATAAAAAGACAGAACACCCACATTACTCCCAGCCTCGTTCCCTCCAGTACTACCATCCCTGCTAACTCCTCGATGGAAACTTCGACCCATGAAACATTTTCCTCACCACCTACATTGCTGGGCAAAGGATCTGAAGTTGGTGTTTGGTGTAGGGAAACACTTTGTCCGACTGCTGGTGAGGCAGGGACGCGGGGGAACTAGCGCCGGGACTAGCTAACAGCTGACCGTCATCTTCTGAAGGTACATTTTCCCCTTCAGAATCAGGATTAGCGAATAGAAGACCCGGCGCTTCTTTGCAGGTAAACTTTTTAGTGGACATTGTGCGATTATTTGAAAAAAGTACTCGCTAATGCTGCTTATATCGCTCTGCTGCTGTGGCTCAATGGTGTACTCGCTCGGTGAAGAACTCGTACTGATTCAACTTGTTGTAGCAAAAACATTTGAAATAGAATTATTTTTTGCATCAGAGGAGAAATGTGACATGTCTGCCAACCAGAGGTGGAGAGTAGGAACAAAATATGACGTTATTTTTGCCACAATGGGCCGTTTTATTCAAGGCGCCATCTTGTCGACTTAAGTCAACCATGGCGCTTGGAGGGTTAAATTATTAACCCACATAATCACTTAATTTTTAGCAGGTTACCATAATTCTAAAATGTTACCATACTATTACCAGATAGTTTTACCTTCTTGACATCTGTAAATTTGTTTTCCTATTACTGCTCTTGGTTTCAGCCCCTTATTACCCTGGAACGCCTGGTCCGTTATTTCTTTAATGTTCCCATTGTTTTTACATGGCTATTACTTGCTTATTACTTTAGTAGTGACATGGTATTACCTAGCTATCACCTCTGTATTTCCATCTTGTCACCACACTATTACCATCTTATTACTATACTGTAATGTAAAGTGCAACTGAAACAACAGCCCATCAATACAAAAAAAATTCAAAAGCAACATCTAAAGTGGAAATATCTGATCCTGCTAATGGTGGATGTACACAGACACAGCAGTACCTGTGAGGGGTGGAGGTAAGGTTCAGGGGAGGCCAGGTTGTTCTGAACAGAGAGGCTTTTCTCCAACAGGGCCTGAGGGAAGCCCAGCCGATCAAAGGTGCTGCGTTTCCAGTGGTGGCCATCGCTCTGTGCCAGTGCTTCATCCTCACTGAATGCTCTCACCACTGGTCCTGGTAATGGCAGAGGCATTGCCCCGTCACTTTCGTAGCCATCTTTGAAACCACCACCCTGGGCCATCCCCCCTCCTTGTCCAGAGTCCCAGCTGCTCCTCTGTTTCATCACTTGCTGGGCCTCCCATACTAGTTTGGCCTGGGCCAGCATTGCTTCTGATGTTGTGCCTGTGAGCTCCCCTTCCCCAAAGCGTCCCAACTCCTGGGGCAGGGACGGTTTGCGGCTCTTGCGTTTGCGGTTACCACTGGGAGAGAAAACCCCAAGGCCCGCTGTGGAGGAGGAGGAGGAGAGTGAGTGGGTCTGGGTAGACGTCCAGGATATTGAGTCTTCATAAAGCAACCTCTGACCTCCTTCTCCACCCTCCCCACTGTATTGCAGTAGTAAGCGAGGGTCTCTAATCAGAGACTGACTATGCTGCAGAGTATAGGACCCCCCATATGAACCACCATAGCCCCCTGTGGTGCCATAATGCAGCAGACGGTCAGCTGTCTTGAAACGGGGGCTGGAAGATGACTGCTCCACATACACCAGTTGCTTAACATACTCCTTCCCCACAGGACTGTACTCCAGACTCTGTGTCTTTTCTGGACATTTCTGCCTGGTCAGAACCAGCTGGCCATAGGGTGACTGGCTCTGCTTGGGAGAGTGGTAAAGGGGGGCAGAAGACTTACGAGCAGGTGACTTGCTAGAGCCATAAAAGGAACATGAGTCAGAGAGGTGCATGTCAGTGGGAGGCTCTTCGTAAATTGGAGGGGGTTGATACTCTGAAGGTGGCTCCTCGTACAATGGGGGTTCAAAGGCATAACGGGGCGAGGGAGGCTGGGAATCAGCTGAGGGGCGGCGGTGGGTACCTGCACAGCCCAGCTCAGCCCGCTTTAGAAATGGAGACTGGCGGCGGTCAGCATAGAGAACTGGGGAACCGTCAGATTCTGGTGGTGGGTTTCCTCCAGAGGAATGGCGTGTTCGTGAGGTGGTTCCCCCTCCAGAGGGAGCACCAGAAGTTGGGGGATCACAAGGAGAGTAACCATTTCCCTGATGAGCCAAAAAGCTGGGCTCTCTGTCTGTCACCTTGATCAGCATTCGCTCCTTTGTACCAGTATTCCATCTGAAGGGAGAAGTCCTGAGAAGAGAAAACAAATAATCACCTTTTTGAAAAAATAGATTAAAAATAGATTAAAGTCATAACACATCCAAGTAATTCAAAAGGGGTGCCCGAGTCAACTAAGGCAAGATCAGGCAAGTAAAATGTGATGTCTTGATAAACAGCAATCAACCATGTTATGACCGCCCACATGATATTGAGTAGGTCCTCATGCTCTGACCAGTCAGGATGTGGACAAAGAACATCTGAGGGTGTCCTGGAGTGTGGTATCTGTGTAGTTGTATGCCACTAACCCTAACCCTGTGCACAAGAGTCCTATATTTCTGTTAGAGGTGCTGTGCCTTATTGTAATTCCAGGAACAATCATCCTCTCATTTTCATCAGGAAAAACAGAGACACAGGTCAGATAAAACTTAACAAATGGATGTAATAAAGAGCTGTTCTTGTAAGTTCACCTGCCAGTCAAATGACAAATCAGGACCATGCAGCACCCAATCAAGCAGGTCATAAAAGTACTATAAGGAGCTCCAATCTCTGCAGTTCTCTTTTCTCTTCATAATAAAAACAATAAACCTTTATGTTATCCCTATTCTTTGGATTCTGGATTGAATGACTGTTTCCAGACCTTTCATCAATCACACAAGTACCAACTTGACTGAACACTAACCTGACTTCATGCATGTTAAGTCTGGAAAAATATTACCTGTATTTTCCTGTTTGCACAATCAATGGATGCCGATGTATAAATAGAAATAAATATCTTAATAAAGATCTTTCAACATGTACTCCTAGTTTGAAACCACCATGCCAGATACCAATCAACTTTAACCCTCCAGGGACCCCAGGGCCCAATTGGGTCTTTTTAAACACTTTAGAATTTTTAATAATCAATATTTCTGCCCGTGTTACTGCTAATGACATGAGAGTTTCCAAAAGTAAATGGTTTGGATCAAGGTAAAAATTGCAACCTCACTTCTCATCACACCTTCTCAGTTTAAAAGTTACATGTACATTGCACACATAGGACCCTCGGCCCATGCCACATTTTTTGTACATAGTTTAATTTAGCCATCTCATAGGGTGATTACCTACCTTTTAACCTAAGCCTTTGTATCATTTGTAAAAATGACAAACTTTATAGTTCTGATTAGGGCTGAAGCTGATAAACATATATTTTTTCTATCTATCTATATGATTTTTATATAAATTTTTCTGAGGAAACTCATTTGTTGCTCCACTTCTGTGGCTGCTTCCTCTACACTGCCCCCTCTGCCAAGATTCACCTTCACCTCTGCGGCTGATTCCTCCACCCCACCTATGCAGGATGCACTGTTCTATGCTGTTGTCTGTTGGGGGAGTGGCACTATGGGCAAAAACTATAGTTGCCTTGACACACTGGTGAACAAGGCCAGTTCTGTGCTAGCCAGGAGGCTGTGCCATCTCAGAACTGTAGTGGAGTAGCAGATGAGGAAGAAGTTGTATGTTATGATAGACAACAATAAACACCCCCTCTACGACATCCTGACAGGACAGAGGAGCCGCTGCACACCTTGGATCCTGTGACCAAAATGCACTCTGTCAGACAGGTAGACCATTAATAGGTGAGAATGGCTTAAATAACATGCACATTGGTTACGAGGTTCAGTGACACATGTGACTGTAACGTGTTGAACTGAAGAAGCCTTTTGTATGAGAGGTGAAACGTCTTCAAGATCCAAGAAGAATTCCAGTTGCCCTTATGCAAGCTTGTATGATTACCATGACCTGGATGACTGGATGAGTAGCATGAGAGTGATTGCAAGGCACAGCTGGAGTAGGAATCAGGTCATGACAACCAGTAATTCACTAGAATTATCTTTCATAACAGCTCACAGACCCTAAGAGGGCCTGATTATCAGAGTTTGGAGACATCTTCATGGAAGACATCGTGACCAAGCCCCCCCCCCCAAAGGTCAACCTATGGGGAACCCCAGAGTAACAAAGAATGGCTCAGTTCTAGCACAGTGGAAAGAATAAACAGTAATCAAATAGTAATCAAATAAAATCCTTTTTTATATATTAGACTAGTTTTATAATATATACATATATATATATATATATATATATATATATATATATATTTATATATTATCATTATTTATTATTATTAACAAAGTCACTATAAGTTACTCCTACTATTATTTATATATATGTTAATAATAATAAATAATGATAATGACAACGGCAGTGTTAGCCACGATGAGGAGGACGTCAATGTGAAAGAACAAAATCATATCCACACATACATAATCTTATTAGTAGTCGAAAGATGAAGACAATGCAAATTGGTTATCATAAATTAAGGAAAAAATTGTGAGAATGTGTATACAACAAATATATGTAGTAGTTAAAACATTATACGTAGAATTATTTGACAGCGTTAATGTTACACTTCGTGGAGAGTAATGTTGTGAGGACCCAAATGCAGACATTGGAGCTGACAGAGGTTGAAAAGACACAAACTGATTTATTTCAAACTACACTATTTACCATAAAAGAAAACTAAACTGAGAGAAGCTAAACCAATGAACTGACAAAAACATGATTACGTCGAGAGCAGGAAAAAACTGGGAAGCAAAACCACAGAGTTGTAACTGTGAGGATCTGACAAAGACTAAGAGAAACCAGGGAGCTGAAATACTGTGGGGAACTGATTGTGGAACGATTGTAGCTGAATAATAAACACAGGTGAATGACTGGAGCTAATGACTAGGCAGGAGGGAACTGACGAGACAAGACCAACTGATCTGAAGTAAAAGTACTGAAGACAAAATATAAGTGTAACTAAAAACCAGCGTCTAAAGACTTGACTAAACTGAAGAAATCCTGATAACAAACCAAGACCTTAGGAACACAAACAAAACAAGCATAAGCAAAATGCCAACTAAGACCAACAACAGAGAACAACCCAGAAGGGATCTATGAACAAAAAGACAAATCAATACCAAAAAAATACAGACAGCATAAATTCAAATAACAACCAGTGACAGACAAAAAAAACTTCAACTGAAATAAAACAGTAAAATTGAGGCATGAAAAACAAAATCAAAGTCCAAAATCCACAAACCCTAACATCAAGTGTAGAGCAGGATGTGAGAATCCCAGTCAGGTGTAGTACCGTCGGGCGTAAAAAGTGACGTTTATGGCCACCAGCAGGTGGCGCTATAAGTATATGTAAGTTTGGACATATGTATGCATTCTGGGTGGAGCCCAAGTGCAGCCTATGAAGTTTGGTGAAGATTGGACAATGTATGGAAAAGTTATAAGTGACTTATTTGGTCACCATCAGGTGGCGCTATAAGCATGTGTAAATTTGGTCATATGTATGCGTTCTGGTTGGAGCCCAAGGGCAACCTATAAAGTTTGGGGTAGATTGGATAATGTATGTGGGAGTTATAAGCTTCTTTGTTTTTTCATGGCGAGCAATGGCCAGTCATCGAAATTTGAGGTTTCGCCACAGCGACACCCTTTTAGGCTTAAGTTTTTTTCTAAAATCCTTGATTTTGACAAATAAATTTCAAAAGGCTATATCTTAAAACTGATAAGAGATAGAGACTTTCTGTAAATTAGAGAAATGTTAAGGATGATCCAAAGTTTATGTAGGAAGCAACACACCTAATTTGCATATCATGACGTCATGGGGTGGCGGCCATCTTGGATTATAGAATTTTTATGTAATTTTCATTTTTCAATGATGAAATGCAGCCTTTTTCCCCAAATATGCCCCTCTTAATCTCTGTGCTATATTCAATATTCTATATTCAATGTGCTAGACAATGTAAAATGTTCAGGGAAATAGCAAAAGGTAAACCAACACTGTAAATTATTTCTAATAGATGACCGAAAAATGATCCAATAGCTTTATCCAATTTTGGTACCCCACCTCATCAGTCAAATACTCAAAGCCTGCATGTCCATAACCTGGCTTAGTGAGACGCATGTTGGCTGACTTGGCTCTGCGCTGTGTGACAGCCCTTTTGCCTCTAAATGCACCACTTGTGCCACCTTGGGCTCCTGTCATGTCTCCACCAATGTCTCCGGTCAGTGAACAGACACAGCATGGCTGCGGCTGCATGAACTTACATTTTCCCACAGCTCTCCCAATGGCACTTTGATCACGTCTGACATGTCCATCAGATTTGTCAAGCTACTGGCTGCGTGATCGCGGACACTTTGTGAAGGCACCGTGTCAGAAAGCACAGCGTTCACTTGGCGAGCTCGATAAAAAGACAGAACACCCACATTACTCCCAGCCTCGTTCCCTCCAGTACTACCATCCCTGCTAACTCCTCGATGCAAACTTCAACTCTGTGAAACATTTTCCTCACCACCTACATTGCTGGGCAAAGGATCTGAAGTTGGTGTTTGGTGTAGGGAAACACTTTGTCTGACTGCTGGTGAGGCAGGGACGCGGGGCGGGAACGCAGACGTGTCGCCACTAGAGCCGGGACTAGCGGACAGCGGACCGTCATCTTCTGAAGGTAGATTTTCCCCTTCAGAATCAGGATTAGTGAATAAAAGACCCGGCGCTTCTTGCAGGTAAACGTTTTAGTGGACATTGTGCGATTATTTGTAGGAAATACTCACTAATGCTGACTATATCGCTCTGCTGCTGTAGTTCAATGGTGCACTCGCTCGGTGAAGAACTCACTTGCTGTAGCGCGAAAATTTTATGTAGAGGGATGACGTAGGAGTAGGAACAAAATATGACGTTATTTTTGCCACAATGGGCCATTTTATTCAGGACGCCATCTTGTCGACTTAAGTCGACCATGGCGCTTGGAGGGTTAAGGTTTGAGAAAGCTTTGCAAGATTCTTTATCCCCCATCGCTTAAGAGTAACCTGGCCAAGTTTAAAGCCTGTAACAAGAAATGTGTAGGAGGAGCTCGATCAAATGCGAGGTGTGGAAACGGGCAAAAATGGCCTTCGCAGTTCACTGCTCGGGCCCTAAAAACCTTTTTCAGTATCAGCCATAAAATGTGAAAGACTTGATGCAGATACTAAAGGATGATAAGTGTTATGGCAGCAAATCCAATATCGGTGTCATTCTTGAAGCACTCTTGGAAAAGTAAAGGACGAGTGCAAAACTGTGATTATAACAAAAAGCTTTAGCTATAAAAATGCCATCAAAAACAGCCAAAAAACAACGATAAAAAATCAAAATAAACAATTCTCTTTCTAACAATTTCTTACATTATTTTCAGTAAACATGGCAAGTGCGGTCAAAAAACTGTTTTGATCCGTGCTTCTGAGATCCTTCATTCGTGTCTGAGTTCTTTTAATAATAAGCAGATTTACAGGAAGTAACGCTTTCAAAATAAAAGTCTGAATATCAAAATATTTACATACAAAACTTAAACCGATGTTTACCTCAGTTACTGTTCATAACTAAATTTAAAGACAAAATGTTTGTACAAAATCAAATATATACAACCCTTATTTATGGCTCTAACAATAAGATTTAATGAAAAAAAATTGTAAATAAATGTAGAGAAACATTTTACAACATAAATGTGTATTGGAAATCAGGCAGTGAGGTAGACATTTTCCACTGGGTGATGTTGAGAAGGATTTTAGTTTTCCGGTTTAAGAAGATTGCCTTCTTGGTGACAGAGCTGTGAAAGACTAGTTGTTGTGCTGTTTTGGAATTGTATTGTTGATAAGTCACCAAGGATACAGAGTTCTGCAGATAAAGGGATGTGGTATTATACTAATATTTAAGAAAAGTAGTCTGTAACATCAAACCAAAAGTGTTGGACTAACTAACCAACTGGTTTACAGTGCCAGGTGGCATGTGCAGCCTGGTGGTTCAAGCTGCCACTAATAAACCAGTCATCAGATTGCCTTCATCATTCACCTTAGTTTTATTCACCAATGGCACCCCCTTGTTGTGAAACTGGTTGCCTGTTTTTTTCAGAGAGACGAATCAGCATACATACATGGGAGTAGGGAGAAAATATGAGATGCTGTACTGTTGAATTAATGCCATGGCTGGGCAAATACAGTACTATCAATGATGATGGACACTCGTATAAGATGTTTCAACCGTGCTTTACTCCGAACTCTCCAGCGTGTTACAACAGTCGTACTGCAAACTCTACCTCAACTATAGTTCCACTGTACACAATATGTACAAGCCATAATTCATTCTCACACTCTCACATACATACATTCTTACTCTCATACACATATATTTTAGAATGCATGTATGCTAGAAAAGAATGTACCTATGTGTGAGTAAAAGTATAGTGGAAATGGAAGGCAGGTAATTTCTTGTACAGTGATTGGCTGTGAAGCACAAATGGGGTCACATTCACATCCTGCTCAGCATGGACAGAGGAAATGAGACAGGAGTGTTTCGAGATAATTGGAGTGTTATAATATATTATAAATTATATTACAAATATTTGATCATCCCCGAGGTCATCACATCCTTGTCTTCCTCTCTTGAGCAACACAGAACAGACCCATCAGACCCATCAGACCCTAACGTAACTCACAGTGCGGTGGAAAATGACACGAAACAACTCTTCAGACCTCAGCGGGACAGGCGGGACACAAGGGCAGACCAGAGGTTTGCACCAGTCTCTAAGATATGAGACTGTGGCAGCAGGACCTCCCGAACAAGAAAAAGCTAAGATTAGATAATTAATGGAATCTTAATCATTAATCACCATTAGACATCAGTGGACTAAGTCCTCGTTTGCCAAGTTAGCCGCACATTTGATGCTTTAGCGCCGATATTTAAAAAAAAAAAGCCCGTTTGATGTCTATAGCCTAAGATAAAACATTTAAAAACATGTTGTCAGTGGGCATAAAACTCTTTCTTCATTTTGAGGGTTTGCTTTTGGATTCGTGATTATGAGTTTTGAAAAGGGATTTGAATTTTTGTTTTGATGCATTTGAAAGGTAACTTATCTGAAACAAAAATAATTAGTTGAGACTGCTGAATTTTAAGTATTATTAAGTTCATTTATAAGTTATCTCAACAAAAGATAATTTGTTGTCTTAAATTTATGTAGTTTTCTTCAAAACTTGAGAGTTTAAACCACCGCAAAAATCTATTGCAGCCAGTTACCTAGAATTTTTGCGTTTTCATAGCCCTTTACTTTTTACGGTGTCGTGTCTGAAAGTGGAACACATCCTAAAGGGCAGTATCTTTTAGTATGTGTTTTATTAAAGAAAGGTTTCTGCCAGTTCTAGTAGGTAAGATGTTGAGCGCTCTGTGGAAGAAGGTTCCATCGGTCTATATCAAAATATTCCTTTAGCTGACTGTAAGTTCAACACAGACTGTAGACCACAAGCCATGACCATTTGCTCAGATCATGTGACAGCAACCCTCAGTAGTAGTGACAGTGCCTAGACTTTAACATAGTTTATAAAGACTTTCATGATGACTTTTTAAAAGTATTGTGATGGCAGACTTCTAAAATTATTAATTTATTATATTATACATACAGTATATTATTAATATCAAATATCAATCTTTAATGTGTGTTCTGTTTTTAGGGCCAAAATGCATTATCATGATTTGTTCAACAAGGACATCATCCTCCTTCCTAGGCACCGTGTTGTTATAAAACATTGCATAAAGCAACAAATACATGAACCAGGACACATCATAAATGGATTTGAATTTCAGATATCCTGGGACCAGAGGACTGAACAAATAAGGGATGCCTTTAGAGAAAAGCTGTCTGCTGATGTCAGGTGTGCACTTGTCTTTCATGTTATGATTTTATATCTACAGATGTCCAACAATTGGTGTATTGACTCAAATTGTCATACCTACATTATTAATCCAGTCATTTATATCAGTACATGTGATTCTGTGACATCTGTCACAGTACATTCCACCTGATTTATTTTACTGACTGTAGATCTTCTGCTTAGTCTCCATAGAGGGAATGGAAAAGAGATTGTCAGTATTTTTTTTTTCAAATTTACTTTATAAAACAGATTTTTTTCATCTCAAACTACTGTTTATTTTAAACCTTTTAAAAAATTTCCAGTCTAGGGTTTCTGATGACATGTGGCTGGGCTGGACACCATACATAGTATATAAATCAAATCTTGAGACATCAGACCTTCAAAGCAAATTTTGGTCATATTACATTTGAAATAACCTGCTGGACATTGTGGTTGCCCATAGCTGGTGCAGAAACATGCATAAGTGATGTCAGCCACCACTACTTCAACAATTTCGTGACTTCTAGTAGAGAGTCAGTGTGTTTTTTTTAACTGTAACTGGACTGGGATCTAATAATAAAGGTAAATCTGGTTCTCTACAGGGTTGTCCATTTGAAGTATTCAGTTTTAAGATACTGTTTGGTTTATAAAAAGGACATTTTTTGTCATCCCTTACCAAGTTTACAGCAGTGAAGATAATGTTTGTGAGGAAAGCCTTGTTTCAACAAGGCAGTTGTGTTCATCATCTCAAGGTAGACCCTTCTATGCTTCTTCAGATCATGTCACCTGTTCATTTGGCTTCCTGAGCACCAAAGTGTACTACTTCAGTTCAACCTCTTGCCTCATCTCTCAGTTGTGAAGAATTATTCTCTCAAGCCCCTGCAGCAGCAGCAGCAGGCCACACCTCTAACCAGCTGCCAGTATGCTTACTGGAAAGCTACCTCTCCATCAGTCAGTCTTCTACCTCATCTTTTGAAGAAACATCTTCACTTGATCCATCTGACCTATCTCTGTTCTTGCCTTGCCAAAATATTGACCTATTCCTACCAGAGTAGCACTCTTGCTAGTCATTTAACCACCACCTTAACATATTAGCAGTCGGTCAACTATGAAAGCTATCTTTCAGTAATGGCTGCACTGTTCTCTGATGATGAGGAATTGAATCAGGCTATTCTAGCAAGCCATCGGAACTGGACGGAAAGAACTGTGTGTCTGCTAGTGTAAGTTTTTCTAAGCTTCTTTGCCAAAATCAGTATCTATTGTTGTTGAGAAAGTGATCAAAACCCATCCGTGGGTGAAACCTGTTGCCTAGTAGCCTCGGTTGGGCCACTGAAAAGCAATCAGAGTATTCAGGAGCTGTGAACGGGCGGTCACTCTCCTCTCTGAAAACACTTGTTGGTTAACTCTCGGTGGGCGGTCCTCTCACTAAGGTTAGAGCTTTAAAAAACGCACTACAGCACACTGAAGATTTTGGAACTGCACGGAAAGAACTGTGTGTCTGCTAGTGTAAGTTTTTCTAAGCTTCTTTGCCAAAATCAGTATCTATTGTTGTTGAGAAAGTGATCAAAACCCATCCGTGGGTGAAACCTGTTGCCTAGTAGCCTCGGTTGGGCCATTGAAAAGCAATCAGAGTATTTAGGGGCTGTGAAGAGATGGTCACTCCCCTCTCTGAAAACACTTGTTGGTTAACTCTCGGTGGGCGGTCTCAGCCTAGTGCAATTAACGAACACATGAACGGCTGTGTCCAATTGTGCGCACAACATAAAGTAAGGGGTGGCGCCTGAAGCGTTGTTAAGACATTCTTGGGTGAAGACTAGCGTGTCTACCTACACGTGTCCACCGAGCAAGGCCACTGAACAAGGCAAACCTGTTCTACTTGCGTCATCCATGTCGCTCTGGCCTCACCAACTGCTTTTAAATGTGTCTCAATCCCATTCCTGTTGTCTCCGGCTCGCACAGAACGTTTCACACAACCAAACGCCACTGCAACCTTAACAACCTCCGCTCTCTAAAGCCCATTTCACTCTATGACACACCCTTGTCTGTGGGGTTGTGGAATTGCCAATCAGCAGTAAACAAATCAGATTTCATTATGGCTTATGCCAACCACCTGTCTCTTGACATCCTGGTTCTCACTGAAACCTGGATTAAGCCTGAAAACACAGCTACCCCAGCTGCACTTCCAACCAACCACTCATTCTCCCATACCTCTCATACATCTGGGAGAGGTGGAGGAACGGGCATGCTCATTTCCAACAAATGGAAATACACCCAACTGCTACCTGAAGCTAAATACAATACCTTTGAATACCACGCCATCTTGGTAACTGCACCGGTCAAAACCTATATGATTGTCGTATATCGCCCACCAGGACAATTCGGTGACTTTCTAAATGAGCATGACTGTCCCATAAGGGTCCTTGGTGACATGAGTATCCACCTTGACAGTCCTAACTCTTCTGATTTTCTGACAGTAATGCACTCGTTTGAGCTACAACTGCTCAGCAGTCCTCCGACCCTTAAAGCTGGCAAAGTGCTAGATCTCGTTTTCTCAAGAAACTGTTCACAGAGGCCCTATCTGACACACCTCTGCATTTCTCTGACTACTATTTCATTCAGTTCAGAGTGAGTCTCCCGATAAGACCATCTGCTTCTACCCCTATGGTGTCCTTCCGCCGCAATCTCCGCAACCTGTCGCCCACCCGCTTCTCCTCTGTTGTTGCCTCCGCTCTTCCAACCTCCAGCACATTCTCCTCCCTTCAGGTTAATGATGCCACGGAGTCCCTTTGCTCTACACTGAGCTTATCTCTGGATAGTCTGTGTCCTCTATCCACCAAACCCTCCCGATCCTCCCAGTCTCACCCCTGGCTTAATGATACTCTCCAAGCGTTGCGCACCAATCTCAGAGCTGCCGAAAGAAAATGGCACAAGTCAAAAGATCCTGCAGATCTAGCTAAACTCCAGGCGCTACTGTCATCATTCGCATCCAGTGTTACTGATGCAAAAAAGTCTTTCTACATCAACAAGATTCATAGTACTACTGACACCCGGAAACTTTGTTCCACCTTCAAAACTCTACTTAATCCTCCGCCACCTGCTGCCAATCTAACAGCAGACTCCTTTGCCTCATATTTTACTGACAAAGTGGCAGCTATAAGCAAACAGTTTACCGAACCTTGTACCACAAAATCTGCATGCAGAAGTCCTACTGCAACATTTTCCTCATTCACCCCTCTCGCTCAGAGCAGTGTGTCTAAACTTCTCACATGTAGCCGTCCTACTACATGCCCGCTGGACCCCGTTCCCTCTATTCTTTTCCAGTCCATTGCTCCTACTGTAACTGCAGCAGTCATGCATGTGATTAATGCTTCACTGACATCGGGCACATTTCCTACCACATTCAAGCAAGCTCAGGTTACACCGCTGCTCAAGAAACCTTCCCTCCCTCCAACTCATGTGGAGAATTATCGGCCGGTCTCTCTCCTCCCGTTTCTGTCTAAAACCATTGAAAGGGCGTCTTTAAGCAGGTCACCGATTACCTCTCACATAACAACCTCCTTGATCCAAACCAATCTGGGTTTAAAAGTGGACACTCCACTGAAACGGCTCTGTTAGCTGTGACAGAAGCCTTAAAAGAAGCCAGAGCGACAGCTAAGTCCTCTGTACTTATCCTGCTCGACTTATCAGCTGCATTTGACACTGTCAACCACAGTATCCTTTTGTCGATACTCTCTAGCATGGGCATCACAGGGAGAGCACACTCCTGGTTTGAATCGTACCTCATTGGTCGGTCATTCAAAGTATCCTGGCTTGGTCACACTTCTGCAGCGCACCACCTCGCCACAGGGGTCCCCCAAGGTTAGGTACTGGGACCTCTTCTCTTTGCCATATAATCCAACTCACTGGGACAGACCATCCGATCACATGGCTTCTCATACCAATGTTATGCTGATGATACCCAGCTCTATCTGTCATTCCCACCTGATGACCACACGGTCTCAGCACGAATCTCAGACTGTCTGTCTGACACATCAACATGGATGAAAGCCCATCACCTCTAACTTAACCTCCCAAAAACTGAACTGCTGGTCTTCCCAGCCAAACCAACCATACACCACAGCATCTGCATCCAAACTGAATCCCTCTCTTGCTCCATCAAAGGTTGCTAGAAACTTGGGTGTCATGATTGATGACCAACTAACCTTCAAAGATCATGTTACCTCGGTTTCTCGTTCATGCCGCTTTGCATTACTAAACATAAGAAAGATCAGACCATACCTAACCCAACATGCCACCCAGCTCCTGGTGCAGGCCATGGTCATTTCCCGCCTTGACTACTGCAACGCTCTCCCAACCTGTGCTGTGAAACTGCTGAAGATGATCCAGAATGCAGCGGCGCGTCTGGTCTTCGATCAGCCTAAAAGAACACGTCACCCCTCTATTCATTGAACTCCACTGGCTGCCCTTAGCCGCCCGCATCAAATTCAAGTCCCTGATGTTAGCTACAAAGAGCTTAATGGAACGGCTCCCATCTACTTGGATGCTCTTGCAAAGGTTTATGTCCCAACTGGGTCCCTCCGTTGGTCCCAGGATTGTCGTCTAGCAGCTCCTACACCACGCCTAAGACAATCCAAACTCTTTTCATGTGTCGTCCCACGATGGTGGAATGACCTAACGAGTGCTACCAGAACAGGGGCGTCCCTGTCTATCTTCAAGAAACTCTTGAAGACCCAGCTCTTCAGAGAGCATCTCCTATCCTAGCACTTACCTTGTACTTACCTCCCCCCACTATCTTTGCAGTTTATATTTCTGCACTTCCTTCTATGCCTGCACCCTATCTCTACTCTGTCACCTCTGACAGAGTCGGACTAGTGGGTTCCTTCTATGTAGTTTATTAGCTTTTATATAGCTTGTTATATCTTCATTTGTAAGTCACTTTGGATAAGTGTCTGCTAAATACATAAACATAACATAACATACTGACCTAATCTTTCCGTGTGAATTATATATTTCTTGTTTGTTTCAAATGTACAACTGAATGTTCAGTGTCAGCAAGAGATATTTTGGAAGCACTTGCAAGAAAAATAAACCATCAGCAGAAATCCAAGTTCAATATAAACTGGACCACTGTTCTGGGTTAGCCATTAGAGGTTTTAAACGGGGAACATATGATCCATGTCAAACTATTTCTGTCAGGTTTTCTGGTGATATGGAAGTACCTGAAGAAGCTGTAGACCTTGTGGATCCAAGAAGACTCTTAATGGAAGCTTTGCCCCAGTTTATAATGTTTTAAGGGAGAGGAAGGCAAAATTAATTTGGCCCGTGACAGTTGTCGTATGTATTTGCTTGAGATTGTAATGTCCAGATTAATTAATTGTAATCACTGACATGATGAACTCAGAGAATCATTTATCTGATTTTTATCTATATCCAGATGTACACACTGAATTAATAAGTTGCAGTAAGCCTTGTATATGGCAGTCCCCCAGCAGGCTTTCTGTCCCAACTCATTTCTCTTGCCTTGTTGATGGTCCGGAATTTGCTAAGCCAGTTTTGGAAGATGTTGCAGACAGAAACCTCTGTGAAAAAATGAAAATGCTTTTTTTTCTCAGTTGCTGAATACGATGAATTTTTTGTTTCTACAGTAGAAATTGCAACATGTTCAGCTTTTCATGTTTGTTTTATCTATTGAAAGCTTGCAGATTGTCAGTCATTTGATGATATACTAGCAGCAACCAAGCTACTAGACGAGTATCTGGCTAATGCTGGTTGCCTGAGACCACTGCGGAGGCTGGAAGACAAGAATCTCCTTGTAGATGATATTCTAATGTTCCAAGTGATGCACAGAGTCTGTGGACTTTTTGAGAGGTAAAAAATAGTTTGATTTATTCTATTTTTGCATTTTAACTAAATAACTTAATCCCTTGAAGACTGGCTTGCAGTGAAAGAAGAGTTAATAACCCTTACTTAAGTATCAGTACGCTCATGTAAAAGAACAAAACAACAACAACAAAAAAAAACTTAATTACAAGTAATATTCCTTTTGAACGAATTGATGTCAAGTTTAGGTTAAAAAAATGATGAACTTCAACATGCATCTAAAGTACTGAAGTATTGGTTTGATTGGTTTTAGTGGAAATGTGTGTGCTTTGTGTAAATATAGTTAGAGCATGTGGGTAACTCAGACTGTACTTTGTATCTACCCTGAAATACAATACGTGTTCTATGCTATTTTAAACTATACTGAGTTTCTATACTGGAGAGGTTCCCATTAATGCTGTGTAATTGTTTTTGTTTGTTTGTTTTCTTCTTTGGTTTATTAATGTGTTTACGTGTAACGTAAAAACTGTTTTTTTAAAAATCAATTAAAACATCTTAAATAGTTTTCTTTCTTTGTCTCTCTTTTTCTTCCTTCCTTTTCTTCCTTTCAATTTTCTGGTTTTCAATTTAGATTTGGGGATGGACTGAGAACGCTTGACATGCTGGACAAAATGCAGTCTCACTCCAAGAGTTTTCGCCCCCTTCTTTGCTGGTCTCCTACAACCCTCTCAACTGACCTGGTTGACAGTCTTTTCACTATCTGGCTATCTGCAGTTGGCACCAATAATGAGGAAGTGTTTGTTCCTTTCTGGAAAGATTACTTCACAGATGCAGAAGGTAAATCAGTAGAATGAACTGAAAGATCTTACTGCATCTGATCATTATGTGTCAGTTAAGAGTAGTAATACGTGTGCTGTTTTTTGTTGATCATCTAATTTCTAACACAGAAGCTTGGTATGATTCAATCCTTTGCCACAGGAGCCAGTACTGTTGCACCAATTGGCTTCTCTCCACAACCCTCAATAGAATTTCTTCACAAAGATCACGATTCAGAAACCACCGCAATACTGCCCATTGCCTGAAATTACCCCTGCATACATCATACAGAGACTTTGAGGAAAATATGAACTTTGCATCAGGTAATAGCCATGGTTTTGGCATAGCTTAATGTGTATGCATGTCTCTGTTACAGTAAACTGAAGTCTGAAACCTACTTTTTGAAAGAAAAACATGTCTGTTGCTTATTTGTCAAAGTCCAGTTCACATTTTCATCATAGTCTGTGAAGGCAAACCAACACCTGAATGCAGAAACTTATTATGGAGCAAGATCAAGAGAGCTTTCTTGCTACATTTGTATCAGGATGCTGTTAATGTTGAAATAAAACACTTTTTACTGTAGCTTTTTACTGATAAGCTAGTTCACTTTCTTTCTTTTTTAAACTTTGTCTTTATTGTCTAAAACACATAAGCAGTATACAGCAACAAAAAATAGGTGTCTGCTTGTTATTAGAGCGGTAATAAAATAACGGATCTGATTTTTCCAGGCAAATTCTTTGCATTTATTTATAGTGTGGTGGTTTGATGACCTTTCAACATTTCACACCAGATTTCAACTGATACTTTCTCATCCAGCTCCCTTTTCCAGTTATTCTTTACATATAGTGTTGAATGTTATTTAGAATCTAATAAACATGAGTAGAGAATTGAGACGGCTTTGGAAATTTCTCTGCAATATGATGTAGCTAAAATGTTTGTGAGAGGATGTATGTGACCTTCTTTAATCTTAATTTCTTTTTCATAGAAGTCTCTCATTTGTAGATATCTAAAAAAGTTTGAGTTTCTTAGACCAACATTTTCTTTCAATTCTTGAAAAATGAATTCTCTGCATTTCCCCTTCTTTTATTGTGGTACATAATGCTGTTATGTCTTGGTTTACCCAGTGTCTATATGACTTATCTTTTCTTACAGGAATAAATTTATTACCAAATACAATCCACCTGAGAAGACCAATCTCTCTCCCCAACTTCAACTGTTTAGTTATTGAATACCAAGTCTCAAGGGTAAAATACGTTATTGGGCCTATCTGATTTTTAGTCTGAGGGATTTTTGACTCCCCAATTTAAGTTTGCCTTGGCTGATTGTAAGAGTGTATTGTGTCTTTTCAACAAGTTGTATAGTCATAATGTATCAATAAAATAAACTGAAAATGACTTCCAAGACAGGATGCCAATTCTCTTATTAAGTATTGACATCCTTTTTGATGGGGGGTAAAGAGCCTCTCACGGGGAAAGGGCCCCCGCCTAGTAATAAAAGTCCAAGAATCATGGTCAGTTTTACTAGGAATGTTCATGGCATAGACTGCCTCTCAAACCAATATTTTGATGAGCAAACTGACCTTTAACTCAATTCAATTTACAAATAATCATTTGGTTTAGACCTTGCAATTTAATTTTCAGAGATTATCTCTCTGCTTACCAGGGATGTTGACTCGAGTTAAATGACTTGGACTCGAGTTAGACTCGAGTTATGAATTTAATGACTTCAGACTTGAATTCGAACTCGACTTTGACTTTCACTGAAATAACTCGCGACTGACTTCAGCCTACTTGATACTAGTCCTGAACCCCTCCCTTTACTTCCTGAAACAAGTAGTTCTAATGCTGTTTTCACCTACAGTACACTGAATATTTTCAATATATTTCCAATCACGTAGCAGGACACAAAGACCATCAAGAAGAAAAAAAGCATTACGAAGAAGCAGAGCGCCAGTGGCAAAAAAAAAATTATACCAAAGGTCCTCTCGTTCCTTACAAGAATTATGACGTTGTCAATAAAAAAAGCATCGCAATGTGAACAACATGTGGGTTAAAAATCACAGACGGAGATCGGCATTTGAAGCTGCACAAAGAACGGTATCCCACATTATCAAAGTTTGCAAGCTAATGCTAGCTTAATGAGGAACTTCAGCATTAGTGCACACGGCAATCTATTGAGCCCACCACATAGCACACGTTGATTTTTTTTAAGTTGCACAGACTCCATGCTACATAAGTTTTAACCAACAAGTATGCAGTCTGCAACAGCTACAGCAAGGACATCCTAAATCCTAAAGGTTTTGGTTTTTTTTTATCCCCCAAGATGGCGCCGTGTGAGTGGCAGCCTGTTGCAGTAGCTCTTGTGTTTAGATTCTTTATTCTGTTATTTACATGTTTCGCTTGGGCTGTGTGATTCATCATTGGAATGGTCCACGTTTACTTTCTCTTGGCCTTTTTTGTTTGTTACATCTTTTTTTTTCTCATACTCTCTGTGGTTGTGAGAGGTGCTTAGCACCTCGCCGTCATGATCTCCTACACAAGCGAGCAGCTGTTTGCGCTCTCAACAGTGCCCGGTTGTCAGGCCTGCAGTACCGGAGGATATCAAGAGGAGAAGCCGAGGCTGCCAAGCCGGTACGAGGGTGAAGGAGAAGCGGAGGATGTACAAACCATCAATTCCTTCAGTTACCATGGGAAATGTCAACTCCTTGGCAAATAAAACGGACAAGCTGTGTGCGCTTCTACGGTTCGAGAGGAAGTATCGAGCATGCAGTATCATGTGGTTTACTGAGACATGGCTGCACGTGGACATCTCGGACTGGAGCATATCCATACCCGGCTTGAGGATTATTCGAGCGGACAGAGACGCAACGCTAAGTGGCAAAAAGAAAGGCGGAGGGATTGTAGTGTGTGTTAATGAGAGATGGTGCAACCATCAAGGACTGTCTCTGCAGCCCAGACATTGAACTTTTAGCTGTAAGTATGCAACCTTATAATTTGCCACGGGAATTTTCCTCCACTATCCTGATTTGTGTTTACATCCCACCATCAGCTTCTGGAGCAGCAGCATGTGACACTGTACACACCACCGTTGCTAGGCTACAGTCTCAAAACCTGGAGGCATTTGTGGCCATAACTGGTGATTTCAACTATCAACAGTACTCAACTCTCCCAACTTTCCACCAGTTTGTTGATTGTCCCACTCGGGAGAACAGGACTTTGGACGTTTTGTATACTAATGTTGCAGATGCATACAGAGCCACGGCACTGCCCCCACTTGGAAGATCAGACCATACCCTGGTCCTGTTAACACCTCAGTATGTTCCTGTAGTCTCAAGGCAGCCTGTCTCCACAAGGACTGTGAGAAGGTGGACTCGGGAGGCCAGCGAAGCCCTGGAGGACTGCTTTGAAACCACAGACTGGACTGTGCTCTGTAAACCACATGGGGACAGTATTAACAACCTCATAGACTGCATCTGACTACATCAACTTCTGTGAGGATACCACTATCCCAACCCGGACTGTGCGCTGTTTCCCCAACAACAAGCCTTGGATCACCAGTGACTTGAAGGCTCTTCTGAATAAAAAAACAGAGAGCCTTCAGATTTGGTGACAAGGATGAGTTCAAGAGGACGCAGCGTGAACTGAGGGCGGAACTGAGAAGGTGTAAGGACTCCTACAGGAAAAAGCTGGAGAGCAAACTCCAGCAGAAGAAAACAAAGGATCTGTGGAAGGGTATGAAGCAACATCATCTTCAACATCAAAGACCACCAGCAGGGAGGCAGCCAGGACAGAGGAAATGAGCTAAATGGATTTTTCAACAGATTCAGCTCAGGACCTCCTGCTGGGCCATCCCACACAGAAACTGCCTTCACACCTTCTCTGCCACTGCTTTCCCCACAACCACCCCTGCTGAGTACCCTGGACCACAACCCACCAACTCCAACAACCTCTTCAGGATCAGCCACACCCCCCAACATGACTGTGACATCTGACCAGGTGAGGAGACAGCTGGAGAGACTCCAACATGCCAAAGCAGCAGGACCTAATAGCATCAGCCCAAGGGTCCTTAAGTCCTATGCAGCCCAGCTATTAGACATTCTGCAACACATTTTGAACCTGAGTCTGTTCCACCTGGATGGTGGTGGAGACACTGTGAGGATCATGTTTTTTTTATTTCTCCAGTGCCTTCAACACCATTCAGCCAAATCTTTTGGGTGAGAAGCTGCTAAGATGGTGACAGCTCATCTACTGTCTCCTGGGTTGCTTATCAGTCAGATAGGCCGCAGTTTGTTCGTCTTAGAAGCTGTCTGTCTGATGTGGTGTTAAGTAACACAGAAGCGCCACAGGGGACTCTTCTGTCTCCATTCCTGGCCACCCTGTACACCTCTGATTTCCAGTACCACTCGGAATCGTGCCACCTGCAGAAGTTCTTTGATGACTCTGCAGTGGTCGGGTGTATTAAGGATGGGCAGGAGTTGAAGTACAGGCAGTTGGTGGACAACTTTGTGGACTGGTGCAACCGGAATCACCTGCTCCTGAATGTGGACAAGACCAAGGAGATAGTGGTTAACTTCAGGAGGACAAGAGTCAAGAGCAAGCCTGTTGACATCATGGGTGAGGAGGCTGGAGTTGTTGAGGAATACAAATATTTAGGTGTGCACTTGAACAACAAACTGGACTGGTCTATCAAAACCAACGATGTGTACAAGAAGGGGAGGAGCAGACTGTCGTTCCTGTGGATGCTCAGAGCCTTCAATGTGTGCAGCAAGATGCTGGAGATCTTCTTCCAGTCTGTGATGGCAAATGCCATCTACTTTGCTGTAGTCTGCTGAGGGAGCGGCATCAGTGCCAGGGATGCCAGCAGGATCAACAAACTGATACAAAAGGGTGGCAGTTATTGGACTGAAACTGGAGACGTTTGAGTCAGTGATGAGCAAGAGATCACTGGACAAACTGCTCTCCATCATGAACAATCCTTCCCACCCTCTTCATAAAACACTGCAGGGAAAGCGGAGCTCATTCACCAACAGACTGATTCAGTTCTGCTATCACAAAGAACGGTTCAAGAAGTCTTTCTTACCGTTCACCATCATACTCGTTAACAGTTCTCTTTTGGGTAACAGATGAAACAGTTTGCACATTCATTACTCTGTTTCCACCTATCCATTTGGATTCAGTATTGATTTTCACAATAAAAAAACAACAACAAAAAAACAGTTTCATAACCACTTTATTGTGTGAATATATATTTATGTTTATTATTTGTATACTATGTATATATCTCTGGCCTATCCTCTATTCTATTTTGTTGTCAATAATATAACTTATTATGTGTACTGTTTGCTGCTGCATCGAGAGAATTTCCCCTTGTGGGATTAATAAAGTACCTTGATTGATTGATTGATTGATTGAAGTCATTCGTCCCTCTAAAAGTTTCCCTCGTACTGCCGCTAATAAGATCTACATGGTGTTTTAATACTGATTACCAGACATAGTCAGTGAATCAAAGATTAGCATGGAATTGGCTTTGCAAAAGTTGACAGGAGAAATTATTTTATTCTATATAGTAATCAGAAATGTCCAGGTGTTAACTTACCACTTGTCAATTGATGGTTAACATGGTCACTGCTGACAGTAATTTAACCTTACAAATATATTGCACTCCAAAGACATACATGTTAGGTTGATATGTGATTTAAATTGCTGCAGGTGGAGTGCTAATGGTTGTTTGGCTCTGTGTACAAATCAAGACTGTAACCCACATCAAAGCCAAATGCCACCAATGCTATTAGTAATCTTGATCAAAGATAAATCTTTCTATTGCTTATTTGTACGAATCTGAACTTTTTTAGACATGATTTGTAGGCCATTAAAATGGTAGCAAAACATCACTTTTTTATATGTTAATTGGTGAAATACTCTGCTTGAGTAAATTATAATAAACTTATATTTCAACATTCACTAAAAAAAACTGTATTTGATGAAGTGCTCGTGATGATTTGGCTGGGACTTGAAACTCAGTGTTGAGGACTTCAGTCTTGACCTGAGACGTGACCCAGGACTTGCAAATACTGCCTTGGGACTTGACTCTAGACTTAAGTAGAAAGACTTGAGACTTACTTATGACTTGCAAAATAATGACTTGGTCCCACCTCTGCTGCTTACTGTCTTTTTGGTACCTCTCATGAGTAATGGATCTCAGTCAGACACTCTCTCCTGGGTGCATCTCACTGGAACTGTGTTGAAACTCCTCCAGCCTCTCTCTGGCTTGCCTACTTGTCTCGTCAACTCTGACTCTTCCAACACGTTGCCAGGACACAATTTCGGTAGATTGGAGCCTTTCCAATAGGGACGAAAATCCCAGTTGTTAGGTTCTCCACCTCCTTTCCTCTCCGTCGTAGGTCCTCAGTAACCTCTTCCGCAGAGTTATAGGTTTTCTTTCCGTTGGCCTTGTGGACTCCTTGACTGTTTTCGTGTTCAAAATAGATGCAGTTGCCATCAGTTTCAATGTTTTTCTTTCCCCACGCTTTGCTTAATACAAGTTCTTTCGGTGTGTTTTGGAGAAAGTTCAGAACTATTGAGCGTGGAGGGTCACCGGCTTTCGGTTTCTCAGAAAGCGCTCTGTGGGCAGGTTGAATGTAAAGCTCACAATCAATTGATAACTCTGACTGGAGCCATTTATCTACGATCAACACAACCGAGTCTTTCTTGTCTTTTTCTTCTGGAATGCCATAAATTTGTAGATTGTTCCTCAAGACCTGGATTCCAAATCGTCCAGCTTTTCGCTCATCCTGTCTTGTTCCCATAAAATCTCCTGTAGCACTCCGTTAGCTTCTGAGCACCATGCATTAATTTATTTGTGCGTGTCATGATGGCGTCTGCTCATTCATTTTGGTCTTGCAGGTCTTTCGTGACCTTCGGCCATCGTTTGAAGAAGATGATTTGTAGTTTGAACCAAAAGCTCAAAGATGAATTAATTATATAATTAATTCATCTTTGATACCGTCGTTTAAGACGTTGAAAAATGCACTCTTTAATGCACTTGAGTTCCAAGAAGAACCTGCAGCCAAGGTGCGGAAGTCAATAGCAAATTCAGCTACAGTGCGTTGTCCCTGTTTGAGTTTCCATAAGCCACAGGTTAAAGCAGATTTGTCAGAGTCGAGATTAAAAGTGGCCTGGAGTTCCTTAACAAACTCTGGAAAGGAGCAACCAAACTCGGGGTACCTCTGAAAATGGTTTTCCACCCATTTGAGGGCCTTTTCAGTCAACAATCCCAGAACATGTGATATTTTGGCATCATCAGAGAGAAAAGAATGTGGGGCTCGGACAGCTGACCTCGTGATCACTGATGCTTCCCAGGTATGTAGCTCCACCCTCCAGGTACTGGTCCCAATGGCGCCCTCAGGTGGACCTGGAAAATGGCACTGCCCACACTGAACCACCCCAGGTCCCTGACAATCCAGTCCTTTTCTCTCTGAGCATTCATCCATGTACTTTAATATTAATGTTTATCAGACACAACAATTTGAAAATAGTTCATTCTAACACACAGAGTCATGCTATTCATGCTTTGTCTTATTTATGTTTAGTCTGTCTTAAGCTGTTGAATAATAAATGTTCATGTTTAACTGATTTCTTGTGTTGGTGTTTCCTAAGCAGTAAGCAAATCCCCTCAGACTTGATCATTTTTTAAAATCAAATTACCTTTATTAGTTAATAGAATAGAATAGAAAAATACTTTATTTGTCCCCCAGTGGGGGAAATTCAAATTAGTGAAGTAGCTCAATTTTTTTTAAAATTTTTTACAATGATTGTGTATTATGACAACAATGATAATAATTATACTACTAATACTACTACTAATAATAATGATCAATGACTAAATAAATAAATTTGAGAAAAACATGTCAGCTGCTCCTCTGACCTGCCAGGATGCTGTGGAGAGGATGTTCATTATTATCCAAAACAGAATATAGGGGTCTAGCTTTCTGCCTAAAACAGAATTGGCCTTATTCACCAGTTTGTCAAGGCGCTTACAGTTTTTGTCTGTACTGTACCTCCACCAGCAGACAACAGCATTGTTAACTACTGTTACCTCGGGACATTAGTGACAAAACGTTTGGGCGATTTGGATTGTGGGCTTTGTAGATTGGGTTTATTTCCATCAGACTGGTATCTGGTATCTTTGTGACATTCACAAACCATGTTTTGGGACAAAAAAAATTATTGTTGGTATTTACTAACGAGGTACAGTGGTAATTTTGCAACTAAGGGGCGTGATGACCAGGAGCTTCTTTTCAATATACTGTTGCCTCTGTAGGAAGGAGGTCCTGGTCTTGCAGTCACTAATGACGAGAGTGCCGAAGAATTTGGCATTTTCCGAAAATTAGGTGGCTCTCCAAAAAGGCAAGCAGGGATTTCAGGCCATACCAGGTTTGTCAAATGTCCTGAACTCATGTTCAGTTGATCTCTCCATCTAACACTGAACAAATGTTTTGCTTTAGGATACATACACACTCCATTAAGGTCAAAGTAGTGTATGACTGTAATAACAAACGAGATGGGGAGTACAGGTGGTTGGCTTTTAGATAAGTGAATTTTGTTTTTCAATATTTTTTTATCAGAGCACTTCATGAATTATAATCTCTTCCTAATGTTAGAGGTTACCATACTTATCCTTATCCTGATCATGACATGCATTCGATGCATTGAAAAGCCACTTATGTTCCATCGATCGTACCGGAGGAGCTCTTCTCTACAGTCAAATTGTTGTGGCAAGCTGTAGGTTTCACAGCACCGCAGTGTGTGGTGGTTTTCACATCAAGACAGTTTAAGAGAAAAGGGATGAAGATGCAGACATAAGCCAAACCCTGAACAAACCTTTTGGTTTGGATTATTTTATCAAATCAAGTTTTCAGTTGGAAACCTGCATCTGGGTCCTTCCTTCATCACCTCGCCACACACCACCGTTATGACAATGATTTTCTCAAGAGCAATGTGTATAAAACCACCTGCACTTACATATAGGTCAGATGGTTGTCTGATTAGGTCTACTGTATACAAGCTGCGCCTGTGATACTAATAAATGACTTGCACCTGCTCATTTGTGACTGCGCTAATTTGCAGTGCTTCAGGTAGACTGCTTAAATCACAACTGAAATTAGCTAGTTGCACGTGTTCTAGATGAGCTGCAGTTTTGGGATGTCACGTGCAAAATAAGACACTCCCTTCTGATTTGCTTCTGGCACAAAAAATGCCTGCTGTCTTCATACTCTCTATTTAAGATTGCAACTCGAAAATGTACTAAAAAGTAACAAAGGAAGAAACAAAGGAAGTGAATTAATAAGAGGGTGTCTTTTTAAACACACATCACCACACACTTGTAGTGAGCGATAAGACAAGATGGAGAGAGAGGATGTCGTTTGTTTTGTGGAACATGCTTAGGGTTAGGGTTAACCCTAAATTTTATGATCTGAAAATGACCTCTACTGGGATAATATTTTTAATTTGAAATATAACCACCTTGGCTATAATAGATAATCATTTTAATCATGGCACACAAAATGGAAAATGATTCATTCTCCTTTACCATGTGCTGGGTGTTGTTTTTCTAGTTCAGAGAAAGGGTGTGTTATTCTGTGTTTTTCCATATGATAAATACATGCTTATCTATAGGAGGGGTTCCTTTGTTACGGCAGTTGTTTGCAACTGAGGTGGCTTTAGAGGTTAAGTTAGCAACTGAAAAACTTATCTGTCCCATGCAAGTTGTAAGTACTTTTTTCCAGGTTGTAAGTACTTTCTTTTTCTCTATCTAACAAGTGGATGTTGTAGAATTTATGTACTTTTAAATTCCTTTTTGTTCACTTGAAAAAAATAGTGAAGGATATCCTTGTGAAAACAACTTTTAATGTCAGGTCATTTTAGCCACGCTTAGAATCCTCAAAACAAGCCTACAACAGACCTTTCCTTCATTAGCTCACAATCATTCAGCCATTCCGCTCAGTGAAGGGGTCCCTGTATTCTGCTCATCGGAAATCTAAAAAGAAGAGAAGGGTCAAGTGGGCAGATGAACAAGAGGTGAACTGGGTGAAAGGGAGGGAAGTGTGAAATTGATTGCTGCATTGGCAACGCTTTGTTTCCAAATACTTTCACAGACTGTTCCCAAGAGCCAGTGCTAAGTGGTAGCTGTGTAAGTGTCTGTCTACTTGAGGATATTAATATGTATACCATGTGTTGTGCGTGAGAGAGGTGCACAATGAGGGCAGGATTAAGCATTACTGGGCTGTGCTGTCACATATTCCAAAATGTTCCATGCTCAGAGCTCTTAGCCCCCTCTTGCTGTGTTTCCTCCAGTCCAACCTCGTCTTTGCTCTGCATTCAGGAACCTTACTGGTTTTGTTGTTCAAGTTAAATGTGGCTGCAGCATTGTTAATTTCCTGATTAAGTACTCATTCATCTATCTTTCCATCCAATCCTCTCTAATATTTCTGACTCACAGAAGCATCAAAGTGTGATGCTGCAACAATGTGATGACAATAGGAGAATGATACCATCAGACTGAATTTTCTTAGACTGTACAGCACAAAAAAAGGGTATGATGACATGCTTCCTGTTGTTTAGTCTGATATTAACAAGTCTCTACTATCGCCATCTCTGCTGCATGGTTTCTCTCATTTTGTAAAGACATGAAATAACATAATTCCAACCCAGTTGGCTTTTCCAAGCACATATTGAAAATATTTGTCTTTCATGGCAAATTCTTAAACAAACGTATGGTTGAACAAAGATACAGTCACTCTCCTCTTCTGCCTGCTGCCAATCCATGTAGCAGTCACTTGTTTGGATGGAGCAAAACTTCGCTATGACACTTTTTTCCATAAAAAAAATTTGACAATGGGACTTTAACTCTTCAGAAATCCAATCTTCTTGTTGCACATTCTTTCTTCATGTCACAGTACCACCCACCCCAGTTTGTTTGGCCATCATACTATTGAGTCAGGTGTGACTATTAAAGCCATAAATGTCAGCTGGTCGTGAAGTCGGGGACTGGCAGAAGTTGTAGAAAGGAAAGGTGTATGCATGGATTTCTTTCCCCTCCATAACCTTCTGAGGATTATTGTTTTGCGTTTTGTCTCTGTCCGTAAATTAACTGAACGCTTGGGAACCATCTCAGACAATTCAACGGCGCAAAGAGAAGCCAAGAGAAGGGATCTTGTGGCTTTTCCTTTAGCTCAGGAGCCAGACTGGAACTTAGCAAGTAAGTCAATTCCCCTACTATGGTAGCTAGCAGTCTGGCACGCTCTGGACACTCCTGTACCAGAGACCAAGTCATTGTATGAGAAGTTAAAGGGCGGGTGACGTGGCCCATGACAATAAAGTGGTACGTCTGGCCCATAAGAGCCAGATCCTCTCAGAGCCACCCGTTCCCCTGGATCCACTCAACGCTGCACCTCCCTTTAGATAAACCTGGTCTTTTACTAAAATCTCTCTGTGTACGCGTCTGCTCTTGGGTCCTATTGTGAGTCAGCCCAGCTTTCGCCGTGACATACCGTTTGGATCCTGTGACTGAAACTCACTCTTTCAGGCAGGTAGACAATTCAGAGGTGGTAATGATTCAAAAACATTGGCCAGGGAGTTCAGTAACACGTGACTGTAACGACCCTCTCTGCTTATAAGCTGATACTCCCAACCATCTAGTTCAGAACTGAAGAAACCTTTCGGATGAGAGGTGAAACATCTTCAAGATCCAAGAAGTCCAGTTACCCTTATTCAAGCTCTTATGATTACCATGACCTGGATGGCTGAGAATCTTCATCAACACATCACCATCATAACTCTAAAAGCTTGAATAGAGGACAACTGGATGTCTCTTCTAGGCTCTTGAAGACATTTTAACTCTCAGTATTTTGTCTTTCTATGGAAAAAGTATATGATGTCAGAATACATATTATAGTAATAAGCAGTAGTATCCAAAATGCAATGTGTACATTTTTTACAGTTTGTACAGTGTGAGATGAGTTCTGTGTAAAAATTTGTATAGATTTAATTGCATTTTGTTTGTTTCACATTTTACCACTTCATAACAACTATAGATTTACTTTTGATTAGATGTCTGGTTTGTGGCAAACTGGAGTGAATTCAGTTGAGGATATGTTAGGTCATCCAAACAACTGTGTTTCTGATCAACTGGTTAAGGAGCTGGAGATCTGATTTAATACTTGTAGTCATGATGCACCAAGGAATAAGAAGTGAGGCATGGTGTAGCACAGTGAAATCAAATAGAAATATACTGATCATAGTTTGCTAACCCTCATAAAGTTTTTCACTTTACCCAAAGAGTGCATATGTCTGTTGAACTTCAGGCTCTTGATTATTAATAGGTCAGCTTGTTTGTGACTCTGCATTTATTTGTGTTGCTCCTGGATGACTGCTTTGGTTATACCTGAATTTGGTTGTATGTGTATGTTGATCAGCACAGTTTGAGGACCTCATTCACAAAACTGGCTTTTTATGATTTGTGAACTGCACATCAGTTAGCTTGGTTTAGTAAATGCTTACAAAAATGTAAAAGGCCTAAGTGGACATTTAAGTTTGTTTTCAATTAAAACCTAAGGTTTTGAATATTTTTTCTTTAATTAAACAAAGTCTTCATCTGAATGAATCGAATGAAAATCACAATCAATTTGTAATCAATATGCAATGCAAGCACCTGCTGGCAAGGACAAAGGAATTGATAAGATCATAGATGTACGATTGAGACAGATGCTTTGAGTGGTCAATAATACCAGAAAATGCTATGCAAATGCAGTTCATTTGTAATTTACCACCCCTTACCATCCTTGTATACGAGTACATGCACATGAAACATACTGATGAATCTAGAAAGCCTCCTGGTTCATCAATAATTTCCTGCTAAAGATGTTCTTTTTCTCCCTGACATATGGGTCCCGAGGAACATTTCAGTTGAAATTTGAGTACAAAAACATCATTTTCTTCAATAGAATCCCACAGATTTCTGTTGCATCATATGCAATGAGCCTGCAGCTGTGCCTCATCTTTGATGTATTCTCTATTATAAGTTAATTTATCATGTAAACATTATTCATGTAGTGATTTCAGAATGTAAAGAGTGTTTTTAGTTTTGGACTGATTCCTCACTGAGAGTGCTTTCACACTAGGATATTCCGAGGAACTCTGGGCAGGGAATGGCAAAAAATGTCACACCTTCATTTGATTCGGTTTACTTTCACACTGCACAATTTGAAAGTGGACCAAACTTAGGGCACAGTTGTCTGCAATGAGCACTAACCAGTAAGGAAAAAAGCACGAAGAAGAAGAAAACCCGGCTCATTGATTCGCTAGGACCGAAAACAGAAATCCATTCCCTTCAGCCAGCTTGTTCATAACAAACAATAACCCTCGCCATGAGCAACCACAATAGTTAGTCCTCTGACCAGATATCAATCAGCACCTGCACCTTCATGTCTGCCTACAAGACATTTTCCAACTTTTTCTTTGACTATCTCTGCTTCTTCAGTTTTGTGCTGTTGGCTTTGTTTTTTTTCTACCCACAAGGCACTGCCCTCTACGTCACTTCCTCTCTTTGGTTCACTGGATAGTCCGTGGGTTTCTTTTGCAAATGAACCAAGACCTACATTTTCAGGTGTACAAAGTTCAGATAAGCTTTCACTCCTGCCTAAAGAAGTGGACCATCCAAGGAAATGAACTCTGGTCCGGACCAAACAGCGCTAGTGTGATAGCACCCTGAGACTATAAGAGCTTCCATGTCATGTCCACAGCCTGCATCGGGTGTTTTGTGACTCCTTTGAGTCAAGATATAGTGGACAAATGCAGTTGTCATGACAGTAACAAGTCTGAGGAGGAAATATATATGACGTAGAGACTGTGCCAGGACATATCTTTAGAAAAAACTGTAAAACGTCTTTTTTTTGTTTGCTTGTTTTTCTTTTTGCCGTTGTCATTAAAAACCATTAAATACCATATCCTCATAAGAGTTTCTAGATTTGAACGGTTTGAGTAATCAGTGATGAAGCACATTGGTCAGGTGCAGCACCCAATTTAATCAGGCCTTTATGGCAGAGTCATGGTATGGTCGAGTTCTCTGATCAGATGAAATGGAGAATGAACTAACTGCATTTTTCGCAGCATTTGGAGAATAAACTTGGCATCACCACATTAATAATATCTTTTAAGTCAAACATTGTGATGGCAGCATCATCTTTTAGATGTTTTTTGTTCTTCTGCATTTCTGATGCAGAAACACTGTGTAATCTTAAATAGAATCCAAGTGAAGACAAGAACTAGATGCACCCACCATGAAAACAAAGGAGAGGCTTCAAGATAACTTTGTCATGATCACTATCTGCATTCCTGTTTTATTTTGAAATCCCAGTTATTTTCGGTTTGTAAGAACCTTTACCTGGTCCAGCTTCACCTGCAATAAGTGTAATAATTTTTTAACTTATGCTTTCCCTTAGAAGCAGCTCACCAAACATTCACCCTTTGCCAGATTGTCTGCTCTGCTTCCAGATAGCAGCTCTCCAGCTCTGTTCTTCTGATGGTGTTTGCCGTGGGAGAGAGTAGGGCCTTGCCACTGCTCACACCACATATTGTTTAGGTCAGAATGTTCTCTGTCCAGGTGATGACGACGGTGCTGTGGCCATCTCAGACACAGCAGTGCTGGACAGAGATTGAGTTTTGGACACGTATGCACAGAATGGTATCAGGAAGTATAAGAGGATCTCACAAGCTGTTATCATTGGGAATTCCGTGTATGCTGCCATGTAATATGTTTCTGTGTTGTTCCTATCAATAAATTCCCCTTAAGAGGCTGCAAAGGTGAGTCTGACTACTTTTTTCTCGACAACGTGAATTTGACTTTTGGAAGCCCTCAGAGGGGTCTTTAGTGTGAAAATCAAGATTCCAACTCTCCACCCCTGATTAAAGCACACATAGATTTAGAACAAACAGCCTAAATACACAGAGAACTGAACAAAATGACAAGAGAGCTAATGTAATTAAAGAAGGTTTATGTAAGTCTATGTAAATGAAAGCTAAGTGGAAGTACTTTGTCAGTGGGAGCTGTGATTGGGTGCAGAAGTTGAAAGACAGATTTTGTTGCTAAAAGAGCGAAATGGGGTGCAGTTATAGTTTGATAAAGGTATGTAGGTCTGAACGACATTCTAAGGGAAGGTTCATGTAAGTAATTTTTTATTTAACCTTTATTTAACCAGGAAAAAGCTTCATTGAGTTCTGGCCAAGAAAGCAGCACGGAGATAAAAATTTACAGACAGACATATCAACACACACACAAACTGACTGATGTATAAAATTCAATCCCGAAAATCAAATCATCCAGCATTTTTTTAAAAGCCTTCAATGGGACCATGTCATAAAGTTTCAAAAAATCCTGTGACCAAAGGCTATAAGGCCCTGAACTCTTCAGGTGGAGAAGGTCGAGAGGTAAGACAAGGTCAAGGTCACATTTATTTCTAGAGCACCAAGACTGACCAAAGTGCTTTACATAAATAAATAACAATAAAATCCAAAAAATTCATTTAACAAAGACATGCAATCGACACACAAAGACAACATTTGCTTCCGAAAGCCTGGGAGAAAAGGTGAGCTTTAAGAGAGGATTTAAAAATGTCCACAGCTTAGGGGCAACCACTGCAAAAGTTACTTTGGTTTTTCCAACGTCTCCCTGGCTCCTTATTCAGCGTTCGCACCCTATCTCATTCCACTTGTCTCTCTAAAAATAGATCTTATTTTTTCATCTAAACTGAATCCAGCGTTTGAGTCCAATCTCTATTTTGGCTGACACCCCATGACAAATAATGTCTGAAATTCAAAATCATAGGACATTTAATCATTCTGCAACAAGGGAACATCTACATACAGAGGCAGTGATTCAAACATTCCATGACACTAAGTTCTAAATAAGTTTTTATAGGGTAAACATACGGAGGCTTGCATTTTGTTAATAAAAGTCATGAGAAATTCCCTTCTACCCGTCTGGGGGCCTGTGGAGTATCGTACCAAGCAGATAGTACTGCTGATACCACCAAGGCTGTGGGTCAATCCCTTCTGAGAGCACTGAGAGCAGACAGTAGTAACCTCTGAGTGCAGTTGTTATTCTCATGCATAGGTACAATGGTGGCAACATAAGCAGTCACACAGGAGTAGAAATGATTATGTGAGCAAAAAGGATAAAAATGATTCTATCAGTATAGCTAAGGAGGACCATCCAACGCATTGGTATAATCAACAGTGATGGGTGAGAGATGTAAAATTAGTGATGAACCTCAGAATCTGATACACAATTTCAAGAGCACGAAGATGCTGAGATGAGGCATGCATGTACAAAGCATCACCGTCCAAAACCAACAGAAAGGTTGCAGCAACCAACCTCTTTTTGGATTTAAAGCCCAGCTTCAATTTCAGCCTTTTTGCCAGCTGATGAACCAGCTGAAATACCTAAATATCTATAACATGATACAGATTCAACCTGTTAACCATGCAAAGTGACAAATGAAGGCATTTTCTGTGTTTTTCTTAGAATTTTAAAAAAGCGTAACTTTTTTGTTTCGTCTGTATTATCAAAAGCTTTAAATCATAAAGATTGTAACTGGATGAGTGTCATGTTTGGGGTGAGGGCCGTACAATACATCACACTGTCAGCAGCATAAAAATTTTACTTTGAATTGGACGCATTTTGGTCAATGTTATTTATATAAAGAATGAAAAGAAGTGGTCCTAGAACAGACCCGAGGCACTCCTTTTGTTACTTTAAAATGCTCAGGGGTATTACCTTCAGGTATACTGTTTTATCTGCTCTAACATAGCTATGCATTAGCAGTAAGTCGTCCACTAAAGCAAATGCTTTAGAGAGGTAAATGAAGAGGGTAGCACAGTGTTGCTTCGTGTAACTGTACGTCCTTAAAGATGTTTACTGCAGTAATACTACTGATTGAAACAATGTTCCAATAAATATGAATGGCAATATTCACTTAAATACCGTATACTTTATTGAGTTGTCAATATGTGATTTACTGTACATATTAGATTACCCAGCAGGTTGTATTTTTAGTAGTTAGTAGTTATTATGCCCTGTCTGGGATTAATAATTGATGATATGTTTGTTGGCCACATGTGCTTTTTCATTTTTAGTAAATATACGTAAAAGATTGGACTAGATTAAGTGTGGGTGTAGAAATACTTTGTAAATTACAAATTAGCTTATAAAAGTAATTTAAATATTTACTATACTTGAACTATACTTGAACGTGCTTGCCATACTAGTCATACTATGATATGACTACTGCAACGCTCTCCTAACTGGTCTCCCAGCCTGTACTATGAAACCTCTGCAGATGGTCCAGAACGCGGCGGCGCGTCTGGTCTTCGATCAGCCTAAAAGAGCACGCCCCCCCTCTCTTCATTGAGCTCCTCTGGCTGCCCTTAGCCGCCCGCATCAAATTCAAGTCCCTGATGTTAGCTACAAAGAGCTTAATGGAACGGCTCCATCTACTTGAATGCTCCTGCAAAGGCTTCTGTCCCAACTGGGTCCCTCCGTTGGTCCCAGGATTGTCGTCTAGCAGCTCCTACACCACGTCTAAGACAATCCAAACTCTTTTTATGTGTCGTCCCACGATGGTGGAAAGACCTACCGAGAGCTACCAGAGTTTCTTGTCTATCTTCAAGAAACTCTTGAAAACCCAGCTCTTCAGAGAGCATCTCCTATCCCAGCACTTACCTTGTACTTCCCTACCCCCTCTATCTCTGCACTTTATCTTTCTGCACTTCCTTCTATGCCTGCACCCTATCTCTACTCTGTCACCTCTGACAGAGTCGGACTCGTGGGTTCCTTCTATGTAGTTTATTGTTAGCTTTTTATATAGCTGTTATAGCTTCATTTGTAAGTCGCTTTGGATAAAAGCGTCTGATAAATACAGAAACAGAAACATTCAAAGTATACCAAACTTAATAGTGTCCGATTTACCTGTCTCTTGTTTAGTCAGTTTAGCATAAGACAATCTAATTCATATAACATCAAATATTTTGAATTAATATAAGAAAGTCATGTTGGTTTTACAAATAATAATTTGATGTACAGAACATGAATTTATAAATTTCAGAAAACATAACTTTAATATGTGCAACCGATGTCCATATTTTTGGTCACAGTTCATGTTTTGACATTTATGTTTTCAGTTTCTTTGTTAGGTTTTCAGGTTCTTGTCATGTTTCTCCCCTGTCACGTTAGGTTCACTCATGTCACCTGTTTCTGTTCACAGCTGCACGTCATCACTGATCACTTCCCCACAGTATTTAGTTTCCTGGTTCACTCATGTCCACTGCAGAATCCTTATGTACCCTTCATGACAAAGATAAGTCTGGTTCTTGCCTCATAGTCTTGTCAAAGTTAATTATTCATAGTCTTGTTTTTCATAGCCTTGTTTTGTTTATTGTTTTTTCCATAGTTAAAGTCATTTTGATAACCGGCTCTGCCACACCTTCTGTTTTTTACCTCGTGGTTGAAAATAAACCTTTTTGATTTTGAAAGTACTGAATCTGGGTCCTACCTTCTTTACACCGTACCTGACATTTATTTTATGTAAATCCAACAGACTTTTTGTTTCAGTGTTGATCAATCATGACACCCAAGTTTCTTGCTCCCTTTGATGGAGCAAGAGATCGGGATTCAGTTTGGATGCAGATGCTGTATGGTTGGTTTGGCAGGGAAGATGGGCTTTCATCCATGTTGATATGTCAGAGAGACAGTCTGAGATTCATGCTGAGACCATGTGGTCGTCAGGTGGGAATGACAGATAGAGCTGGGTATCATTACAACACTGATAAGACTGACTAGATCCAAAGTGTTAAAAGGTAAGACCTGGAGCGGAGGGAGTGGCTTAATATCTTGCACACATGTAGATGTTCATGTGCTGGACATGTTTAGTTTGTGGCAACATGGAACAGAACCTTCACACCTTCGAGGTCACATTCTGGACCTGATCTTTTTTAAAAGATGTTGTCTCTTCTGTTGTAGTTATTGATTTGGCCTTGTGTGGCCGTTTCTATATTTTATTTGATTTATTGATCACTCAGAATGTTCAAACAACCAGCTTCTCAGTTAAGAAGAGGTACATTAATGAGAAAACAGGTGCTCAGTTTAGGGAGGCCATAGCTATGTTACCAACAATGAGCGCAAAGTCGGTTGACAGATGGCTGGATTTCAACACCATGGAGAAACACCACTACGGTCAAAAACCTGAAAGGAGAATGCAGGAAAGCTGAACGTAAGTGGAGGAAAACAAAGCTTCAGATTCACTAGGAGCTGTACAAACAAAGCCTGTTTAGTTGTAACAATGAGCTGTGCAAGGCCAGAGAGCTGCATTTATCTGAACTGATTAATAAGAATGCCAGCAATTCTCCAACTCTGTTTGCTCTGGTTGGAAAAACTCATAACTCCTCCTAAACAGATAAACCCAGACCTCCTCTACAGTGAGAAACGCAACAAATTTTTTAGCCAAAAAATCTAAACAATTAGACAAATCACAATTTAATATTGTTGATTTAAAAATCCTGGAGGAAACAGTTCGGCATCTGAAATCAACAAATTGCATTCTGGACATAATATCATCTTTTAAAAACTTTTTAAGAACTGTTTTTACCTCAGTAGAGAGTGATCTCCTACAGATAGCATTTTTTCCGTCCCTAAGACAGCTGCCATTAAGCCACTCCTAAAGAAGAGAACTCTAGGCACCTCTGTGATGAACAACTACAGACCTGTCTCTAATCTCTCTTTTATATCCAAGATTATTGAGAAAGTTGTATTTAACCAGTTCAACGACTTTCTGAATGAAAGTAGAAATATCGAAAACTTTCAATCGGGCTTCCAACTAGGGATGCACTGATGCATCGGCCGAACATCGAATTTGGCCGATGTTCGGCTCGTTAACTGCCATCGGCAAAAAAAGATGACATTCACCGATGGCAGAGGCTGGTGTTCATGTTGATCGCTGTGCTCTGTGAGAACCTTTCTTTTGCCGCACTTTTCTCAGTCAGGTAAAAGAAGATGGGGACCGTGTGGAAATATTTTACCATCTCGGAGGAAGATCCACGTCATGCAGTTTGCAACGCGTGTAAAACAGATATTTCAAGAAGTGGGACTGACAGAAAGTCATTTAACACATCAAATTTCATTGGACATTTAAAAAGCAGGCACAGTGATTACCTGCAAGCTGACCACAAACGGAAAAATGAAGCTGCCAAGAAAGCGAAAACAGGCACCGCCGGGAAGACTCAGACTTTTTTGACATGGCCTTTGAGAGAGTCCAACTACTGGCTCCAGACAGTGCCAGAGCAAAACAAATAACGAGGTGATGGATTTCATCGCTCGAGATGACCAACCTTTCTCCGTACTAGAGGACGTGGGGTTTCGGAGTCTGATGCAGTTTATGGAGCCATGCTATACGGTGCCTTGCCGATGTCACTTCGCCGAGGTCTGTCTCCCAGAAATCCACAACATTGTGGCCCGTGACAACACCGCAATCAGTTTTACCACGGATACATGGAGTTCAGATGTCACCCCCGTGAGCATGCTTAGCCTCACGGCGCAGTGGATTGGTCTTTGCTTTGCTGTAAGACGTATTGCATCACTTCCTGTTGCTTTGTGTGTGCACTGTGACATTTCTTGCTCCTCTTGAGCTACTAATAATCACATTATTTCTCCCTATAATTTACACATCTTGCATAGTTAACTCTATCGCATACTTTTTATATTCTAACGCTCACTCTTACAGATCTTTAGTTTTTATTTTTCACTTTTTAGCGGTGTGTCGGGTTCTCTAGCTTAGCATGGCTACCAGTTCTCTTCCTCCATCTCCTGCTTTCACCTGCTCCGTGTATCAGATGTTTAGTTACTCCTCTGCCTCCTTTAGTGATAATGGTACATGTAACAAATGTAGTCTTTTTGTAGTTTTGGAGCCAAGGTTATCTGAATTGGAAGCTCGGCTCTGCACTGTTGAAAACCATCCGATAGCGAGCCAGGCCCCTTTAGCCAGTGCGGAGCCACCTAGCGTAGCTCGCTCTGTTAGTCGCCCCCGAGCAGATCCCGAACAGCCGGGACTTAAGAGTGGCTGGGTGACTGTCAGGAAGAGGAGTCATAGTCCTAAAGTCAAGCCCGTGGTTCACCATCAACCTGTCCACGTTTCAAATAGATTTTCCCCACTCAGCGACACACCCGCTGAGGACAACACCCTGGTAATTGGCAGCTCTATAGTCAGAAACGTGGCATTAGCGACACCAGCGACCATAGTGAAATGTATTCCAGGGGCCAGAGCGGGCGACATAGAATCCTATTTAAAACTGCTGGCTAAGGATAAGCGTAAATACGGTAAAATAGTTATTCACGTCGGCGGTAATGACACCCGGTTACGCCAATCGGAGGTCACTAAAATTAATGTTGCATCGTGTGTAATTTTGCCAAAACAATGTGGGACTCCGTAGTTTTCTCTGGACCCCTGCCAAATCTGACCAGTGATGACATGTTTAGCCGCATGTCCTCATTCAATCGCTGGTTGTCTAGATGGTGTCCAACAAACAACGTGGGCTACATAGATAATTGGCAATCTTTCTGGAGAAAACCTGGTCTGATGAGGAGAGACGGCATCCATCCCACTTTGGAAGGAGCGGCTCTCATTTCTAGAAATATGGACGAATTTATTAGTCATCCAAAAACATGACATCCCAGGGTTGAGACCAGGATGCAGAGTTGTAGTCTTACATACTTCTCTGCGGCTTCCCACCTGATGCTACCCCCCCCTCAACCAAAAAACACAAAAGGAGCAAATCCTCTTGTGCAAAAAAATTTAAAACAAAAACTTTAACTGAACAATAACAAACTATTAAATGTGTTTTGCTGAATATTAGATCTCTCCTTTGGAAGTCTCTGTTAGTGAATAATTTGATCTGTGATCATCATATTGATATATTTTGTCTTACAGAAACCTGGCTGCAGCAGGAGGATCATGTTAGCATTAATGAATCAACTCCCTCTGACTATTTAAATTAATGAATGAACGAACATGTACTATTGCTCTGTTAGCTCATAGCTGCTGTTATATGGCTACTTGCAGCTATAGGAGAATTAAGAGAGGCAATTCTAAACACACCTCTACTGGGACCACTTCATCCACACGCATGGCTGCAGCACAGCTCATTCACTCCAGTAAGAACGTCCATCTTACTCAAAGTCGTCTTTCACGTTGTCAAAATTTGATAAATATCCTGCCATGTTGCACAAAACTAGCAGTAACAAACTCCGTGTGAAGTTAGCCGACTGTCACAGAGAAAGGAGAAAGATGAAGTGGTCCCAGTAGAGTGCCTGTGTAGAAATCCCTCCATTAGCTCTCCTATAGCCGCAAGTAGCCACATAACAGCAGCTATGAGCTAACAGAGCAATAGTACACGTTCGTTCATTCATTCTTCTTGAAGTATTGGTGAAAAAAACAGGAGAAACTCATCCATGCATTCCCCTCCAGTAGACTCGATTACTGTAATTGTCTTTTAACTGGACTTCCCAAAAAGAGCATTAAACATCTGCAGCTCATCCAGAACGCTGCTGCTAGAGTTTAAACCAGGACTAAGAGATCTGAACACATCACACCAGTTTTAATATCTTTACTCTGGCTTCCAGTCAGTCACAGAATAGATTTTAAAAGCCTACTGATGGTTTACAAATCCCAGAACGGTTTAGGCCCAAAATACATCTGTGATATGTTCAGAGAATATAAACCCAGCAGAGCTCTTAGATCCAAGGACTCAGGTCAGCTGGTCCAGTCCAGAGTTCAGACTAAACATGGAGAAGCAGCATTTAGCTGTTATGCTGAAAACAAGTGGAACAAACTGCCAGAGGAGATTAAACTGTCACCAAATGTAGACATTTTAAATTCAGGTTAAAAATATTTATTTTCTCATGTGTCTGTGCATGAAATCTACACAGTATATTTTAACTTATCTAGACTGTTGCTTGTTTTTATTCATTTTAATTATTCTATTTCTTTCTATTTATATTCTTTATAATTCCTCTTCTGCTTCCTGCTGCAATGCTTTTATTTTATTTAAAGCACTTTGAATTATTTTGTACATGAAATGTGCTATACAAATAAATTTGACTTTGACCACCCCCAAGTATTTGCAGATCTGAACAGTCTCTATCTCCCCTCCATGTATATATTTGTATATATATGTATATATAATATATATACATGAGTATGCACTAGAATGAAAATATAAGCATGTGAAAGGAGAATTTATGTGTATATAAAAGGAGAATGTATGTATGTGAAAGGAGAATGTATTTGTGTGAGAGACTGAAAATATCTGTATGTGAAAGGAGAATGTATGTGTGTGTGAGTGAATATATATGTACGTGAAAGGAGAATGTATGTATGTAAAAGGAGAATGTATGTGTGTTAGAGACTGAAAATGTATGTATGTGAAAGGAGAATGTATGTATGTGAAAGGAGAATGTATTTGTGTGAGAGACTGAAAATATCTGTATGTGAAAGGAGAATGTATGTGTGTGAAAGGAGAATGTATGTGTGTGAAAGGAGAATGTATGTATGTGAAAGGAGAATGTATGTATGTGAAAGGAGAATGTATGTATGTGAAAGGAGAATGTATGTGTGTTAGAGACTGAAAATGTATGTATGTGAAAGGAGAATGTATGTATGTGAAAGGAGAATGTATTTGTGTGAGAGACTGAAAATATCTGTATGTGAAAGGAGAATGTATGTGTGTGAAAGGAGAATGTATGTGTGTTAGAGACTGAAAATGTATGTGTGTGAAAGGAGAATGTATGTGTGTGTGAGTGAATATATATGTTCGTGAAATGAGAATGTATGTATGTGAAAGGAGAATGTATGTGTGTGAAAGGAGAATGTATGTGTGTGAAAGGAGAATGTATGTATGTGAAAGGAGAATGTATGTGTGTGAAAGGAGAATGTATGTGTGTGAAAGGAGAATGTATGTGTGTGAAAGGAGAATGTATGTGTGTGAAAGGAGAATGTATGTGTGTGAAAGGAGAATGTATGTATGTGAAAGGAGAATGTATGTATGTAAAAGGAGAATGTATGTGTGTTAGAGACTGAAAATGTATGTGTGTGAAAGGAGAATGTATGTGTGTGTGAGTGAATATATATGTTCGTGAAATGAGAATGTATGTATGTGAAAGGAGAATGTATGTGTGTGAAAGGAGAATGTATGTGTGTGAAAGGAGAATGTATGTGTGTGAAAGGAGAATGTATGTGTGTGAAAGGAGAATGTATGTATGTGAAAGGAGAATGTATGTGTGTGAAAGGAGAATGTATGTGTGTGAAAGGAGAATGTATGTATGTGAAAGGAGAATGTATGTGTGTGAAAGGAGAATGTATGTGTGTGAAAGGAGAATGTATGTGTGTGAAAGGAGAATGTATGTGTGTGAAAGGAGAATGTATGTGTGTGAAAGGAGAATGTATGTGTGTGAAAGGAGAATGTATGTGTGTGAAAGGAGAATGTATGTATGTGAAAGGAGAATGTATGTATGTAAAAGGAGAATGTATGTGTGTTAGAGACTGAAAATGTATGTGTGTGAAAGGAGAATGTATGTGTGTGTGAGTGAATATATATGTTCGTGAAATGAGAATGTATGTATGTGAAAGGAGAATGTATGTGTGTGAAAGGAGAATGTATGTGTGTGAAAGGAGAATGTATGTGTGTGAAAGGAGAATGTATGTATGTGAAAGGAGAATGTATGTGTGTGAAAGGAGAATGTATGTGTGTGAAAGGAGAATGTATGTGTGTGAAAGGAGAATGTATGTGTGTGAAAGGAGAATGTATGTATGTGAAAGGAGAATGTATGTATGTAAAAGGAGAATGTATGTGTGTTAGAGACTGAAAATGTATGTGTGTGAAAGGAGAATGTATGTGTGTGTGAGTGAATATATATGTTCGTGAAATGAGAATGTATGTATGTGAAAGGAGAATGTATGTGTGTGAAAGGAGAATGTATGTGTGTGAAAGGAGAATGTATGTATGTGAAAGGAGAATGTATGTGTGTGAAAGGAGAATGTATGTGTGTGAAAGGAGAATGTATGTGTGTGAAAGGAGAATGTATGTGTGTGAAAGGAGAATGTATGTGTGTGAAAGGAGAATGTATGTATGTGAAAGGAGAATGTATGTATGTAAAAGGAGAATGTATGTGTGTTAGAGACTGAAAATGTATGTATGTGAAAGGAGAATGTATGTATGTGAAAGGAGAATGTATTTGTGCGAGAGACTGAAAATATCTGTATGTGAAAGGAGAATGTATGTGTGTGAAAGGAGAATGTATGTGTGTTAGAGACTGAAAATGTATGTGTGTGAAAGGAGAATGTATGTGTGTGTGAGTGAATATATATGTTCGTGAAATGAGAATGTATGTATGTGAAAGGAGAATGTATGTGTGTGAAAGGAGAATGTATGTGTGTGAAAGGAGAATGTATGTGTGTGAAAGGAGAATGTATGTGTGTGAAAGGAGAATGTATGTGTGTGAAAGGAGAATGTATGTGTGTGAAAGGAGAATGTATGTGTGTGAAAGGAGAATGTATGTATGTGAAAGGAGAATGTATGTATGTAAAAGGAGAATGTATGTGTGTTAGAGACTGAAAATGTATGTGTGTGAAAGGAGAATGTATGTGTGTGTGAGTGAATATATATGTTCGTGAAATGAGAATATATGTATGTGAAAGGAGAATGTATGTGTGTGAAAGGAGAATGTATGTGTGTGAAAGGAGAATGTATGTATGTGAAAGGAGAATGTATGTGTGTGAAAGGAGAATGTATGTGTGTGAAAGGAGAATGTATGTGTGTGAAAGGAGAATGTATGTGTGTGAAAGGAGAATGTATGTATGTGAAAGGAGAATGTATGTATGTAAAAGGAGAATGTATGTGTGTTAGAGACTGAAAATGTATGTATGTGAAAGGAGAATGTATGTATGTGAAAGGAGAATGTATTTGTGTGAGAGACTGAAAATATCTGTATGTGAAAGGAGAATGTATGTGTGTGAAAGGAGAATGTATGTATGTGAAAGGAGAATGTATGTATGTGAAAGGAGAATGTATGTGTGTTAGAGACTGAAAATGTATGTATGTGAAAGGAGAATGTATGTATGTGAAAGGAGAATGTATTTGTGTGAGAGACTGAAAATATCTGTATGTGAAAGGAGAATGTATGTATGTGAAAGGAGAATGTATGTATGTGAAAGGAGAATGTATGTGTGTTAGAGACTGAAAATGTATGTGTGTGAAAGGAGAATGTATGTGTGTGTGAGTGAATATATATGTTCGTGAAATGAGAATGTATGTATGTGAAAGGAGAATGTATGTGTGTGAAAGGAGAATGTATGTGTGTGAAAGGAGAATGTATGTGTGTGAAAGGAGAATGTATGTGTGTGAAAGGAGAATGTATGTATGTGAAAGGAGAATGTATGTGTCTGAGAGGGCCAGAATGAATTATGTCTTGTATGGCCCCTCATAGTTGGGTGTTCAAGTTATCTGTTTCTAAATTTTATAACGTGTCTAAATTTTCAACCCTTTTTCAACAGCACAGAGACTGCTCTTGTAAAAGTCACAAATGATCTCCTGATGGCATCAGACTCCGGCCCCCCCTCTCTCCTCATGCTTTTGACACTGTCGACCATGCCATCTTATTAAACCGGCTCCACTCCACCACTGGACTCACTGACACTGCCCTCAGCTGGTTCCATTCATATCTCACAAACCAGACAGAATACATCTCCATGGGCCACTCCACTTCAAACCCCCACACAGTCACCTGCGGTGTTCCCCAGGAGTCAGTTCTTGGTCCCATCCTCTTCATCCTCTACCTCACTCCCCTTGGTCAGGTCATCAGCCGACATGGTCTTTCATTTCACTGTTACACCGACGACACACAGCTCTATGTCAATGCCACTGCTGCAGCCCCACCCTCATCATTACCATCCTCCCTGTCTCAACTCACCACCTGTATGGAGGAGATAAAGGCATGGATGGAGTACAACTTCCTCCAGCTAAATAGCTCTAAAACCAAAGCTATCCTGTTTGGCACTCCTCACCAAACCAAATCATCACCAATAACCAGCATCACTTTTTCTGGCACCTATATCCCTCTCTCATCATCAGTCACAAATCTTAGCCTAAAAATGGACCCCCAACTCACCTTTAAATCCCATATCAACCATCTCCGAAACATCTCCAAACTCCGTCCCATTCTCTCCCTCTCAGATGCTGAAAAGCTCGTCCATGCCTTTATCTCCTCCAGAGTGGACTTGTAATGCACTTCTCATCGGGATCTCCAGTAAGAGCCTTCAGAGGCTCCAACACATCCAAAACTCTGCAGCTAGGATCCTGATGAGAGTTCACAAATATGAGCACATCACCCCCATCCTCCACTTACTCCACTGGCTTCCTGTCTCCACCAGGAATGAGTACAAGGTTTCTCTCCTCACACACCAATGCCTCTATGGACATGCCCGCCTACCTCAAAGAACTCCTCCATCTACAAAAAACAACCCGTTTCTCTCGCTCCACTCTCTTAAACTTCCTCCACCCACCAAGAACCAAACTCAGGACCATGGGCTTTCTGTGCTGCTGCCCCATGCCTGTGGGATGTCCTCCCTGACACCCTGAGGGCACCACAACCCACTGACTCTTTTAAAAGGGGCCTAAAGACATTTCTTTTTAGCAAAACATATGGTCCCCCTCTTAGATGTCTGACAAATTATTTTTACTTCTTTTTACTTTTATACTGAATTATTATTATTATTTAATAATTATTATTATTATTTATGAAACCACTGACTTTTGGAACTTTGCCATCTTGAGTCTCGTAACAGCTGTCACCTTGACCATCTTCAACATTTCCTTTTTATCAGTGTTTATTTTCAAAGTCATCTTGATTCTTTGTCCTAAGTTTTGTCTTAATATCCATATTTATCAGAAACTAGTCATCAGTGTTTTCCAGTGTTGTAAATGCGTGTCTATCTTTCTGGTAACTCTGCATTGTATAGTCCCATTCTTTTTTCCTAATTTGGTATAAGGCACTCTTTCATTAGAGAATTAAATTTATTTGATATTGTGTAGCCTACATCCAATGTTGTAGAACTTCTTTGTGAGGAACCACCATATCTAACTCCTACTTAACCATGGGCCATATTATTGCAACATTACTATTACAAATGAATACTGTAGTGATATATTTTGTCTTTAGGGATTAATTGTCAGACTGGGCTCAGACAAAGAGAGGAACCAAATACATGAGCCGTAGGTAGAAGTCTGGATAGTAGTCTTTCTCAACAACCCCCCCCATGAGGAATCAGAAAATCACAGACTGAGATGGATAAAACTGAGCGACAAAGTATAAAAAAAAGAAAACGCTGCATAAAAGAGCAGGAAAACCAACAAGCCAAAAAGAGGAATGAAACAGCAACAACAGAATGAACAAAAACCCAAAGTATCAAATAAACTTACGGAAGACAAGCAAGGAGCACGAGGAGGTAAAGCAACCAAGAGAGCACAGAGACACACGAAGGAGCTGAGGTGACAACCTGGCAGCAAATGCCGGGAGAATGAATGCTGAACACAAAGACGACATCAAGATACAGGTGAGATAACAGTTCCTGTTTCCTGAGATAAACAGGAAACAGAGAATAAGACGCCACAATAAAACAGGAAATAGAACACACAGGGACGTAGACAAGACATTAATAATGTATCACTGAATTGAACTGAAATTAATTTAATTAAATTCAATGACTTGTGGGACAACTCTCAACAAAGCTAAAGTTTCTTGTTTTCCATCATAAATAGAGAACAAGAACAATCCCAGGTTTCTTTTCAGCACTGTAGCCAGACTGACAAAGAGTCCGAGCTCTGTTGAGCCATGTATTCCTTTAACTCTCAGCAGTGATGATTTCATGAGATTCTTTATCAATAAAATTGTTTCTATCAGAGAGAAGATTAATGGAATCCTTCCCATTATTATCACTGATGTATCATCAAGTAGAGCAGCTTTAGAAGTATCTTTCGAACCTGAATTGTATTTAGACGGCTTCTGCCCAGTTGATCTCTCTGAGCTAACAACAGCAATAGTCTCTTCTAAACCATCAACTTGTATGTTAGACCCAATCCCAACCAGACTGTTCAAGGAGGTTTTCCCCTTAATTGACACTTCCATATTGGATTTGATCAATTGGTCTTTGTTGATAGGATATGTACCTCAGACTTTTAAGGTTGCTGTAATTAAACCTTTACTTAAAAAACCTACTCTTGATTCAGAAGTGTTGGCTAATTATCGACCTATATCCAATCTCCCTTTTTTGTCTAAAGTTCTTGAAAAAATAGTTGCAGTTCAACTTTGTGATCATTTACATAGAAATAATCTGTTTGAAGAGTTTCAGTCAGGATTCAGAGTGCATCATAGCACAGAAACAGCACTGGTGAAAGTTACCAATGATCTCCTGTTAGCCTCTGATAGCGGACTTGTTTCTGTGCTTGTCCTGTTGGATCTCAGTGCTGCATTTGATACGATCGATCACAGCATTCTGTTACAGAGACTTGAACATGTTATTGGGATTAAAGGAACTGCATTAGGCTGGTTTAAGTCATATTTATCTGAGATATTCCAGTTTGTTCTTGTAAATGAAGAATCTTCCTCACACGTTGGAGTAAGTCATGGAGTTCCTCAGGGTTCTGTGCTTGGACCGATTCTTTTTACTTTGTACATGCTTCCATTAGGTAACATTATTAGACAGCATGGCATAAATTTCCATTGTTATGCTGATGATACTCAGCTGTACTTATCTATGAAACCAGATGAAACCAATAGGTTGGTCAGACTACAAGCCTGTCTTAAAGACATAAAGACCTGGATGAGTCAGAACTGTCTGCTTTTAAATTCAGACAAAACTGAAGTTGTTCTCTTTGGACCTGAGCGCTTCAGGGAGAAATTGTCTAGTTATTTATCTTATTTAGTTATTTAGTTTCGTAATATTGTTAAAATCAGGAACATCCTGTCTCAGGGTGATGCAGAGAAACTGCTCCATCTATTTGTTACTTCAAGATTGGACTACTGTAATTCTTTATTATTGGGCTGTCCCACATATTCTCTGAAAAGCCTCCAGCTGATCCAAAATGCTGCAGCCAGAGTTATGATGAGAACTAACAGGAGGGATCATGTTTCTCTAGTTTTAGCTTCTCTTCATTGACTCCCTGTTAAATTCAGAATAGAATTTAAGATTCTTCTTCTCACATATAAAGCTTTTAACGAAGCGCTGACCAATTTTCTCAATAGTATAGAGTAAATGATAACATATTTATTCAGACTTGGGTGTGTAACTGTGGTAGGGTTCCTCCAAAAACCAAGGTGGCTTGTGTAATATGGTACATTGGTGCAAACTGCTTGGATTCTATTGTCTGCTACTCTATACCAGGTGACAAGCAGTCTTACCTGTCTCCCTCTTCTTTGTTGCCCTGTTTTTCAGGGAGCTCTTGATCAAGAGAGGAGGAGGTGCTTCCTTCTCGGCTGACCCCACTGTTGCGTCCTGGGCTGTTGTCAGTAGATGCTCTTCCTCCTCCTCCACCTGCAGAATGAGGGTTTGTCCCATCTGTGTGCTGCTTCAGAGTCTGAAGCTTGGCCAAAGGTATGATATCACATCCCTGAGGCCGGTGCCACACGGTCCGCTGAGTGGAGGCATTATAGTAATAGAAGCGTGAGGTATTGGGGTCAAACAGCTCCCACCACTGGTTGTCACCAGTCCGCTTGATGCGAACTCCCTGTGGAGGGTCCCACACACACTCGCCTGTCAGCAAGTTGGCATACATACGCTCCCTTGTGCGGGGTTCAATGATCTCCACCCATTCCAACCTGCAAGGGGGGAAAGTTCAGAGGTACTTTTTAAATTAAAGTAATAACATACATGTATACATAATATGTCTTTACAATACATAGTGTAAGTTGTAGTGAGCAGGCATTTTAGTTTTTTTTTTAAAGATTTCTTCAGTAAGAACTAGTGGTCATTGTGCAAAGAGACACTTATAGGCTAGAGAAAGTGAAAATCTACACAGAGATGTGTGTATTTGTATTTAGTATTACTTCTGCCCATGGAATATGGAATGTACAATGAATACCCTTCCATGACTGAAAATGAGCAGGAAGAAGAAAATCATTAAATAAACTTTGTATTCAATGGATAGCAAAATCTTTCTTTTTGAATATTTTCTTCAAGTGAAAGACATTTAAACAACCTGTTAGATAATTTGGTTCAGAATTCTGTTGTTTAATACCAACCACAGAGATACTTATCCACTTTAAAGTTGATTGAACACACCAATCCTCTAATTTTTTGCACACCATCTGGTAATATTTCACGTTTTCCTCATACTTTATCTCCAGAGTCTGTAACTCGATTCAAACTTTAATTTACAATATTTCTGACTTGATAAAGAGACTGTTTATGTGCTCCCTTGAGCCCACCTATTGAAGAGGTCTCACAACTCTTTACTGTAAAACAGACAGTAACTGTATGTGTCACCCCACATCCAATAACTAAAATATGGAAAATTTCAATCTAACATATATTTAACTTTACTCAAAATAAAAATGTTCATAGACAATTCAGTTCAACCTAGGTTTATTTATATAGCACCAAATCACAACAGATGTCATCTCAATGCACTTCAGAAATATAATCCAATTTGAGCCTACTTCAATCTAATTCACAATAATCCTATCATAATCCAATCAGATCATTGTCATTCCAATCCAAATTAGTCCAATTCATACAATACAAAAAAAATAAATAAATAAACAAAACGTTCCCTTGCAAAGGAAACCAACTGATTGCATCCAAACTTCCTTTGGTTGTGATATTTGTTCAATACTAACTCAATTTAGGGCCAGAGCAACATTCTGATACTCTTTTTTTATTAGCAAACACCATAAATATAGTCTTCTTATTTTTTTCTTCTCAAAATGTAATGGCCGCTTATGATCAAACAAGCCATCTATCAAGTTTAAAAATGTCCTTAACAATAGTTTTCTTCATATAATCTCCAGAAAAAAAGGAAACAAAAATACCATCTGCAAAAAACACAAAATTAAACAAAAAAAAACTTTACAGCTGTACATATATGTCGCACGTGCTACATCAAAACATGCCTATGCTAAGAACTGATCTGCCCTGTCGCATGGGTGCTATGGGCAGATTTACCCACAAAAAAAATCTTGTTTCAAATCTCGATTTAAAAAAAAAAACAACCTTCTGTATGTCTATGATGGTAACACGATTATCCTTCCTGGTAGTTGTAGTCAACTGTGGTCAGTGATTAACATTATGTCTTGTGTATTAAACACCAACTCCTCACGGTCGCAGCTTCACGCTCTGTCCCATGTGGCTGAGTTGGTGCAGGTACATCGTGGCTAACGTTACTCCCACGAGCCAACAAACATGAAGAGATTTTTTCAACCTGTTCGCGTTGATAAACACGAAACGAATGAAAGACACCCCAGATGACACAGACAATAACGTAAATTAAGTTAACGGGGACCCACCAACACCGACCGAAAACGCGCCAACGACAAAAGTGAAAGCTAAAACGTAGAGCTACAACACCGAGTGGGAGCAGGAGTTCGCCTGGCTCAGGCCTGGAGTGGCTAATCGGGAAGACTGGGACAAATTCCCGGTGGACTGGTCTGATGTTGGGGCCGCAAGGGCCGGTGTTCTCATTTTTTTCTTTTGAGCCGGTGTTCAGTCATGGCAGTGAGTTGATTATATGCTGCTACCGCTGTCACTGGGCCGTCTTTGTTTAGTTTTTTTTGTAGACCCACTCGGTCAGTGGTGTTTGAAATATGGAAAGTAGAAAGCACAAAAGGCTGGAATTAAAAAGAGGAACGCTCTGGAAACAGACACAGCTAAATATGCAAGTATTTGCAACTTTTTCACTAATATGAGCTTGTGGTTTGTAACGTCAAATGAGAGGATGATGAAACGGGTAAGGCAATATGTTGAACTTTGCCTGCAAACCACTGTTCAAGTTAATTAATTATCAAGCCAATGAATTGTGTGGCACATAACGTAACGTTATACAATTTAAATAATAGTATGATGCAATGTCTTGTAGCCCCTCAGAGTAAGAAGATACAGCACCAAATACCAGTCATGAGCCCACAAGTCCAGAAAGGAAAGGATTACTCATTGAGTGAATAGTATTGTGAGAATGCTGTAAAGAAAAATGTGCTCAGAGATGCTAGATGATTCAGCACTACATTAATGAAACTCACCTGACTTAATCAGAAGGCTTTGTAAAAAGGAGAGATGTGTGCTGAGAATTATGACCATTTTTAAAATGTGATTTAGTGTCAGAAGCAGAGCCAGGGGCGATGAGGGGACTGCGTGTGTAAACAAGCAAGCATTGGTTACAATATAACCACTTTCTATGCCCAAACGATAGTAGAGACACGTTATACTTTTATCATTAAAAGTAAGATAGTAAATACAGAAAGCCCACAATTGAAAGGAATAAGATGAAAGTAATATTAATTAAACCTGCATATTTTGAAAATATCTTAATTGGTTAAGTCAAAATTAGTTTTCCATATCAAATTTAAGGTTATAATTACATAATTTTAATAATAGCTTGTGTTCTAAAGTGGGCCGGTCTGAGGCATGAAACTCCAGGGATTAAAATGAGTCCCACTCAGGCCCTGGCCTGGCCAAAGTTCGATGCGACAAAGCTGTAGAGGTGACAGGCATTTTTAGGGTGTGCTACAACTCTCTGGTCCTGTGCTAAAAAGCTGTCAGCCTCTGTAGCACTAGTGCTATGTACTGAAAAAGTTAACGTTAACAGCCCTAAACCACTTAACATCCAGAACCACAAATGGCTACATCAAGCAGACATGTAGCTTCCCAGCCAGACGCTGTCCCTAAGTCAGATCAGGACACAGAGAGACAGCCCCCACAGTATTAAAACTCACCAGTTCAAAAGGCATCTTTTGAAGATCCTAAGAGTGCTACAGCTTCAGCAACAGCACATTCCTCAGATCACCAAAAGTCACATCTGGATCGGACCACTACTCCCACTGTAGGCAAAACTATACTACAAGACATGACGCCTAGATATTGTAGTACAGGCAGAAATACATCCAAAGTTTTAGACTGCTATGGAGGATTTAATGATAAACTATTAGGAGAATCGTACTGGTTAGAACCTGAGCATCCTACGGTTGATTTGCAGCAAGAAATAAACCAAGCAGGATTCGGAACAAAAATCAGAGACACAACATGAAGATGTCAAAGCCAGTAAAGATAAAAGTTATGATCTGAGATACAGATCCAATATTCATCCACCAGATACTGATCCGGAACAGAATCCAATTTTGATAAAAGGGACCTAGGGACATTATGTGCCATGGCAGACGCTCGACCTTGCAGGGCTGGTTGCGAGATTGCCTGATATCCATGAAGGTGCAATCAAGTGGATAAGAGCTTTTGAAGAAGAAACTGTAGACAAACTGTTAGCTGTGGGAGACATTAAAGCAGTATGGGCACGGTGTTTGGGAGCTTCTACGATGGAGAACATTTTGAGACACAGTAAGAATGATTGGATGTTGAGTCACCGAGCAGATGGAACTGAGTTTAATACAAATCGAGCTGCATTGTGGGAAGCACTGCGTGCAGATTATCCTTCAAGAGTGGACCAGAGTGTATTAAAGGGTGAGCCACTGTTAGGTACGGAGAGTCCAGCTGCAATTGTTGTACGTCAATTGAGAAAATGGAAACAAGAAGAGCAGGAAGAAATTGAAAAATTCCCAGTGTTAAAGACATTGTTCAGAGACTCTATTCTAGAGGTTCTGCCCGATCCAGTTCGGGCGAGGCTGGAAGATGTGGTAGGAGTGAGATTAATACCACATGAGCAGTTCCGGCAGCATGTGGTGCATGCGGTCGAAAGATACAGACAAGATGAACGGAAACGGATGGAGAAGGAGAACAACATCCAAAGGAAACTGGCACAATTGCAGTTGGGAGAACTGCAAGGGAAGCAAAAGGTAAAAGGTCAGGCCCTGCTAATGCCGGAGGCCACTGAACAGGTACTCCCACCCTCAACTGCAACAAACCTCGCAACTTATACACCAGGTGTCATAACACAACCACCTTACACACATCGTTCAGGGGGACAAGTCCCATATTGACCCCGTCAATGGTCCAGGAGAGGCCCACCGGGAGGACAAAGGCCCATGGGAGCATGTTGGACTTGTAGCATGCTTGGACACTTCGCTGACGGATGTCCCAGAGCACAAGGAAACCCGAATGTTCAGCATGACCGTGGCCAGTCCCTGCGGGGCGGAGCAAGGGGCCCGGCAGATCCATGGGTGAGTCCAAATATTGGTTATTAGGGGTGCCCACAGAATCCTAAAAGGGAGGGTCATTTCCTGGTTGTAATCGTGGGAGCTGATGAAGAACCAATGCTGCAGGTTCTAATTGAGGATGAGCCAACTCCAACGCTGGTAGACACTGGAGCCACATACACTTGTGTAAGTCAACAATATGCTACACATCTCCCCATGTCAAACAAATTTGTTGAGACCATAGGATTCTCGGGACTTAAGCAGCTACTACGAATGACCGCCCCATTGCGTCTGTCCACTAAGGGAAGTGAAATTAGAATACCAAGTGGCGTATCTTATAGAGTTGCACAATACCCACGGTACCCCGCGGTGCCAAATCGTTACGGTTCCTACTATACTAGAAATTCTACACGACGGTACTACCGTGGATTACTATACTTACGGTGCCAGTTTCCGCTACGCAGCGGCCGCCTCGACTCTCCTCCCGGCTTCTCACTGCTTGCTACTCCCTTGTAAACAAACCCACACGGCAACCACTGCAACCGAACTACACAGCTGCTGAATGATTGGCTGTTTGCCTTTGGGATAGAATAGGCTGTTTTCACACGCTGGGTCTGCCCATCTGCAAGCTGATTGGCTGTTCGTGTGTTTCTGACGGCTAGAACGAACTCCATGTAGACAGCTCCGCTTCGATAGAAAATAGTCTTGCCCAAATTGTTATCCTAAGTCAATTATTTATATTAGTATTATGTTTATCATGCATATAACAATATACGTAATTAATAAGTATTTATTAATTACTTATTACTTATCCACATTTCCTGCTTCTAAAGAGTGCAGACGCGTCTCCGCTTCCTCCTGCTGCTTACTGCTTAATTTGCTTTTAAATCATTCTATTTCTTTCCACAAGTCTTGGATATAATTCTATTCTTTTTCTTTTAAGTGACTTTTTAAATAATTTTTAATAATTCTTTATTCTTTTTACAACTTATCTGACGAGCCAGCAACTCCGTGTGCGTGGCCTACACACAGCTGAAGCCTGATTTACAGTGTCCGGGCACCTAGCACTCAGCTAAAGCTAAATAGCCTGGAAAGGTGCTAACCGTTAGGCTAACTAGCAACAAGATGCCTCCCTTCTCCACAGATGACTACTACAGCCTCCTGCAGAAGATTGCAGTACTGGAGACGAAAATTCATCGCTTAGAAGTAAATGTGGTTGGTTTTTTTTTCAGGGTGTTGGGGCGTGCGGTGGGGGGGGGCGGTGCTTTTCCCCTGTTGGGGGGGGCCTGGGTGATGGTGGGTCTCAGGCCCGGGCTGCTGCGACTGGTGTGACCGGGTGGTTTGTTTGTTTGTTTTTTGTTGTTGTTTGTTTGTTTTTTGTAGAGGTCCTCCGGGGTGGGGTGGGGCGGGATGGGTACCTTCTGGGGGTACAGTAGTTCCCGGAATATGGTCGCTGCAGGCCCCGAGCCTGGTGGACATCAGGCCCTCCTGCCCTGTGTTGGCTCCCAGGTAGCGGGGATGCCTATTGCAGCCAGTCCCTGGCTGCCCTCTCTGGGGGAGAGTAGCTCCCCCGGTGAATATCCCCATACCCCTCTCCCTTTTGGCTCCTGTACACAGCACACACTCACACATGAAGGGTTTTGGGGGCGTGTGTGTTCGGTGGGGTGTAGAAGATGGGGCCACGTAGGTGGTCCCCTTTGGTTGCACTCTGCAGTTCCCCGCCCCTGTTTTAATTACACCTTAGATATTACTACTTATCAAACACACACACATTAGGTCTTGGGGGGTGGTTACACTGAGTGGCATCTGGTGGGCGGGGCTCTTTGGGTATGTAGGCTGCCCAGAGGGCCGCGCTCCCAGTTCTACAAGTTTGGCTGCCCCTCAATTTTAATCGCTCACTATTAGAAAATATTGAAGAGCCAGAAGGGTGAGGGGAGGGGTCTTCTTCCCACACCCCTGCTTCCTGGTTGCTGCTCGGGGCGGGAGGGGCCAGGAGGATTAATTAATTGTTCTGCTGGTTCGGGGTCAGTGGTGGCTGGGGGGCTGCTGGCCCCCTGGTGTGCCCGCTGCGCTACACCCCAGCGGAGTCGAGGGAGGGAGGACGTGTGGATGTATGGGACGTGAAAGTGTGTGTGGTAATGATTGGGCCTGGATCTGGGACTTGCTGTCGCCTGGCCTGCCTGTGCTTCTCCCGATGGGGGGGCGGCGTTGCCTCTCCCCGCTGCTCGCGACTTCACCCACCTGTGGGCACGTCTTGACTCCCAGGGCACTTGGCCTGGGGCGCTGGGGCAGGCGCTGACCCACTGTGTGGCTGTCTGGGGCGCTTGGCCCTCCTGGGTATTGGGTGGGGCCTCTGCCGGGGGGTTTGGGGGCGCTCGGGCTCCTGGGGCCCGGGTCCAGTGCACGGCCCGTGTCTGGGCGGCTGGGGCCTGGCGGGGTCGGTGGGCTGTTGCCCCTGGCTCCCGGAGGGCCTCTGCCCTATCTTATGGGGGCTCTGTCCGGGGGCTTCCTCTGCAGTCTTCTGGGTGGATGCGTGGTTGCCCCTATTGCATGTTCTCACACACACACACACACACACACACATTAGTCCAGTAGCATGGTCGCTAAGCAGTTGATGTATTATCATGTCGTCTCAGGTCATCTATATCCACAGCTGTGTTGTCATATTAAGTCATATTTATCTGATAGATTCCAGTTTGTTCTTGTAAATGAAGAATCTTCCTCACACGTTGGAGTAAGTCATGGAGTTCCTCAGGGTTCTGTGCTTGGACCGATTCTTTTTACTTTATACATGCTTCCATTAGGTAACATTATCAGACAGCATGGCATAAATTTCCATTGTTATGCTGATGATACTCAGCTGTACTTATCTATGAAACCAGATGAAACCAACAGGTTGGTCAGACTACAAGCCTGTCTTAAAGACATAAAGACCTGGATGACTCAGAACTGTCTGCTTTTAAATTCAGACAAAACTGAAGTTGTTCTCTTTGGACCTGAGCGCTTCAGGGAGAAATTGTCTCGTTATATAGTTACTGTAGATGGTTTTTCCTTGGCTTCTAGTTCTACAGTGAGGAACCTTGGAGTTATTTTTGACCAGAATTTATCATTTGACGCACATATAAAACAGGTTTCTAGGACTGCCTTCTTTCACCTTCGTAATATTGCTAAAATCAGGAACATCCTGTCTCAGGGTGATGCAGAGAAACTAGTTCATGCATTTGTTACTTCAAGATTGGACTACTGTAATTCCTTATTATTGGGCTGTCCCACATATTCTCTGAAAAGCCTCCAGCTGATGCAAAATGCTGCAGCCAGAGTTCTGATGAAAACTAACTGCAGAGATCATGTTTCTCCAGTTTTAGCTTCTCTTCATTGGCTCCCTGTTAAATTCAGAATAGAATTTAAGATTCTTCTTCTCACATATAAAGTTCTTAATGACCGAGCTCCATCATATCTTAAAGATCTCATTGTAAGATATTTTCCTAACAGAGCACTTCGCTCCCAAACTGCAGGTTTACTTGTTGTTCCCAGAGTTTCTAAAAGTAGAATGGGAGGTAGAGCCTTCAGTTATCAGGCCCCTCTCTTGTGGAATAAGCTGCCAGTAAATGTCCGGGAAGCAGACACCCTTTCCACTTTTAAGATTAGGCTTAAAACTTTTCTTTTCGATAAAGCTTATAGTTAGGGATGGCTCAGGTAATCCTGAAACATCCCATAGTTAAGCTGCTATAGGCTTAGACTGCTGGGGGACCTCATCTGTCACACCTTTCCTCACTTTGCTCTCTTTTTCCCCCTGATTAATTTCACAATTGATTTTATGTACATGTGACATTATTGTGATTATTAACCTATGTTTCCCCATTCCAACAGGTATCCTTTGAATGGTGTTATGGTGTTTTTCCCCCCTCTTTTCCCTCTTTTCTGTCTTCTCAAACCCCAGCTGGTCGAGGCGGATGGCCACCCTTCCTGAGTCTGGTTCTGCCAGAGGTTTCTTCCTGAGTCTGGTTCTGCCAGAGGTTTCTTCCTGTTAAAAGGGAGTCGTTCCTTTCCACAGTTGCCACAGGCACGCTCAGGACGGGAGATTGGACTGAAGACACATTTCGGTGCAATCTGTTGGTTTCCTTAGCTAGGATATAAATTTTTTGAATTGGCTCTATAAGAATTAATTGGATCATGATTACAATGAATTGAATTCCAATTGGCTTGAATTGGACTATATTACTTAAGTGCCTTGAGATGACAATTGTTGTAATCTGGCGCTATATAAATAAAATTGAATTGAATTGAATTGAATTGTTGTATGCGATTACCGCTTCTTGTGCTTGTTTTTGTTCGTTTGTGTGTTTGTTTTTTCTCTGCTTGTCTGCTTTCAGGTGCTCCTGGTGGCGCTAAGGCTGTATTCCCCTCAGAGACCATGGATTGTTGTCTGTTTTGTTTTTTACAGGTGTAGCAGCTGGTTGTCTGGTTTTTGTTTCTATTTTTGTTCTGTTTCCTCTTCTTTCCTCTTCTTCTTTCCTTGTCCCCCGGTCCGGTTCAGTTCTATTACATGTCATATATTGTAAACAGAAATAAATAAATGGGCATCAAGGGGAGCTTTACATCAAAAGTATTCAGACTACAATTCTGCTGCCATAATGGTGAACAGGACAAGGGGAAAAAAAAAAAAAGAAGTAAATGTGGAGGTAAATGGACTGTGTGGAAATGAAACAATCTTGCCATTGATTCAAAGCAGCGGAGATGAGCAAAACCAAAGAGTAAATCATGTCTCCTGAAAGTGGGAGGAGGAGAAACCGACTGGCCTTCACTCCCTACGAGACAGAGGAGCTCTTCTACCCCTGTACATGGGAGGAAATAGGACTAGACATCCGTGAATCAGAAGGTTAACAACAACCCTCCAAAACAACCGAGTGTGAAACTGCAGAACAGATTTGCTCCACTATCGAAGGACTCTGGATCTCTATTGGATGACCATCCATCCCAAAGCATCAAGGCAAGGACTGAAAAGCAGATGGAAAGTAAAAGGCCACAGGGAAAGCTAAAGGCTGGGCCTCAAACTCTGATTGTGGCTGCCGTAAATGATGTTCAAAGGATGTGCGGTAAGAACACTAAAGTCCTCTGCTTTCCTCGGGATATGGTTAACGATCTAAAGGAGAGAATTCTTGGAATTGCACATGAATATCCAACTGTGACAAACATCGTTCTACATACAGGGTCAAACGATGTGTCCAAGCAACTATCCGAGGTTCTGAAACGGGACTTCATTGGATTATTAAACACAGTGAGCTCGCTGAATGCAGCTGTATTCATCAGTGGACCTGTACCACCAGTCCGAGGAGGAGAGGAAAGATTCAGCAGGTTGCTGGCACTGAATAAATGGCTTTTATTGGCATGTGCTGACCACTCAGTGCATTTTATTAATAATTTTAACATTTTTTGGGAACGCAGGCATCTTTTTAAGGCAAATGGATTTAATTTTAACAAGTCAGGGGTGAAACTGTTCACCTCCAACATGTTTTATTTCCTACGTCATCCATCTGTGCTCGGGGCCAGGGCTGAGATAAACAAGGAGTTATCTCATAGAAAGGAACAAACAAATCCCAGCAGAAACCTTGAGGAGGAACTCCATCTGCCCCCACCCGAGAAGAGCTTCGGAAAGGAGAGACAGCAGAGGCAAGAAGAGGGGTCCTTATTTGCCCCCAACCCTCTCAACAGCACTAATGACCAGGACCAGGACCTTCCCCAGCCCCCCAAGGTCATCGCTCCTCACCATCCCTTTCCCCTCCTCCCCTCACCTGAAATTCACTGAGGAGATGATGGAGCGGGTCAATGCTGGGCTTAGATCTACCCCCCAGCCCAATCCCTTTTTATCCCCCATAAACCCCCCACCAAAGCGGCCAAAGGTTCCCCGCCGAGCCCCGCCCCTACTAGAGCAGCAGAAGTGACGGAGCCCAGCCCCACCCCCTCCTGTCCCTCCACGCTGCCACCAAATAATACCTCTAAAACACTTAAGTTGGCTTTATTAAATGTTAGGTCTTTAGCTGGGAAAACATTCTTAATTAATGATTTTATCACTGAGCACACCCTGGATTTTATGTTTTTAACTGAAACCAAAATAACAGCGCTGCTGTTCTCATTGAGTCGACCCCTCCTGGTTAAATGGTAAATGGACTGTACTTGTATAGCGCTTTTCTAGTCTGACTGACCACTCAAAGCACTACATGCTGCATTCACCCCACTCATACAGCACGTCTTAAGATACTTAACTACGTGCTTTTCTATTCATTCATACACACACTCATACCCCAATGATACACTGGGAGGCAACGTGGGGTTCAGTGTCTTGCCCCAAGGACGCTTTGACATGTAGCCCGGGGAAGCCAGAGTCGAACCACTGACATTCTGATTGGTGGGCGACTGCTCTTCCTCCTGAGCTACAGCTGCCCGCTGTACAGTTTTATCAGCGAGGCCAGCGAGGCCAGAGTGAGCAGGAGAGGAGGAGGGGTCGCAGTCTTATTCAATGAATCATTTCAATGTAAGCAGTTATCTCCTGGAAGTTTTCAGTCCTTTGAATATACGGCTATACAGCTGAGTCCTGTTTCTGAATGTTTGCAGGTCCCCTAAATACTGTAAATACTGTGCAGATTTTTCCTCAGTGAACTGCTGTCTATGATCTGATTTTGACTGTATAATTATTGTTAGTGATTTTAACATCCATATGGACAACCCTCAGGACAGAGGGACTAAAGGCCTGAGTAACACTTTGGGCTGACTCAGCATGTAACAGAGCCCACGCACAATAGGGGTCACACTCTAGACTTAGTGATCTCTAAGGGTCTGAGCATTTCAAAGATTACTGTGTCTGATGTGGGCCTGTCTGACCATTCCTCTGTTTTCTTTGAGAGTATGATTCCAGTGCACACAAATGTCTCAACAGCAGTGATCTCAAAACGGTGTATAACTGAAAACAGTAGTGAGACCTTTAAACAAGTCTTCTCTTTAACACCTGCCCTGTCCGAGGTTCAGTCAGTGAGCTTGTCAGTAGCTTCAATACTAAAATCTTAAATGTTATGGATACTATTGCTCCCATTAAGGTGAAGGTTATCTCTGGAAGGAAGAAGTCTCCATGGCGAAATTCCACACTTGTGAAAAATGGGAAGTGTCGGAAAGCTGAGCACAGATGGAGAAAAACAAATCTCCAGGTTCATTATGACATCTATAAAGAGAAACTTCACTCTTATAATTTACAACTGAGGAATGCAAGGAAATCCTACTTCCTACTGACATCATCACCAAAAACAGTCATAATGCTCGGGCCTTATTTGCTACAGTTGACAGGCTAACAAACCCTCCTGTGTCAGTGGCAAATGAACTCCATTCCACCATGGCCTGCAATGACTTTGCCAAATTCTTCATAGACAAAGTCCAAAATATTAGACAAGCAGTTGGTACATCAGCAGCAGGTTCAGCATATGTACCGTGTCCACCGAAAATCGGTTTAAGCACCATGACACTATTTCAACCCATTAACAGTAAAGACCTGGAGGACATCTTACGTCACCTGAAGTCCTCCTCTTGCTGTTTAGACATCCCACCAACAGGTTTTTTCAAAGGGGTCTCAAAGACTTTGGAGTCAGACCTGTTAGTGATCCTGAACTTGTCCTTAACGTCAGGTGTGTTTCCAGAGCCACTAAAAAAAGCTGCAATTAAACCTCTGCTGAAAAAGGACAATCTTGACAAGACGCAAATGAACAACTACAGGCCCATCTCAAATCTCCCATTTTTAAGTAAGATCATTGAAAAAGCGTTTTTTCAACAGCTTAGTTACTTTTTAACACAAAATAACTGCTATGATACCTTCCAGTCAGGCTTTAGACAGCACCACAGCACTGAGACTGCTCTGACCAAAGTGTTTAATGACGTATGTCTGAATACAGACGGTGGAAAAATGTCAGTCTTAGTTTTACTGGATCTCAGTGCTGCCTTTGATACAGTTGACCACAATATATTACTCAAACGACTGGAGAACTGGGTGGGTCTTTCCAAGTTACCAATGATCTCCTGTTAGCCTCTGATAGCGGACTTGTTTCTGTGCTTGTCCTGTTGGATCTCAGTGCTGCATTTGATACGATCGATCACAGCATTCTGTTACAGAGACTTGAACATGTTATTGGGATTTAAAGGAACTGCATTAGGCTGGTTTAAGTCATATTTATCTGATAGATTCCAGTTTGTTCTTGTAAATGAAGAATCTTCCTCACATGTTGGAGTAAGTCATGGAGTTCCTCAGGGTTCTGTGCTTGGACCGATTCTTTTTACTTTGTACATGCTTCCATTAGGTAACATTATCAGACAGCATGGCATAAATTTCCATTGTTATGCTGATGATACTCAGCTGTACTTATCTATGAAACCAGATGAAACCTACAGGTTGGTCAGACTACAAGCCTGTCTTAAAGACATAAAGACCTGGATGACTCAGAACTGTCTGCTTTTAAATTCAGACAAAACTGAAGTTGTTCTCTTTGGACCTGAGCGCTTCAGGGAGAAATTGTCTAGTTATATAGTTACTCTAGATGGTATTTCCTTGGCTTCTAGTTCTACAGTGAGGAACCTTGGAGTTATTTTTGACCAGAATTTATCATTTGACGCACATATAAAACTGGTTTCTAGGACTGCCTTCTTTCACCTTCGTAATATTGCTAAAATCAGGAACATCCTGTCTCAGGGTGATGCAGAGAAACTAGTCCATGCATTTGTTACTTCAAGATTGGACTACTGTAATTCCTTATTATTGGGCTGTCCCACATATTCTCTGAAAAGCCTCCAGCTGATCCAAAATGCTGCAGCCAGAGTTCTGATGAGAACTAACTGCAGAGATCATGTTTCTCCAGTTTTAGCTTCTCTTCATTGGCTCCCTGTTAAATTCAGAATAGAATTTAAGATTCTTCTCCTCACATATAAAGTTCTTAATGACCGAGCTCCATCATATCTTAAAGATCTCATTGTAAGATATTTTCCTAACAGAGCACTTCGCTCCCAAACTGCAGGTTTACTTGTTGTTCCCAGAGTTTCTAAAAGTAGAATGGGAGGTAGAGCCTTCAGTTATCAGGCCCCTCTCTTGTGGAATAAGCTGCCAGTAAATGTCCGGGAAGCAGACACCCTTTCCACTTTTAAGATTAGGCTTAAAACTTTCCTTTTTGATAAAGCTTATAGTTAGGGATGGCTCAGGTAATCCTGAAACATCCCATAGTTAAGCTGCTATAGGCTTAGACTGCTGGGGGACCTCATCTGTCACACCTTTCCTCACTTTGCTCTCTTTTTCCCCCTGTTTAATTTCTCAAATGATTTTATGTACATGTGACATTATTGTGGTTATTAACCTATGTTTCCCTGTTCCAACAGGTATCCTTTGAATGGCGTTATGGTGTTTTTCCCTCCTCTTTTCCCTCTTTTCTGTCTTCTCAAACCCCAGCTGGTCGAGGCGGATGGCCACCCTTCCTGAGTCTGGTTCTGCCAGAGGTTTCTTCCTGAGTCTGGTTCTGCCAGAGGTTTCTTCCTGGTTCTGGTTCTGCCAGAGGTTTCTTCCTGGTTCTGGTTCTGCCAGAGGTTTCTTCCTGGTTCTGGTTCTGCCAGAGGTTTCTTCCTGTTAAAAGGGAGTCGTTCCTTTCCACAGTCCCTCAGGCTCAGGACGGGAGATTGGACTGAAGACAAGTTTTGGTGCAATCTGTTGGTTTCCTTAGCTAGGATATTAATTTTTTGAATTAGCTCTATATGAATTAATTGGATTATGATTACAATGAATTGAATTCCAATTGGCTTGAATTGGACTATATTACTTAAGTGCCTTGAGAGGACAATTGTTGTAATCTGGCGCTATATAAATAAAATTGAATTGAATTGAATTGAATACCTGAAACGAGAGGAGAAGGTCAGTGCTTTCAAAATAAAACAGGAAATAACGAGACAAGACATGAAACAGAACATAAATCGTGACACAAAGGTTGAAAGCACCACTGAAATGGACAAACGAGGCTAAGTTAGCCATTGAAAGTTTGAAACAAGATTTGCAGAAAGCACCAACACTGGCAACACCAGACTATGAGAAACCATTTTTCTTGTACGTCTCCAATAGACGCAACATGTATGCTTCTGCAGTGCTGATGCAGGACACATGTAGTGGTCGCAGAAAACAAGCTGTTGTTTACGACGGTACAAAATTGGATAATGTCGTACAAGGCTGGCCACCATGTTATCAAGGGTTGGCGGCAGTGCAGTATGCTTATGTGAAAGTGTCCACAATAACCCAGTCACCCAGTCAAGGGGATACCCAGTCATCATCTTAACTCACCACAAGATCTCAGATCTAATAAATCAGGGAAAGTATGTTGTTCCATCAGAGATTAGCTCAGATAATGGCACAGTGTTTGTGCAGAAAGTTGCAAAGGGCATTTTGCAGCAGCTGCGGATCAAGCAGAAGCTGTGGGGCTGTGTATCATCCACAGAGTCAGGGGATGGTTGAGAGAATCAATGCAACCTTGAAAATAAAACTGAATAAAATCTATTCAACTAAACTAAACTGGGTGGATGCTTTGCCGCTTGCACAAATGAGCTATCGTATGCAGACTCATAGGGTCACGAACCTAACACCGCATGAAATGCTAACGGGTCAACCCATGCCAGCACCTCAGTTGAGGGGTCCCTTTAAAGGGCCCCCACTTGAGCAGTTTCAAACAGAGTTGAAAGCTTATATGAAACAACTAACTGCTATCCATAGAACAATCTATCTGCAGGAGAAGGCCAGAGACTTGGATCTCGAACAGCTGGTTGAGAGACCAGTGGTACCAGGCGACCAGGTGTACATCAAAGTGTTCCGGAGGAAGTGGCACGAGCCAAGACGAGAAGAACCGTACACAGTGGTGCGAGCAACACCAATGGCAGTTCAAGTGGAAGGTAGCAACACATGGTACCACTCGATTCACTGCACTAAGGTTCAGACTAACAACACAGACAAGGTTAAGTCTGAGGGAAAGGATGAACAAAATGAATGTGTTAAGATCTCTGACAGTGATAAGCATCCAGGTGTGGGTGTGGGCAGACAGCATCCGTTAAAGAGAGCAGAGTCTGGAGATGATGGACAGGATCCCACAAACAGAAGGGTCTGGAAGGGGTCCCGTGATGAAGCCACCCCGGTCGGGAAGTAGCCAACGTGGGTCAGATGAGTATGATGCAACAATACACCCCCACTCAGACCATGCCACACCAGGAACTGTGCCAACAACACAAACTAAAGTCAAACGTGGATGTGCAGCTGAAAGGTTTAAATTACAGCACATTGGAACAAAGTATGGTGAGGAGATGTGGATCATGGGTCCAGAAGAGGTGACGCCCAAACCACCGCCTCTGGACACCACTACGAAGGTGCAATCTGGTGAGACCATGTTGTCCTCATGTCAGAGTGAGTTTGATCGTAATGAATGTAAGGATGGAAAGACGTGTCATGATAGTCAAGGGGGACTGAATACCATTATCACTACAGGACAAAATAGTCGTGTTAACCCAAGAACATGTGGAGCTTACATTCACATGTATAGACAGAGAGACAGTGTAACTGTGGAAGATGGGTTATGGGGAAGGCAGGACAGAATATGTGGTATAGATGGGCATGGTACACTACAAGATAACTGACTTCGACAGAGAGTCTCATATGCGCAGACACTCCAGGAGAATTGCCTGTTGTTGTTCCAGAACGACACCCTTTCAGGGACTGTGCTGCGGTCCAGCAACGGGAATGCCGAAAGGGTAGGTTCACATCACGATAGGATAAATGGTCAGTGTTTGAGCTTCCTATATGTGGTATTAAGTGCAGACTGATATTTGGGGCAAAGAAATTACACAATTTTTTCGAGAAAGGGGAGGGCCACAGATTGGAGTCTTCCTGTGCTGAATTTAATCTTAGTACAACACAGGATGAGCCTCCTACTGATTATAGAGTAGATTACAATGGTGAGTTTGAATGCTTTACAAGTGGTGGATTTACTAATGACTAATGTAGGTAATACAACTGTTAAGTGCAATGTCACATGGGTTTTGTCATGGTTTCCACACGCGAATATGAAGCCTATGTTCATCAGGACACCTGTGTGGTTTGAAAATATAACACAAAATGTGTAAATATAAGTATGACGATTCCAACTCTATTTTTTGGGGGGAATCAGACACACCCAATAGCTAATAGTTACTGGAGATGATAGTGGAGAGGATGTTTTGTTGAACGTGTTGCCCAATAGGTGGGTAGGTCTTTGTGCACTTGTAAGGATGAAGACATCATAAGTGTTAGTGTATGACAGAGTAAACGAGATGCTCGGATTGGATGTTGAGAAAGGGAGAGTTAAAAGATCTAGTGGTAATTACATCATCAATAAGCACATTTATGTGGATGCAATAGGGCAGTTGAGAGGGATTCCTTTTGAGTTCAAAGCACGCAGTGAGATGGCGGCAGGATTCGAGTCTATTTTGCCATGGATCACAATTAACAAAAATGTGGATTGGATTAACTACATACACTATAACCAACAGAGAAGGGCTTGTAGGCTTTGGAGAACAACTACTTGAGACAGGTAGGATGACTTGGCAGAACAGACAAGCCTTAGACTGGATATTAGCAGAGAAAGGTGGTGTTTGCCACATGATTGGAGAAAAATGTTGTACATTTATACCCAGAAAGACTGCATCTGATGGGACTATTACGACTTTAATAAAATCAAATATTTGAAAAAGGAGCTGAAGGAAAATACTGGTGGGAGTGACTGGTGGTGGAATGATCTGGATGGGATTTTGGGGACTTGGGGAGCGAGGGCATGTGAGATGGGAATGACTGTATTGGTAATACTGATAATGATCTCCCTATTGGTGTGTTGCATTATACCCATTTTGAGGAGATGGTTGCTAAAACTGATGTTCAGACAGAGAGAGGAAGCAGCCAGACTGCAGCTGACCTTGCGAGGTGTGGTTTGAGGACCACGGCAGGGAAGAACTGGTCAGCAAATGGGTTGCCAACTGTTCACAAAATTCTTTCCTTCTGTGTAGAACCAAATATAGCCTAACAGGGAGAATATGTGGTAAAGACTTATTTCATGGAAGTGAAGAGCTAGTAACCTCTCCTTCCAAGGTAGCTTAGCAGTTCCAGACCTAGCCGGACTGATGTTCGGCCAGAACCGGGCGACTCCAGAGTTGGTGACGGGACTGGACTGGATGAGCTACATTACAGTTTATTATTTTTATTATTCTTTGATTATTCCTGATTTTCTGTATTGTACATGGTACCAAACTGTGATTTATTCATTGATATTGATTGTGTATTCATTTTATGTTTATCATCAGTCATAACTAATCACATATGTCCATTGCCATTCGTGTCAGTCAACTGTTCGGAGTGCGACCTTTAGTACTGAAAGAGTAATTGAGTGGTCGGACGCCAAGTGGGGATAGGGCCATAGAAGAATTTTCCTGTGAATAAGAACATGAGTTACAAAAGTAGCAGCTGATGGGTTTTTTCGCTCCTATGTACTGCGAACAGTGGACACATTTAACGGTAATGTTTAAGGATTTAAATGATGGTTGTTCATTCAATATTATTGGTACGAAATGATGAGCTTTTACAGTGTCTAATTTATTGATTTGAAGTGTAAAACTCACACTTTATACGTTTTTCAGTCATTTTTAGTGGAGTCAGCTTGGGGACACTGGACCAAACAAGATGGCTGATGCAAACACCTGTTGCTTCAAAAGGCCCTGAGGAAGACTCATTCACTGGGGAAGCTTTGGACAGATGTACAACTCTGATGTGCCATACTGTAAGAATCACTGCCCATAAAAGGCCAGTTTTCCACTATAACATTTGTAACAAAAACAAGGGCATAAGACAAATTGAGTTACGTGATAAATAGCCTCTTTTAAGTTGATTACATGGGTTTGATTATAGCTGATGTGCCCTTTTTTAAGACTCACAGGGCATCATACAATTTAGATCCGATGAAGGAAGGGAGGGGAAGGGAGTGTCATAAAAGGTGTGAATTTTGTGGGCGAGAAACAACCATAAATAGGGAATGCCTGGCACGCAGACCCAGACTTCACAATATCGCAACCAAGAAGGATCAGTGCTCAGAAGGCTTTAGCAATTCTACAGAGCATGTTGGACTGTGAATCCTATGTGGACCTCGCATTTCACAATGAAAACATTTTCCAGGAGACTTGAATTGGAGACTGAAATTATGAGGTTAGAAAAAGAAAACAAAATATCAAGTCTAATAATAATAATATATAATAACAAAATCTCTCTATGTCCTTCCCACCCTCCCCCTCTCTGCAGACAGAAGTAACCCAGGATTGACAGAGCAGTGACAGTTTGTAAGACGATTAGGAGTTCTTTCTCTCACAGTTGGAAGAAGCAGCGGGCACTGCCAGAGGCTCAAAAAAGAGAGGGCACGGCTCAACACAAGGTGAAAAGTGCACGAGGTTGACTTTCCTGATGTCAACTGTTTGGCAAAAAAAGTACCTGTGCATCCAAGCCACTCGTGCTTCAGTGAATTGGCTTGTGTTCTTGAATAAGAATCTGAGACTGTGATTACTGGTGATAATCAGCTCGACGGCTATGATTGGCAGTCTTTTCAGGCAGCATTTCAATTCAAGTTTTCAGCATTTGTTGCAAGTTTTGGAAGTTATACCTAATTGAAGGACAACTTTTTTTTTTGATTGTTACATTTATGCTCAAAAGATTTTAGTATTTTTCATTTTATTTTTTTATATACTGCACTTTAAATTTGATGGTGGATTTTATTTTGTATTTATGTTTTATACAAACTATTTCAATCCAAGAACAGAGGGAGAATTTTAATTTTATTTCTTTGACTTTAAGACTGAATACTTTACTAAATAAAGTTATTGCACTAAAACTTACCTTTGTAATATATATATTTTTAGTTTTTACTGACTATTTGAAGGCAACCTGTTATGTATATGCTGTCAATTATGCTCTCATAGGCGTGGGCAATATGACAATAATAGATCGTGAAGGATTACAACGTGAAGACGATCTGTCAAACTGCAGAGATCGTGGGATCATCTCGGGCACATTCTATAAATTACAGTTCTATGCTGATGCACCGACGCACCAGACGTATTACGTCGTCAACCTGACCGACCAATCACAGCGAATTACGGGCAGTGACGTGCTTTATTACCCGCCTCCTTCCTTGTGTGTGTAGCGGTAATAAACAGTAAAGACAAGAGGAGCAAATCCAGAAAACCTCAAATAAGATTAAGACAACTGAATCAGCTCCATCTGCCTGAGGTTCAATAAATGTGAAGATTTAAATAGTTAGAGGGAGCTGATTCAGTTGTCTTAATTTTTTTAAAACCCCAGGCAGAGGAGGAGGAGTGGCAGCTATCTTCAGATCAGGGTTACTAATCAGTCCTAGACCCAAGATTAGTTTGAGCTCTTTTGAATCTCTGATTCTCAGTTTTTCCCACCCAAAGTGGAAATCACAAAAACCTCTTGTGTTTGTTGTTGTGTATCGTCCACCTGGGCCTTATTCTGAGTTTCTGTCTGAGTTTTTATCCCAGTTAGTGCTGAGTACAGATAAAGTCATTGTAGTGGGTGACTTTAATATTCATGTAGATGTTGAAAATGACAGCCTAAATATTAACTTTAATTCTATATCAGACTCTATTGGATTTTCTCAAAGTGTTCACAGACCTACTCACTGCCTTAATCATACCCTTGACCTTGTGCTGACTTATGGCATTGAGAGTGAACAGTTAACAGTGTTCCCTCATAACCCTGTCTTGTCTGATCATTATTTAATAACTTTTGAGTTTATATTACTTGACTATACGGTTTCTGAGAAGAATTCTACATATAGAAGGTGTCTGTCAGAGAATGCTGTAACCAGATTTAAAGAGTTGATTTCATCATCCTTTTCTTCACTGCCATGTGCTGATATGACAGAGGACGGCTGCCTAGATTTTACTCCAGTAGAACTTGACTCTCTTGTTGACAGCACTACAGCTTCAATGCGTACAACACTGGACAATGTTGCCCCTCTGAAAAGGAAGGTAATCAGTCAGAAGAGGTTGGCTCCTTGGTATAATTCACAGCTGCGTGCGTTAAAGCAGACTGCAAGAAAGCTGGAGAGAGAGTGGCGTTCCTATAATTTAGAAGAGTCTCAATTAGGGCTGCACAATTAATCGTATTTTGATCGTGATCATGATTTTGGTGGCCACAATTAAATGAACCTGATCATCAACGATATTTACATTCAAAATGTGAGCTCTGCTAACTGCAGAGATCATGTTTCTCCAGTTTTAGCTTCTCTTCACTGGCTCCCTGTTAAATTCAGAATAGAATTTAAGATTCTTCTTCTCACATATAAAGTTCTTAATGACTGAGCTCCATCATATCTTAAAGATCTCATTGTAAGATATTTTCCTAACAGAGCACTTCGCTCCCAAACTGCAGGTTTACTTGTTGTTCCCAGAGTTTCTAAAAGTAGAATGGGAGGCAGAGCCTTCAGTTATCAGGCCCCTCTCTTGTGGAATAAGCTGCCAGTAAATGTCCGGGAAGCAGACACCCTTTCCACTTTTAAGATTAGGCTTAAAACTTTCCTTTCTGATAAAGCTTATAGTTAGGGATGGCTCAGGTAATCCTGAAACATCCCATAGTTATGCTGCTATAGGCTTAGACTGCTGGGGGACCTCATCTGTCACACCTTTCCTCACTTTGCTCTCTTTTTCCCCCTGTTTAATTTCTAAAATGATTTTATGTACATGTGACATTATTGTGGTTATTAACTTGTGTTTCCCTGTTCCAACAGGTATCCTTTGAATGGTGTTTTGGTGTTTTTCCCCCCTCTTTTCCCTCTTTTCTGTCTTCTCAAACCCCAGCTGGTCGAGGTGGATGGCCACCCTTCCTGAGTCTGGTTCTGCCAGAGGTTTCTTCCTGGTTCTGGTTCTGCCAGAGGTTTCTTCCTGGTTCTGGTTCTGCCAGAGGTTTCTTCCTGTTAAAGGGAGTCGTTCCTTTCCACAGTCCCTCAGGCTCAGGACGGGAGATTGGACTGAAGACAAGTTTCGGTGCAATCTGTTGGTTTCCTTAGCTGGGGTATTGGTTTTGAATTGGTTCTATATCAATGAATTGGATTATGTTGAAATCAATTTATTGGATTTCATTGGATTATGATTACAATGAATTGAATTCCAATTGGCTTAAATTGGACTATATTATATATATATATATATATATATATATATATATATACTATATATATATATAGTGCCTTGAGATGACAATTGTTGTAATCTGGCGCTATATAAATAAAACTGAATTGAATTGAATTCTCACTACTGTTTTGCAAGAACACCTTTTTTTAGTTTTCCTGTTTCCCTTTATTGTGAGAAACATTCTCACAATAATCACAGCAGAATCACAGCAGTACCTTCCAACTGCCAGTCCTTTTTGCATGTTTCTTCTCTTTCTGTACTTTTCTGCCTTCATACAGCTCCAGCTTCTTTCAAAAATACCTTTCAGCTCCAGGTCCTTTCAAAAATACCTTTCAGCTCCAGGTCCTTTCAAAAATACCTTTCAGCTCCAGCTTCTTTCAAAAATACTTTTCAGGCGCTTTGAAGCTTCAGCTAATAACTTTCTGCTAAATTAAATTTTCACTATTTTCAGCTTTTTTTTTGCATGATCAGCTATTCCCATTCAGCTCATCAGCATTCTCACTGCTGTTTCGCAGGAACAGCTTTTTCTAGTTCTGTTTGGAGCTTGGTTGCTCTCTGTTCTTGTTCTTAGTTGTTTTTTGTTCTATCTCAGTTTGTTTATGGTGATGAGTTATAGGTTTTAGTCCAGTCTATAGCTGTCTTTTATAGTTGCTTTCAAGGTTGGTCTTTGTTGTTCTTCCCTTTGACTAGTTGGTTTTATCTGCTTTGTTTCTTCATATACTCACTCTTTCCTCAGTGCTCATGTTTAGGTAACTAACTCCACACTCACCTGTGTTAATTGTCTCATCTGTTCTCCTGTGTATTTAAGCTCAGTCGTTGTCAGATCCTCACTGTTACAACCTGTTGTTCAGTCACTACTTTCTTGGTTCACTGGCATTTCTGGTTAGTCTTGTATCTTCTTGTTTAGTCATGATTTTTGTTTTCTCCTTTTTTAGTTTGTATGTATGTTGGGCTTGGTCGCACCTTTAGTTACTGTTCTGGTTTAAAATATATCAAGTTAAGTTTAGCAACAACCTCCTGTCATCATCTACTGGTTTTTTGGGTCATTTGGGTCCTTCATCAACACAGAGGTTGCATGCTGCACTTGTTATGGATGTAGTCATAGTTTATGTTTTGTCTTATCTCCATTTTGTTTTCATTTTGTTTATTGATTAACACTCATAGGGTTGCTGATTTCCACTTTTCACTATCTTTGTTGGTGTACATTTGAATCTCAATCACTGAAATAACACAATTATTTACCTTAAGGCAGTTCCATCTGGTTTAACATTACTTCATCTGTCCCAGTAAGACAGGTTGTAACAAAAGTCTACTTGAGTCTACTTCTTAACTTCAGTATATCACATTATATAACCTTTCAGAGCGATTTATCAGGCGGGCAGAGGGATGGAAGAGAGATGCTACTGAGTGCTCCTTTTGCTATCAACCACGGTCACGCACTTATGGACACATCAGTAAGCAAAGTGTTTTGCCAAAGGACACTTCAACATGTGAAGCCTGCTGGTTTGACACCAGGGAAGCCAGGTGTCAAACCAGCAGCCTTCCAATTAGGAGATCTCCTCCTGAGCTACAGCCGGCAGTAAAACTAACTGCAGACTGTGTATCATGTTACCATGGACACCACGCTAATCAAAATGGGTAATGGTATTCATCCATTTTCTATACCCACTTCCTCCAATTTAGGATTATATGATCATCCAATTTCTGAGGCTGGAGGCTAGATTCTATCGATAAAAATAACTAAGTTAATATTTAGGCTGTCATTTTCAACATCTACATGAATATTAAAGTCACCCACTACAATGACTTTATCTGTACTCAGCACTAACTGGGATAAAAACTCAGACAGAAACTCAGAATAAGGGCCAGGTGGACGATACACAACAACAAACACAAGAGGTTTTTGTGATTTCTACTTTGGGGAAAAACTGAGAATCAGAGATTCAAAAGAGCTAAAACTAATCTTGGGTCTAGGACTGATTAGTAACCCTGATCTGAAGATAGCTGCCACTCCTCCTCCTCTGCCTGTTCAGTACATTCCTATTTTTTCATCTTGATTGTATTATGTGGGAGAGAGTAGGGCCTTGCCACTGCTCACACCACATATTGTTTAGGTCAGAATGTTCTCTGTCCAGGTGATGACGACGGTGCTGTGGCCATCTCAGACACAGCAGTGCTGGACAGAGATTGAGTTTTGGACACGTATGCACAGAATGGTATCAGGAAGTATAAGAGGATCTCACAAGCTGTTCTCATTGGGAATTCCGTGTATGCTGCCATGTAACATGTTTCTGTGTTGTTCCTGTTGATAAGAGGCTGCAAAGGTGAGTCCGACTACTCTTTTCTCCACAACACCTAACATCAATACCAGAATTTAAATACACTCCTGTGACAGAGTATAACTGTATCAGAAGTCACACACTACCTTTGCTTCACCTTGTTAGTCACTGAAAGTGGTTTGGTGTGTGCGTGAGAGAGAGAGAGAGAGAGAGAGCTGCTACAGGGATTTCACAGTTGCTGAGAGCCACTGGCAGTAATTGGGTGATGGAGGACAGGTCTGAGTGTCTCCGCTCTGGTCTGGTCTATTAGCCACCTGCAGCACAAACATTGGTAACTCTTCTCTTTTGTGATCTCTCTGTGTGTGGGTTGCTGTCTGGATAGTATACTAATTAACAGTTTGTGTGGATATGGGAGAAAGAAGTGTGTATGTGAGCTGTGCTTAAATAATGAGCAGTAACTCTTCTCTTTTGTGATTTCTGTGTACAGCCCAGGGTTTGCTTCAGTTGCCTCCATCTTAAAGTGGGCTTCTAAGGTTCAAGTGTTTACTGACCTTTTCTGTAGTGATAGCTATTGTCTTGTCAGAGAAGGACTAGAAAACTGTCCATGGATTAAGCAATGATCTTGTGGCTTAGCGAACCTCTGGCCTCATTTGATTTTGTTAATAAGGATATTTTCAATTGTGTGGATCTTTCCGTCCTTCTGATTTTATGCTGAAGACTGAGTAATAAACTTTGGGCACTTTCATGTTCTCTGGTCATATTTTTAAAAATACACATCATTTTGTACAAATTCCGCTTTCTTAACAATAAAACCACGTTTAACAAAAATTTACCACCTTTCTATTATGATTTTTTTTTCATACTTTTCAACATCCTTCCAAGTGTCAAAATCACTGTCTTCAACAATGAAAATAATGTATAAATATGTGATTTATTTGAAAACTATTAGTTTACCTGAATTAATTATCAGTAAAATAATTCAAATACATTATAGTGTTTAATGCAACCATCAATATTATTTTTCATCCAAAATATAGCTGTTGCACAGTTTCACAGTCATTTCCACCACAGCACTGTAATGTGCCTTTAAAAAATAAATATGAGAGATTGGTTGTCTGGTTTCTATGGCAATGTAGAGTGACATCACAGCACATTTTGGACATGGAGGGAATTTCAAATTTCATCAGCCACATTTGAAGAAAAATCAAGGTAAATATTGCCTGATCACTACATATATTTATTGCATGTCATTTCAAAACATGCTGTACCTTCATATGTGTTTTTAAAGGTTTTTATGTTGAATAATCGTATTTTGCATACATTAAGTGCTAAGATTCAAATCAAAGCTAATCAGTTAAGCTAGTTTGCATTTTTTTTTAAATAAGTGTAGAAAAGTAATTTCCACAACATTACCCTCTGTGGTGGAAATGACATTTATGCTTAAGGTCCAAGTGATATGGATTGAGTAGATCGTGTGTTAGACTTCTTAATATTACACATTAAATTAACATTAATAGCTTTCCTAGTTTTCCATATTTTATCTCATAAACTGTTTTTATCTGTACAACATCTTTTGTGTTTTACTTTTCAGATGCCACGTACAACTGCGGAAAGGTCCCAGGCCCATAGGAACCAAATAAAAGCTGATCCTGAGAAATATGCAGAACGACTAAAAAGAGACGGCGATACCAAAGGAAAAAGGACTAGTTAAGGCAATAACAGATTTGCACAAAGAGAGAACAACGGAAACAGTGGAGAATCAATCAAAGAAACAGACCAGAGAAGAATTTCTTTTAAAACTGTGAAATTCAGGCCTAGCTCTCCTCCACCACCACACTCTCCTGATGCTGAACATGATGTTGATTTGCCTCCCATACGACCTTCTGCCCGCTCTTTAAGCCAAAAACGTAGTGGAAGGAAAAGGATTGCGAGAAATCGCCAAAAGATGTATTCAGCACTTCAGGGCAGAAACGCCAAGCTTGAGAAAGCCTTACACAAGGCAGAGAAGTACCGCCAGAGGTACGACAGACTAAAAAAGAAAATTAGACAGGCTGACTCGCCAAATCCAAAACCTAGACAACCAATGGGAACACGTAGGGAAAACCTTAGAGCGTTTCTTTCACAACGCTCTAATTGCTGAGCTGCGAGAACGATATGGAAATCTCCATTCAGACAAAGACAACATTTCCAAAGTAATGGCACGACAAATCCTTAAGAAATATCGACTACTGAAAATGGCTTTTCACCCAGACGAATGAGACGTAACGACAAAAGGACTTACATACACTCGGAATAAACAAAAGAACAGCATCAGCCAAACCTCAGGAGAAAAAAATCTCACAGTTCTTGGAAAGAGATGAGAATAGTCAAGCAACAACTGGGAAAAAAAGGACACAGTGACAAAGAAAAAGATAAAAAGACTAAATGAGCCACTGGAAAAACTCCATGAGAAGCTTAGGAAGGAGTATCCTCACATATTCTATTCTATTAGATTGTAAAGCCCTCAGTCAAAGACAGAGACACATGTCTCATGGCAGATAAACTGCTTTACCATAAAGTCATCAAGAGCAACAACATTGAAGATTTGATTGCATCTCTGTGTTGTTCACCAAACTGAACCAAGCAGTGTATGTACAGGGAATGTAAGATTTGTGAAAAAAGAAAGAATTGGAAATCTCAACCTTTGACCCTGGGGCCCAGACATCTTGGTATGAGTGGAAGGGGAAAGCTGAGTAGAGACTGACGAGAAAGAAAGAAAAATCACAGTCCACTTAACAGTTAAAGAAAAGGTTGACGGTACTCTGCTTGAAGACTTTCCAACAGGACTAAAAGAAAAACTGGGGAAGCATGTCTACAATATGAGACACCAGTATGCTGCTGACCTCTTCGTGGTCTGAAAGAACATTGTGTGAAAAGGAAGTTGTTCTGCATGTTGCAGAGAATTGTCCTGCAAATACAGCAGTGAAATTCAGGCAGTGCATTTCACACAAACAAGCGTGGCTTCCCACTGGTGTGGCTTACACCAACAACACTGTTCTCTCCATCTGTTCAGTCAGCTCTTGTTTTCGCCCTGATCCCACTGCTGTTTGGGCTCAGCTTTCAAAAGTCCTCACTCACCTGAACGATCAATATCCCACAGCTTCAGTGCTGCCTGTAGTCAGTGATGGACCGAGCACACAGTAGCGCTCCAAAAAGAATGTTTCCTCCTCACCAACATCCCATTTCAGATGGGCTGGAAGAAAGTGACGTGGAACTTTCAAGAAGCTGGTCACGGAAAAGGCCCTGCTGATGGGGTGGGGGCAGCTGTCAAAAGGAGGGCTGATAACATCATTGCACAAGGGGAGGACATCCCAAATGGCCCGGGGCTCTTTGAGAAACTTCAACAGCAAAAGTCTGCCATAGAGCTCTTCTATGTGAGCCAGAAGACATTGAGGCTATGGACATGCGTGTGCCATCGGAGCTACAAACCCTCCGTGACACAATGAAGATTCATCCGGTAAACAGGCAGGCAGACAGGCAGACAGACAGGCTCAGGGTTGCTAAATTCATGCTGACAGTTTCTCTCCTGTCAGATTAGCTCTGGTAGCCCAAGTAAAATGTCCTGGAGGATCCTCAGCTGCTTTTGCTCTGCACTGCAGGACTGCACATTCAATCCAGAAGCAGTTGTGTTCCAGCCGTGGGATGAGGCTTCCCCCTCAGTCAGCACATCACTTCCTGACCCACCTCAAAATGTAGGTCTGCAGCCACTTATGGAGCTACATGAGGACTCATTGGTCAGTGGTGGGCTGTTAGCTATGATGGAGATGTTCCCTTGGTGCTCTTGTGAAGACCTCAATCATTTTTTTTGGCCAATAAGAGATGACATCATCTGGTGCCAGCCAATGAATGTCATAGGCCTTATCCCTGAGCCTGTACCTGTGACCAAACGGCACATGGAAATCAGTGAAAAAATGCAATAGATTTGAATCCCATCACAGGGACACTTAGGGACCTACAGCTGTTTGTTATGTAATGATCCAGTGTTTGATTTGGTTTCTAATCATCATCTCATTAATCCAACTCTTCCTTTTCTGGCACAGTCCTTCGTCAAACACCTCTCAGTTACAGCTGCAGTTTCTTCACAAGATTCAACAAATCATTTGAGGGTTTCAGAAATGTATTAAAGCTATGGATACCTTCAAAGTAGCCGTTCTCTGTATTGGGCTATTCTAGAATGCACGCACACCCCTCTCTCTCTCTCTCTCTTTCACACATTCAGGTGTTCTTTACAGTTACTTTTTACAGAAGTGGATTGTCAGTTAATTGATAATTATTGTTAAATTCATACATCAAAAACACACTTGTTTGATGAATATTTGGTTTTACTTTTCTTTAACAATGTAACCCCTAACCCTACATTGACGGTCATGATCCACTTTACATAATAATTCAAGTCATTTATTTTCTAAAAAGCACCTACCCAAGCAATATTAAATTTCAGATGGCAGCAGGTGGACAGTTAAGCAATTGGTCCTTAAGAGATTTAATTTATAAACATAAATAAAAGATGTATATTGAGATGAGGTGGAAATTACTTTTGATCACTGCAGGTCAGAAAAATGTAAAAAAATTAAACATTTGTCTTGTAATCTAAGTTTGTCCTCTTACATATCTTAAAACTAGACAAACTATTTCAAATGATTAGACTGTGTTTGGTGAGTTTTGAATAACTTTTTTAAGTAAGTGCACCTCGTTGAAGAAACGCACTGAGCTAATGTGCTGAGGCTATGCCTCACCCACGTGACATCAGAGATCACTGTACAGAGGGTGATGACGCACTCAGGACACACCAGCGAAGGAAGCCTCTGATCAGCAGGTCTTTAAGTAAGGTCCACAAACACCCAGCACACCTGCAGCTCTGATTTCCATCAGGCCGGATGAGCCAGCAACCTGCGTCTAATCATTCAGCCGCGGCTTCCTGCTGGCTCTGCGGAGCCTGCACCTTCATCCAGCACGAGCTGCGGCACTGAGTGCACATTCACGTCATCAATTCCATAGATTAAATTAATCCAGGACTACTGATTCAAACGCGGCTGTTCGCGGACTTCCGAAGGAGGAGAATTTCTTACTGACCAGACTGACGTGACATTTGACGGTCTGGATGGAGATTTGCTCCGAGCGCCTCTCCATGGGAGGCGCCTCCGTCCGTCTGGAGGACAGGGATGCTGGAGCCTCTGCTCCAGCAAACCAAGCCTCAGCCCGATTCTGAGCGGGGCTCGGAGGTTGATGTGCAGTCAGCATCAAGCGTAAAAAGGACGTTAGGTTACATTCCAACGAAGTGATGGCAATTTAGACCGACAGGTGCAGCATTATCAGCATCAGCAGCAGCATCCTGCCAACACAGATACCGTCACCGCTCCCTCCGAGGCGGCAACGAGCCACACAAACATACCCCGCACAAGCGAACCAGAAGGAATGAACACACATTTTCTGGATTAAAAGCGTTGACTGGCAACAGCAAATAGTGGGAAGCTAGCTTATCTGCGCAGAAACCAAACGCAGCGTCGCTAGCTCCTGGCTCGTGCCTCCTTTGATCGACATCAGCAGTGATCTGGACAACACAAACACGTGCGTGTTCTTAGGCTTACCTCTCTGCCATCTTCCCGTTGGATCTTAAAATCCTTTAACAGTAAACTCCACAACGCCTCCCATGTTGCTGAAATTTCGGTAGCCGTATTCACCGAGTCACTCCTTCAAGACAAAAGTGAAGATGCCAATTGTTACTACGCATCTTCCGGACATTGCCTTCAGAATAAGAGCATGAAGGCAACTCATGCTCATGTCACCCAATATGGGTCATAGCCAAAGAAACACTGCGTTTCAATTTGAGTTTGAATCAGTGTCCGAATTATACATTTTGGATATATATTATACACCAGGCCCTCATAGCTCGAATGTGGATCTTATCAATATTCCTGCCTGCTCTCTGTCCTCCTGTCCTTCTGTCTGCTCTCTGTCCTCCTGTCCTTCTGTCTGCTCTCTGTCCTCCTGTCCGCTCTCTGTCCTCCTGTCCTTCTGTCCGCTCTCTGTCCTCCTGTCCTTCTGTCTTCTCTCTGTCCTCCTGTCCTTCTGTCTGCTCTCTGTCCTCCTGTCCTTCTGTCTGCTCTCTGTCCTCCTGTCCTTCTGTCCGCTCTCTGTCCTCCTGTCCTTCTGTCCGCTCTCTGTCCTCCTGTCCTTCTGTCCGCTCTCTGTCCTCCTGTCCTTCTGTCCGCTCTCTGTCCTCCTGTCCTTCTGTCTGCTCTCTGTCCTCCTGTCCTCCTGTCTGCTCTCTGTCCTCCTGTCCTTCTGTCCGCTCTCTGTCCTCCTGTCCTTCTGTCTGCTCTCTGTCCTCCTGTCCTTCTGTCTGCTCTCTGTCCTCCTGTCCTTCTGTCTGCTCTCTGTCCTTCTGTCCTTCTGTCCGCTCTCTGTCCTCCTGTCCTTCTGTCCGCTCTCTGTCCTCCTGTCCTTCTGTCCGCTCTCTGTCCTCCTGTCCTTCTGTCCGCTCTCTGTCCTCCTGTCCTTCTGTCCGCTCTCTGTCCTCCTGTCCTTCTGTCTGCTCTCTGTCCTTCTGTCCGCTCTCTGTCCTCCTGTCCTTCTGTCTTCTCTCTGTCCTCCTGTCCTTCTGTCTGCTCTCTGTCCTCCTGTCCTTCTGTCTGCTCTCTGTCCTCCTGTCCTTCTGTCCGCTCTCTGTCCTCCTGTCCTTCTGTCCGCTCTCTGTCCTCCTGTCCTTCTGTCCGCTCTCTGTCCTCCTGTCCTTCTGTCCGCTCTCTGTCCTCCTGTCCTTCTGTCTGCTCTCTGTCCTCCTGTCCTCCTGTCTGCTCTCTGTCCTCCTGTCCTTCTGTCTGCTCTCTGTCCTCCTGTCCTTCTGTCTGCTCTCTGTCCTCCTGTCCTTCTGTCTGCTCTCTGTCCTCCTGTCCTTCTGTCCGCTCTCTGTCCTCCTGTCCTTCTGTCTGCTCTCTGTCCTCCTGTCCTTCTGTCCGCTCTCTGTCCTCCTGTCCTTCTGTCCGCTCTCTGTCCTCCTGTCCTTCTGTCTGCTCTCTGTCCTCCTGTCCTTCTGTCTGCTCTCTGTCCTCCTGTCCTTCTGTCTGCTCTCTGTCCTCCTGCCTTTCTGTCCGCTCTCTGTCCTCCTGTCCTTCTGCCTACCCTCTGTCCTCCTGTCCTTCTGTCCGCTCTCTGTCCTCCTGTCCTTCTGTCTGCTCTCTGTCCTCCTGTCCTTCTGTCTGCTCTCTGTCCTCCTGTCCTTCTGTCTGCTCTCTGTCCTCCTGTCCTTCTGTCCGCTCTCTGTCCTCCTGTCCTTCTGTCCGCTCTCTGTCCTCCTGTCCTTCTGTCCGCTCTCTGTCCTCCTGTCCTTCTGTCCGCTCTCTGTCCTCCTGTCCTTCTGTCCGCTCTCTGTCCTCCTGTCCTTCTGTCCGCTCTCTGTCCTCCTGTCCTTCTGTCCGCTCTCTGTCCTCCTGTCCTTCTGTCTGCTCTCTGTCCTCCTGTCCTTCTGTCCGCTCTCTGTCCTCCTGTCCTTCTGTCCGCTCTCTGTCCTCCTGTCCTTCTGTCCGCTCTCTGTCCTCCTGTCCTTCTGTCTGCTCTCTGTCCTCCTGTCCTTCTGTCCGCTCTCTGTCCTCCTGTCCTTCTGTCTGCTCTCTGTCCTCCTGTCCTTCTGTCTGCTCTCTGTCCTCCTGTCCTTCTGTCTGCTCTCTGTCCTCCTGTCCTTCTGTCCGCTCTCTGTCCTCCTGTCCTTCTGTCCGCTCTCTGTCCTCCTGTCCTTCTGTCTGCTCTCTGTCCTCCTGTCCTTCTGCCTACTCTCTGTCCTCCTGTCCTTCTGTCTGCTCTCTGTCCTCCTGTCCTTCTGTCCGCTCTCTGTCCTCCTGTCCTTCTGTCCGCTCTCTGTCCTCCTGTCCTTCTGTCTGCTCTCTGTCCTCCTGTCCTTCTGTCTGCTCTCTGTCCTCCTGTCCATCTGTCTTCTCTCTGTCCTCCTGTCCTTCTGTCCGCTCTCTGTCCTCCTGTCCTTCTGTCTGCTCTCTGTCCTCCTGTCCTTCTGTCTGCTCTCTGTCCTCCTGTCCATCTGTCTTCTCTCTGTCCTCCTGTCCTTCTGTCCGCTCTCTGTCCTCCTGTCCTTCTGTCTGCTCTCTGTCCTCCTGTCTGCTCTCTGTCCTCCTGTCCTTCTGTCTGCTCTCTGTCCTCCTGTCCTTCTGCCTACCCTCTGTCCTCCTGTCCTTCTGTCTGCTCTCTGTCCTCCTGTCCTTCTGTCCGCTCTCTGTCCTCCTGTCCTTCTGTCTGCTCTCTGTCCTCCTGTCTGCTCTCTGTCCTCCTGTCCTTCTGTCTGCTCTCTGTCCTCCTGTCCTTCTGCCTACCCTCTGTCCTCCTGTCCTTCTGTCTGCTCTCTGTCCTCCTGTCCTTCTGTCCGCTCTCTGTCCTCCTGTCCTTCTGCCTACTCTCTGTCCTCCTGTCCTTCTGTCTGCTCTCTGTCCTCCTGTCCTTCTGCCTACCCTCTGTCCTCCTGTCCTTCTGTCTGCTCTCTGTCCTCCTGTCCTTCTGTCCGCTCTCTGTCCTCCTGTCCTTCTGTCCGCTCTCTGTCCTCCTGTCCTTCTGTCCGCTCTCTGTCCTCCTGTCCTTCTGTCTGCTCTCTGTCCTCCTGTCCTTCTGTCTGCTCTCTGTCCTCCTGTCCTTCTGTCTGCTCTCTGTCCTCCTGTCCTTCTGTCCGCTCTCTGTCCTCCTGTCCTTCTGTCTGCTCTCTGTCCTCCTGTCCTTCTGTCCGCTCTCTGTCCTCCTGTCCCTCTGTCTGCTCTCTGTCCTCCTGTCCTTCTGTCTGCTCTCTGTCCTCCTGTCCTTCTGTCTGCTCTCTGTCCTCCTGTCCTTCTGTCTCCTCTCTGTCCTCCTGTCCTTCTGTCTGCTCTCTGTCCTCCTGTCCTTCTGTCCGCTCTCTGTCCTCCTGTCCTTCTGCCTACTCTCTGTCCTCCTGTCCTTCTGTCTGCTCTCTGTCCTCCTGTCCTTCTGCCTACCCTCTGTCCTCCTGTCCTTCTGTCTGCTCTCTGTCCTCCTGTCCTTCTGTCTGCTCTCTGTCCTCCTGTCCTTCTGTCTGCTCTCTGTCCTCCTGTCCTTCTGTCCGCTCTCTGTCCTCCTGTCCTTCTGCCTACTCTCTGTCCTCCTGTCCTTCTGTCTGCTCTCTGTCCTCCTGTCCTTCTGCCTACCCTCTGTCCTCCTGTCCTTCTGTCTGCTCTCTGTCCTCCTGTCCTTCTGTCTGCTCTCTGTCCTCCTGTCCTTCTGTCTGCTCTCTGTCCTCCTGTCCTTCTGCCTACCCTCTGTCCTCCTGTCCTTCTGTCTGCTCTCTGTCCTCCTGTCCTTCTGTCCGCTCTCTGTCCTCCTGTCCTTCTGTCTGCTCTCTGTCCTCCTGTCCTTCTGTCCGCTCTCTGTCCCCCTGTCCTTCTGCCTACTCTCTGTCCTCCTGTCCTTCTGTCTGCTCTCTGTCCTCCTGTCCTTCTGCCTACCCTCTGTCCTCCTGTCCTTCTGTCTGCTCTCTGTCCTCCTGTCCTTCTGTCTGCTCTCTGTCCTCCTGTCCTTCTGTCTGCTCTCTGTCCTCCTGTCCTTCTGTCTGCTCTCTGTCCTCCTGTCCTTCTGTCTGCTCTCTGTCCTCCTGTCCTTCTGTCTGCTCTCTGTCCTCCTGTCCTTCTGTCTGCTCTCTGTCCTCCTGTCCTTCTGTCTGCTCTCTGTCCTCCTGTCCTTCTGTCCGCTCTCTGTCCTCCTGTCCTTCTGTCTGCTCTCTGTCCTCCTGTCCTTCTGTCCGCTCTCTGTCCCCCTGTCCTTCTGCCTACTCTCTGTCCTCCTGTCCTTCTGTCTGCTCTCTGTCCTCCTGTCCTTCTGCCTACCCTCTGTCCTCCTGTCCTTCTGTCTGCTCTCTGTCCTCCTGTCCTTCTGTCTGCTCTCTGTCCTCCTGTCCTTCTGTCTGCTCTCTGTCCTCCTGTCCTTCTGTCTGCTCTCTGTCCTCCTGTCCTTCTGTCTGCTCTCTGTCCTCCTGTCCTTCTGTCTGCTCTCTGTCCTCCTGTCCTTCTGTCTGCTCTCTGTCCTCCTGTCCTTCTGTCTGCTCTCTGTCCTCCTGTCCTTCTGTCTGCTCTCTGTCCTCCTGTCCTTCTGTCTGCTCTCTGTCCTCCTGTCCTTCTGTCTGCTCTCTGTCCTCCTGTCCTTCTGTCTGCTCTCTGTCCTCCTGTCCTTCTGTCCGCTCTCTGTCCTCCTGTCCTTCTGTCCGCTCTCTGTCCTCCTGTCCTTCTGTCTGCTCTCTGTCCTCCTGTCCTTCTGTCTGCTCTCTGTCCTCCTGTCCTTCTGTCTGCTCTCTGTCCTCCTGTCCTTCTGTCCGCTCTCTGTCCTCCTGTCCTTCTGTCCGCTCTCTGTCCTCCTGTCCTTCTGTCTGCTCTCTGTCCCCCTGTCCTTCTGTCTGCTCTCTGTCCTCCTGTCCTTCTGTCTGCTCTCTGTCCTCCTGTCCTTCTGTCCGCTCTCTGTCCTCCTGTCCTTCTGTCCGCTCTCTGTCCTTCTGTCTGCTCTCTGTCCTCCTGTCCTTCTGCCTACCCTCTGTCCTCCTGTCCTTCTGTCTGCTCTCTGTCCTCCTGTCCTTCTGTCCGCTCTCTGTCCTCCTGTCCTTCTGTCTGCTCTATGTTCTCCTGTCCTTCTGTCTGCTCTCTGTCCTTCTGCCTACTCTCTGTCCTCCTGTCCTTCTGTCTGCTCTCTGTCCTCCTGTCCTTCTGTCTGCTCTCTGTCCTCCTGTCCTTCTGTCTCCTCTCTGTCCTCCTGTCCTTCTGTCTGCTCTCTGTCCTCCTGTCCTTCTGTCTGCTCTCTGTCCTTCTGCCTACTCTCTGTCCTCCTGTCCTTCTGTCTGCTCTCTGTCCTCCTGTCCTTCTGTCTCCTCTCTGTCCTCCTGTCCTTCTGTCTGCTCTCTGTCCTCCTGTCCTTCTGTCTGCTCTCTGTCCTCCTGTCCTTCTGTCTGCTCTCTGTCCTCCTGTCCTTCTGTCTGCTCTCTGTCCTCCTGTCCTTCTGTCTGCTCTCTGTCCTCCTGTCCTTCTGTCCGCTCTCTGTCCTCCTGTCCTTCTGTCTGCTCTCTGTCCTCCTGTCCTTCTGTCTGCTCTCTGTCCTCCTGTCCTTCTGTCTGCTCTCTGTCCTCCTGTCCTTCTGTCTGCTCTCTGTCCTCCTGTCCTTCTGTCTGCTCTCTGTCCTCCTGTCCTTCTGTCTGCTCTCTGTCCTTCTGCCTGCTCTCTGTCCTCCTGTCCTTCTGCCCTTCTGCCTACCCTCTGTCCTCCTGTCCTTCTGCCTACTCTCTGTCCTCCTGTCCCTCTGTCTGCTCTCTGTCTTCCTGTCCTTCTGCCTACTCTCTGTCCTCCTGTCCCTCTGTCTGCTCTCTGTCCTCCTGTCCTTCTGCCTGCTCTCTGTCCTCCTGTCCTTCTGCCCTTCTGTCTGCTCTATGTTCTCCAGTCCTTCTGCCTGCTCTCTGTCCTCTTGTCCTTCTGCCTGCTCTCTGTCCTCCTGTCCTTCTGTCTGCTCTCTGTCCTCCTGTCCTTCTGTCTGCTCTCTGTCCTCCTGTCCTTCTGTCCGCTCTCTGTCCTCCTGTCCTTCTGCCTGCTCTCTGTCCTCCTGTCCTTCTGTCTGCTCTATGTTCTCCTGTCCTCCTTCTACCTGCTTGCTCACAACTGCTTCTCCTGTCTCATTAATACAAAAGCACATGTAAAATTCACCATTATTCATGCTATAATGCTCAGTATTAAGCATACATGACAACCACAGAACAGGCTGCATTATTAGGTCCTAAGATTCAGTTTACTCTTTTTTTGTCACAAACATAGTGCCTGATTTCTCCTCCTTTCTTCTTGCTCATGTTGGCTCTGTAAATGAAATCTAAACTGAGTTCAATAAAGTAGTCGTACATTTGAACTAATACACTACTACAATTAGTCACCGTTCAGTACACATGGATGTTAATTTTTCAACAACCCAAACAAGATTAAACTGCATACTTTAGTCAAAACTATTGCAAGGGGTCGCTTTTTTTAAAAGCTACTAAAGGCAAAAGCCTATTTAAAACACCACTTAAAAGCCTATTGAAATTAAACAATATTATATAATAGTTTAATATAATATGATGTGCTACGCTAATAGGTAAATAACACTACAAACACGCAAGCATTGGTTGTCACAAATGGGTGAGATGCTGCGGTTGCTGTGGTGGTGTGTGGCGTGATGTGATGGGGTGTCTGAGATTTTACTACAAGCATCTTCCTGGCATGAATATGGAATATACAGTGTATTATAACATTTATGATTACGGATAAGAAGTATAAATGTTTAACCCCCCCCCCCCCACACACACACACACACACACACATCTGTTATTTGTACCTCTTTTAAGGGGGAAGTACCCCCCCTGTAATTCACACTATGGGTTGAATCAACAATAAACTAGAATCTTGTGTGTTTATTCATATATATGCAACATCAATGTATGCAGATTGTAGCATACATAATAGAGCACACTACATGATATTAACCCAAATCCATATTTGTTATAAACATGTAAGGAGGCTCAGAATTATATTACACTTAATCATTACTTGTCGTCCCACAGATATTCAGCAGAAGAGTATCAGTCAGAGGAAGTCTACACTACAATAATACACTACATTGGTCATACAGAGACACGTATATTGATCCAAAGGACTACAACACATTTCCAATATTAATTCATTAAGTCATCTATGTAATATCCGGTAATAGCTCAAGTAACTTGATGCAAAAGGTCACCACCATTTACTGTGGTATCGTTTTTGTGTTAAATGACAGGGACTACATGGAAGCTGTAGGATTCATGTAAAAATTCACTACTTGCTCACAACAGATTTCAAGGAACAACTTAATCATGTTGCCAGAATGTACAGGACGCAGCCAATCCAGCAGCCTCTGTGTCACAAGGTGCAGCAGAAACACACCACACACTCCTGATGATCCCTCAATCAATCAACATTTGTTCATATGGAGAATAGAAAAGAAAAATACTTTATTCATGGGGAAAATTCAAGTTAGTCGTGTAGCTCAAAAAATTTGAAATATTTACAATGATTTCATACTAAACAACAACACTAATAATAATAATAATAATCAGTGACGAAATAAATAAAATAAATTTGAGAAGAACATGTCGGCAGTCACTGCTGTCCTTTGACAAAGGACATCCTGAACCTCTCAGTCCTGCAGCGCAGTGAGATGAGCCTCTCACTCCTATGTGTTCCTGGTAGGCAAACTGGAGGGGGTCAAGATCCTCAGCAACCTGCAATCTCATGCGACACACAAGGAGTCTCTCCAAGGTCTTCATGATATGAGATGTCAAAGCCACCAGTCTGCTGAAGTCGTTCAGCTGAGACAAGAAGTTTTCCACAGCACCGGGACTTTTTCCATCTGAAGGCTGTGATGGTAAATTTTATGTCTCAGGACTGACAGACTCTCCAATCCACATTAACCATTTGTATCACCCAGACACACTAATTGTTTTAAACTATTTACCTCTTAATTAACACTCAGACAAGATAATTGTTTTAACCTCCTGTTTCTTAATTATCATCAAGACTGCATCCTGCCCCCCTCTGGAGATGTTGTTACACATCTAAAGAACAAAGCCCCCACCTCAGGTATAAATGCTCTGTATTCCTTTTGTTTGTATCTCTTCATACCATTGCCGCTGAATGGTGTGGACTGACTGATCTTTTTCCTTGCAACGAAGAATAAAAACTTAGCCAGCCGGCAGAAAAAGTAAGTTTCTCTATTTCATTGCTCATCAGAGGTATTAGGAAGGAAGTTATTGAAAACTTCCATAACAAGGCTCATATTGAAGAGCCTATTAAGAGAGACCATGGGACGTTAGTTAACCAGCACAGTCCCTCAGAAGCCTTGGACAGACTCCATCTGGGCCTGCAGCCTCCCTGACTGAAGTCTCCTGAGCTCAGCTCCAACCTCCTCTATAGTTATAGACAGAGGGAGCCACCCAGATTGTCACGGAGGGATGGCAACAGGAGTAATGTTGTTTAATCAATCATAGAGGTGGGGATGCAGCTGGACGGAGGAGGGCTAGTGGTGGGAGTTGCAGCAGCTGGACTGAGGAGGCCAGGTGGTGGAAACAGCCACACACTGTAAAAATGTATCTGATCAATAAGTTATGATAACTTATAGATTTCATAAACTCTCACATAAAATAATGTTTTATGAAATTTCAATTCAATTGTATGAGTTTTCAATCTTCCAATTTAGGTCGATAAGTTACTTCAATGAATTACAAATTCCAGATGGTTGACTGAACTTACCATTTTAAACTGAAGGGGGTACAACTCTTTGGCGTGTTGTAAATTGAGTGGAGGACAGCTCTTTGCGCATGTGCGAGTCGCCAGACTTGGTGAGAGAGTCAGAGGAGGCGCCTTGAGTGAGACCAACCAAGCCAAGTCTTGAGAGGTCACCAATGTGAAGTTTACGCCCCAGCCACCAACATTGCCCAGCAAGAAATCAAACTTCTATTGAGTGCTTAATTTTTCTGTCAGACAAGACGAGTCGGTTTGACGTGAACAAGTTTGCTTTTGGTAAATGTTCCTGTTTTGAAGATATTTAGAGCTTTTGGCGACTCGATGGAGCCAATAATGTGATTTAGTTATCGTTATCATTTGATATGTGCAACAACAGTTATTACTGTGATATCATTTTAGCGGCCGTTAACGTTAGCTACACAAACTAGCTTATTAGCAGCTGCTAGGTTGCTGCAAGTTCATTACTATTTCTTTTTTACTGAACATTGGTCGTGTTAGCCAGTGCTACATGGCTAGCCAGATAGACCTAAGTGTCGTGTGTGTGGTATGATTTAGATTAAACCAGGGCAATCATTTTGATTGTATGAACAAGTTAAACTACTTAAAAGATTTTCTTTAAAGAAAATAACTGTGCTGAAACCACTAATAAGGACTGGTCAACAGATCGCAAGTTAATGCCTGATAAAACATTAACATTTTGTCAGGCCTATGAAATGTGATGATGGGTGTTCCAGATACTCTTGAGTGTTTATTATCTCCTTTTTACTTGTCTTATCCTTTTTTACCAAAGCATTTTATTAATGCTATCTTGCACTACTTCTGGTTCCGGCTTGCCTTGCCTTGCTTTAATACGTTTACTATTTTTGAACTTACATTCAAAATTGAATCAACAAACAGTCATGGTGACTTATTAAACACTACATTACATTACCAGTGCCACCCAAAGCTTAATAGACCTTTCAGGGGAAACCTGTAGATCCCGCCCACTATAGTTACTGTTGCTAATTCCCCATAAACATTGACTATTGTCCCACAAGTGTCAACGGAATAGCAACATTTTTACCAACTTTGTTTCATATATCTGAGAGGTGTTTTCTACAGTGTCAGGGTCTGGGTTTTTGTGTAGTTTTACTATTTTTGTTTTGATAGCCTCGTCTCTGTGTCATGAGTCAGTTTCCTGTTTTATTTTGATAGTCTTGTCTCTGTGTTCACTCACTACTGTGTCTTGTTATCCCTTTCCTTGTGTGTATATATCCAGTGCTCCCCTGTGTGTCAGTGCCTGATTGTCTTGTCTCATAGAGCAGCTTTCCAGCATTTTGTAAAAGAGAATTTCCCTTGTCTGACCATTTTGTTCCCAGTTTTTTTTTGTCTAACCTTCTGCTTTTGTGCCTCTGCCTTTCTGATTGACTTCCTGGATTTTGACCCTTGGACCTATTAAAACAAACAAACAAAAAAAAAAACCCTGAGAACTGATTACAGTCTATCTGCCTGCATTTGTGTCAGAGAAAGTAAAGACATCCTTCGATCAAACTAATTTGACAGGTGACCTTTGACCTACATCCGGTTGTTGACATCTGGTCATGTGACCTTTGACATAGAAGGAAGGGGGAGTTTATGGGTAGGGTTAAAATTGATTACAGCTAAGGTCAGGAGGTTGTGAGAAATATATTTGTTGAATGTTTAAATAAGAGAAAGGTTTAGGGTTAATAGGAAAGGTTAAGTTGTAGAAGCTGTCAACATTTTAAGTCTCATATGAGTATGGCTCAGGGTGCCGGAAAGTCCTCCTTTTTTTGACAGCTTCAAAGACCGGTCCCTGTAAGGTAAAGATGAGAAAATAATTAGATGTGGGAGGTATTGTTTGATCCATGGGTTTGAGGGCCAATGAGTGGACAGGGGAGGGGTTTCGAGTAAAGAATAAAACCCTGAGACAGTCCGTGTGTAGAGAACGACTTTGACAAGATGGCCAGGACAAGAAGCAGAGTGAGAGTAGAGGAGAAATCTACGCAGGCACCGGAGAGGACGTGTGCTCTGCGGTCTCTCATTTGTGAGACTCCAGTAACGATATGTCAAGATCAGCCCTTGATATTAAATGCTCCCAAGAAAAGGATGGTGTTTCTGTGCAGAACACAGCAACCGCCGCCCGAGTCTCTACAGGAAGAATGGTCACTAGAGCCTTATGGACTGCGGGGAAGATGTGTTTAAGTATGAAACAGGTGACCTCTGTCTGTATCAGCTCGAAGAGGATGGCGAGAAGCTGGGACCTCTGACCACTGTGGGTATGCTTACTTCCAACGACTGGGGAATGTTGAAACTAGCGATACTGCGTCATATAGGAGGAGGTAAGGGCTCGGCTGAGGAGGTGTTAACAGTGAAAGAACCCGAAGAAATCCCAGCAGCGTCTGCAGAGTCCTCTGGATGATGCTGAGCTGGCCAAAACAAGGATGGTTTTCACTGCTGTGTGGCAGGAAAACAGGCGTTACTGGCCGTTGGTTCTTCCGTGCAAGCCACCGGAAATCTAATGAGAATGAAGACGGGGATCTTTTTGTTCTTGAGTGTTATAACTCTGACTGTGGTCTGTTTAGGACGCTGTTAGCAATACCTCATGCAGCCTGGGTGGAGAAGATGAATGAAATAGCGGCTTGGGTTTCCATGCTCTTCCGCAGCTGCCAGAACTGGGGTGAGATTCTAGCAGTCAAGAAAACCCTGGCTGTGTAGACGTCCCTCCACTGAGCACCCTCCTCCTCAACCTCAATAACCACACCCCCTTCAGGTTTATAAGGACACACTCCAGCACAGGTCATACACCGATCAACACGAGGAGCAAGATGAGAACTAGCGTCCAGAAGACGTCGTGTGAGGAGATTATTGACTGCGATCTGGAGAATGCTTCTCCGTCGCTATTGATGCATACAGGGACCCCTTCTGCAACATCCACATCACCGCAGTTTGGATCACCAGACAGCGACACTACCTGGAGCCGTATCACCTTCCTTCACCAGCGACTTCGTCTGAGTCTTTCTTCTCCTCCAACTCCTCCTCTTCTCTCGAGATTGAGTTCTCACCTTCGGCGCCTGATGACTGCTGCTTAACGCTCTACCGGATAGGATCCACCGTGGCCGTAACAGCGGAGCAAGCTGAGTCAAACGAAATGGAGGACTCTCAGCTTCCACCAGGCCAGGGGCCCCCTGCAGACACTCAGGATGACGGAGGAGAGGAGGATCCCAGATGAGAGGGCGAGGATGAATTTGATGGATGGGTCCCCTCAGGTTTTATCAAAGTTGTGAAAACTGCAGTGATACACCTCTTGAATGAGACCATCAAAAAAATGTATGATTGAATGTTGCTATGGGTGTACTATGGACCACCCCAGTTTACAGCAACATCAGTGCAAGGATGTCCTCGAGGATGACTTTTTTTCATGACCATTACTACACTCTGATGCGGAAACTTTATAATCAACGATTCATTGCTTCTATTCAACATCTTCTTTTTTTTTTTTTTTTCCTCCCCCTTGTCCTGTTCAGCATTATGGCAGCAGAATTGTAGTCTGAATACCTTTGATGCCAAACAGATTTGCTTTGCCAAGGGAAGTTTTATAAATGTAAAGCTCCCCTTGATGCCCATTTATTTATTTTTGTTTACAATATATAACATGTAATAGAACTGAACCGGACCGGGGGACAAGGAAAGAAGAAGAGGAAAGAAGAGGAAACAGAACAAAAATAGAAACAAAAACCAGACAAGCAGCTGCTACACCTGTAAAAAACAAAACAGACAACAATCCATGGCCTCTGAGGGGAATCCAGCCTTAGCGCCACCAGGAGCACCTGAAAGCAGACAAGCAGAGAAAAAACAAACACACAAACAAACAAAAACAAGCACAAGAAGCGGCAATCACATACAACACAGCTGTGGATAGATGACCTGAGACGACATGATAATACATCAACTGCTTAGCGAGCATGCTACTGGGCTAATAAATGTGTGTGTGTGTGTGAGAACATGCAACACCCATGGCACAGGATCTACATGGTAACCGTGGTTAGTTATGAGTGTATAAGTGTACAGGGCCACAATCCACAGCCCCCCCCCTAGCAATCAGAAGCAGGCAGAGAGGGCCACAAGACCCAGGCCACCAGCAGCCCCCACGGAGCACAGAACCCAGGAAGCCCACCGCAGGGGCAACCACGCATCCACCCAGAAGACTGCAGAGGAAGCCCCCGGACAGAGCCCCCATAAGCATAGGGCAGAGGCCCTCAGAGAGCCAGGGGCAACAGCCCACCGACCCCGCCAGGTCCCAGCCGCCCAGACATGGGCCGCGCACTGGACCCGGGCCCCGGGAGCCCGAGCGCCCCCAAACCCCCCGGCAGAGGCCCCACCCAATACCCAGGAGGGCCAAGTGCCCCAGACAGCCACGCAGTGGGTCAGCGCCTGCCCCAGCGCCCCTGGCCAAGTGCCCTGGGAGCCAAGACGTGCCCACAGGTGGGTGAAGTCGCGAGCAGCGGGGAGAGGCAATGCCGCCCCCCCATCGGGAGAAGCACAGGCAGGCCAGGCCAGGCGACAGCAAGTCCCAGATCCAGGCCCAATCATTACCACACACACTTTCACGTCCCATACATCCACACGTCCTCCCTCCCTCCCTCGACTCCGCTGGGGTGTAGTGCAGCGGGCACACCAGGGGGCCAGCAGCCCCCCAGCCACCACAGACCCCGAACCAGCAGAACAATTAATTAATCCTCTTGGCCCCTCCCGCCCCGAGCAGCAACCAGGAAGCAGGGGTGTGGGAAGAAGACCCCTCCACTCACCCTTCTGGCTCTTCAATATTTTCTAATAGTGAGCGATTAAAATTGAGGGGCAGCCAAACTTGTAGGACTGGGAGCGCGGCCCTATTCAACATCTTCTAACTGCGCGTAACATTTGTGAGGATGATGGCAGAGTCAGGGCTGTGGCAGAAGCTTACTTGTACGAACTAACTCTGGTGAAACAAATCAACACTTCTTTACACGATATGTATGAGCAGTTGATTGGAGAAGATGTAAAGAAATTGCAGCAGCTTCAAACCATGACAAAGTTTTGGGAGGGTTAAAAGAAGGGTGTAACATTATTTATTTCCATCAGTTGGAAGTGTTTAGATTAATATTGTAATCATGTGATGTTGTCATAACATTTAACTTTTCTTAAATCCTATATTACTAGCATTCCTGCTTTTCGTGATCACATATATGTGTATGTATAATCACACATTAGAGAAAAAATAAAAGGTTGAAATATACTTGCGTTTTGTGTTTTCTGTCATTATAAGCCTAAGTTTGTATAAGGTGAGATGGCTGAAACGAGATTAATGAAAAAGGTTTTCTACGATCCTATCCACCCTGGTAGTTTTGGGGGAGTAGAGAGGTTGCGTAAAGCTGTACAGGACGAAACGGGTAAGAAAGTCATGTACGAAAAAGTGCAAGACTTCTTATCAGAGCAAGATGCATATACTCTACATAAACTTGCAAGAATACATTTTCCGAGAAACAGAGTTTTTGTCACCAGCCCCTTAAAACAATTCCAAGCAGATCTCTGCGACATGCAGGCCTTGGCTGAGTACAATGACGGGTATAATTATCTATTAACCGTCATTGACGTGTTTTCAAACGTTCGCACTATGAAGAGAAAAACAGCTGCAGAGGTGGTAAAGGCTTTTGAATCTGCTTTTAGAGAAAGCGAGACCCCTAAAAAACTTCAAACTGATGCGGGGAAAGAATTTTTTAACAAAAAATTTAAGGCATTATTAGAGAACCACAGAGTTGTGCATTTTGCTATGCCGAGCGAGGTAAAGGCATCTGTGATTGAGAGATTGAGAGGTCCTCGATACCTATGGAGAGGAGAGTGAGACTATAAAACTTATCAAAAGAAAGGAGTACAAAACAAAAAGTTATATAGATTTTACAAATAAACTCATCACTCTCCAAACCGTCGGAGGCTCTATAGAAATTTAACAAATCAAAAACAGAAAGAGACTCCTTCTAAGGGAGTTGCTATGAACATTAAAGTTATAAACCAAAAAACACTCTACCGGAGATACTATTGATAATGACAAAGGTAAACAAAAACTTCACTTGAGCTAAATCTATGGCAAAAACTTACAACAGAAAATCACTCTCAAAGAGGAAATCATCAATAAACAAGATCTGTGATACTTATACTGTGGAGGCTAGAGGAAGAACGCTCGAGATACAAATTCAACACACTGGCAACGAGACAAGGGAAGAGGCAGACTAAATACACGAGGCACCAAAGGGAACAGGTGGAAACACTTGGGAATCAGGGAAGACAATGAGACACATGACACGGGGAGGAAGGGCAAGATACCTGAAACGAGAGGAGTTGTTAATATTTCAAAATAAAACAGGAAGTGACAAGACAAGGTACAAAAAACCAAAGAGCGTTTGTGAGACCTGACAATTTTACTGCTAATAACACACGTCGATACCTCGACGTCCTGCAGGATCTCGTGGAAAGTTACAACCACAGTTACCACACGAGCATCAAAATGAAGCCTGTAGAGGTGACTCTAGGAAACACCTTTCAAGTTTTTCAAAACCTGGGTTAGGGTTAGACGCTGCAAGGACTCAAGGATAAAGTTTAAAAAAGGAGATCTTGTAAGAATATCTAAACTGCGAGGCGTGTTTGACAAGAAATATGAACAAAGTTTTACAGATGAAGTGTTTACAGTGACCGAGCAGCTTGCACGATCTCCCCCTGTGTACAAACTCAAAGATTTTGATGGAGAAGCTATTGAAGGTTCCTTTTACGCGGAGGAGCTTCAAAAAGTTAAACTGAATAAAGACAAGATGTATCAAGTGGAGAAGATATTAAAATGACGCAGCATCAGGGGTGTAAAACAGGTTTTTATCCGTTGGAAAAACTGGCCTGAGAAATTCAACAGCTGGGTCAGAGCCAGTGACCTTCACGGGGTATAAAAGAACCTTCACTACTCCTAGCCCGCTACATTACACCATGAACCGAACGGCAGAGGATGAGGGGTTTTATATCACCCTGCCCTCTAATGCTAGTCTCAATGTCTTTAAGAATAATACCAGTTCCAGTTTCCGTGTGGATTTAGCCCAGCATATCGATTTGGAAGGTTCGTGGCAGGTTGCCTTGACGGAGATTTCTTGTCTGTACACATGGCATAATGCCCCTAGGGACCAGGCTTTTTTTGAATGGAGGAAAGCGGGGCTGGAAAAGTTCTACCGCCAGAATATAGGATGTGGACATTTCAAGGATTTGAATCAGCTCAAAGCCGAGATTGAGGGTGACCTTAGAAAAATAGGTTCTGATATTTATTTAGTCGTGAACACGGTGGAAAATAGACTCACGTATCAGTCAGGTGCCCAGTACCACCTGCGTTTTCATCCACCACTGAGCTACATGCTAGGTGTGGAGCCTGGTAAATGGATCGTATTTGATACAAGGAGGGCCCCTTACCCAATGGATTTAAAAGCAGGTTTCTACCAGCTTTACTGTTACAGCGATGTGGCTGCTCCTCAGATAGTCGGCGATGCTTATGCCCCGCTCTTGCGAACAGTTAGAGTAGAGGGTAAGTTTGGCCATATAATTACGCATACTTTTAACCCGGTCAACTATCTACCTGTAGCAAAGAGGCATATTGAAAACATCCACATAGAGATTAAAACGGATCAAAACACTAAATTTTAGTTATGGGAAAACCGTTGTGAGACTACATTTCCGACCTCTGGGTTGCGTAATGAAATGATGGTCATTCACTCTGATATCAGTAAGAGGGAATTGTGATTCTATGTCACCCGATAAGCTCTGATCAGAAGTAAATATATATAATATATATATATATATATATATTATATATATTTACTTCTGATCAGAGCTTATCGGGTGACATAGAATCACAATTCCCTCTTACTGATACTGATACTGATATATATAAAAACGAGAGGGCTGACCCTCATTGCTGTAAAGCACCTGTAATGTACGGTCACAGAATAGGCTCTATATTTTCAAAATTATTTCGCTTCGTAGCCCCCCTAGTTAAAAACGGTTTTGCTATAGCTAAGCCTCATCTGAAAACAGCAGCTACAAGCATTGCCTCAGATGTCATAGGCAAAGCCATGAGAAGGTTCTCTGGTCCTGCAGAGACGGGAGGACAAGAAGGATCGGGTATTATGGCTCTGTCACGAAGGCCAAGAAAGCGGCCACCTGGTGAACGTGTGAGGGGGTCACAATTACAGAGGACGCTTAAAAGGAAGAAGTCAGTTGGAAGGATCAAGCCTAAAGGGAGAAGTCTGCACGGAGCAGGGATATATATCACTGAATCATAAATAGAGAGAGAAAGAGAGTAAAACATGGCTCTTTTGCATCACAAATCCCCTGAGTGCACCCTGGCAGAACTGGACTTATTTTCAGTCCCTATGACCCAGCTTTCTATCGAGGATAAGATCTACACGGAAATTATGCCTCTATCCGCTATTACTGAGAATGGTCCGATTGAGTTTTTTATACCGGGAGATGGTGAAAAGTATCTGGATCTCAACGATACCTTGTTACATCTACGCGTGAAGATCACCAATGCAGACGGCACAAACCTGGCGAACGACGCACCTGTGGGTCTCATCAATTATCCTCTCAATACACTATTCTGTCAATGCGATGTTACTCTGGGTGATAGATTAATTTCACAGTCTATTGCCACCCACATATATAGAGCTATGATCGAGACTCTGCTAAACTTTTCTGAAGACGCGTTAAAGACTCAGTTCAGCGCTGGTCTTTATTATAAAGATACAGCCGGCACCATAGACTCTATAGTAACCAATAATGGGCCAAACAGAGGGCTAAACCAGAGGGCTCTCTGTACAGCTAATTCCAGAGAAGTACACCTAATGGGCCCCCTCCATGGGGATATTTTTTTGTGCGAAAGGCTCCTGCTGAACTCTGTGGATATGAGAATTAAACTAACCAGGGCCAGTGAGGCTTTCTATCTCATAGGAACCAGAGACTCGACTTACTGATTAATGATATTAGGAGCCTCTCTTTTTATCAAAAAAGTTTCCGTCTCCCCCACTGTTCGTTTAGGCCACACATCGGCCTTAATGAGAGGAAACGCTCTCTACCCACTGTAACGTGTGAATGTAAAAACATACTCCATCCCTGAAAATTCGAGGATATGCAATCAGGAGAATCTCTTTTTGGGAGTGATGCCTAAATATATTGTTTTAGATATGGTGCATGACGAGGCATTCACAGGAAGAAGGGACTTGTCACCCTTCAACTTTAAACATATGGATATAGAATATCTAGCTCTTTGTCAAGATGGTAAACAAGTTCAACCAAGGCATTTCAGTCCGGGAATTTTACAATTTGTTTACAGCTACCGGTCGTCATTTAAAAGATCTCCCTTTGAGTATCACACGTGAAGAATTTAACAACGGTTACTCACTGTTTGTCTTTAATCTCAATCTTGGTGAGGATACCGACGCCTTGTCACCTGTTTCTAATGGGAATTTAAGACTGGAGATGAGGTTTAGAGTACCGCTACCTCACACCACTACCCTCATTGTCTACGCATGTTACGATTCCATTTTGGAGATCAACTCGAGAAGACAGGTGCTGGTGGACTATTATTAAAAGAGTAAGCATGAATAACCACCAACTGGAGAGCCTGTTGCACCATCTACTGGGAAACCTATTTTGTGGCGTGTGGGCTAGTGACCAACTCCCCTTACTCAAACAAACGTTTACAAAGCCGGCTTACTTTATTGTGAACACACATCCTTCTCACTGGCTAGCTCTGACTTTGGAGGAGAATGATCAAGCCACCTTTTTCAACTCTTACGGGCTACCGCCAGATTTTTCTCACTACCCCTCATACATTGTGTCATTTCTGAAAGACCGATCCCTGAAGATAACGTACCATAATCGCCAACTTCAGAACACCTTGTCCACTGTGTGCGGTCAACAGTGCGTTTATTACCTCTGCCACCGGGCGTGTGGAATGTCTCTGCAACAAGTATTATCCTCCTACAGTGACGATGTTCTTAAAAATGATGTGATGGTATCTAACTTTGTGAAAAAATATCAGAGATGCATCTGAAAGCACAGTGCTATCTCATTTCATCACGGAGCCTGTTCTTTACAGATGTTCAAAGAGTGCTATAAACTGTGAATGCATGAAAGTGATGACTCTGTAGACTCTGAAAATTGGGATCAATAAAATTTTTCATTGAGAACAAATGACGGTATCATTTTATTAATTTCTTACAGAAATTTATGGTGAAAAGGTGACCCAGCGTGGAGGTTTTATCTTTTTATGCAAACTATGTTCATCTGCAGCCTCATCTCGCTCACCATGTCCAGATCTTAAAAAATGTGGGGAGAGGGTTATCTTCTTCTTCGGTTTTACAGATGGTATTTTCTCCATTCCGCTCGGTTCTGTTTTGAGACGACGGTATTGTTCACTGACCTTGCTTGATCAGGGTGAGGTATCTTTGCAGCAGGGCGTCGTATTTCTTAATTTTTTCATAAGAGGTCATTCCTGGCTCGTCGAGTATCGCTCTCATTTTATTATCCAAATCATCCTCTGCCGTCTGTCTGATAGAAGTCTCTGACTGACTCAAGTGTTTGAACTGATGAGGTGAGATGAGAAACATCTTTTGTGCTGTCCTGAGAGACATGGTTCCTATCTTCTAATGATTCCAGCCACTAGATCCCCAAATATGGGTGCAAGAGCCGTTAGGATGGGGAGAATAAACCCACCTCCTTGACTTTTGAGAGCCAACTGCTTACGTTTTAAACCGGTTCTCTTATCAGCCAGCAGTCTGATAACTTTCTTTTGGTTTTTCAAACTCCGATACTGGGAAGGGGATAGCTTAATGTTACCCTTTAAAATATTCAGAGCAATCTCACACAAAGCTTTAAGAAAGTCGGGTGAACAATGGCTGAGAATGTCCTTACGTTTCTGAGGTGTGGCGTGGTACAGAGCTCTGAGTAACGGAGCATTCCTTTTTATACGGGCTGACATGATTAATTACTATGCTTTCAGAACATAGACAACTGGCCACTGACTAGGAAGTAAACCCGTTCTCAGTCTGTATTGTTCTGGGCATGAGTGGGTCAGGTCGACGATTAAATACCCGTGCGGCTCTCTGGTGGCGCCCTCAAAGTTCTCCAGGAAGATAGCTTTCTCTGAGGGGAAGATTTGACGGGCTAGTATATTCACCTGCAATCTGTCTCTGGGATTCTTAAACAGCACCAGGTAGTTACTGTTCAGGCTGATGGTGCGACTGCATTTCCCTTGATGAAATACATTTTGAGTCAACATCATGACGCTCATATTTCTGTGAAGTCTGTACAGTGTGAAAACTTTTACCACTTCAGGATGGTCTGAAGCCTGAAAAATAACATCGTCCAGAATAACCAAGTGCTTACGATCAGGAGGAAACAGATTTTCATCTTCAAAAGAATGAGGCAGTCCTTCCACAAATTTGATGTTTTTATTCATCCGCTGCAGTTCAGCATACAAGGGTTGAAAGGAAGTGTCCATACAATATTATCAGGTACAACATCCATCGCATGGTTACACTTTTTTAAAACACTTTTAACAAAAAACGATTTCCCACATCCACTGGGCCCCACAATCAGACATGAAAAAGGAGTCTTTAGTCTGGGGTCAAAATCAATCTCCTTCACATCAGAAAATTGTGAAAAAAAATGTTCTCCTCTTAATACCTTAATAACCGAAAGGCAGAGTTGTACCACCAGGAAAAAGGCGTCTCTTGTCATACACCACCCGGAACTTTTTCAGGAATGCCGCATTTTTTAACAGAAACCTCTTTTTATCTCTTCTGATGGTACGCTGAGGGGTCTCGATCACAGTTTCTCTAGAGTCACCCAAATAACCCTCCACTAACTCTCCTATGCTGTCAAAGTTGACCTTCTCGCTGCATTCATGCGTCTGAGTGATGTCTTTAACGCGCATCGATACCTTTTTCTGTTTTTTGGTCTGGTAGGCGTAACTCTTGGGTCCTGCTGCAACAAATTCCTGAATTGTGTCACCCCCCAGCTCATCGATCAAATCCCACAGATAGTTTCCCAGTTTCAGAGGAGTCTCACCCTTTTTCACCACATAGATCAGACTGTCTGTGTCTATGTAGAGAATTCTGTTTTGCATTACTTCCAGACAGCTATACAGTTTTAAACGTGCATATGCGGTGGTAAATGCTGCAATGAATACATTGTTTACCTTGTTGGGAGGAGCGATGCACCGTTCGTTGTAAGTCCACTGCACCATGCACATGTCAGGGTTTAGAAAGTGGAAGTAGGCTATCTTGTATTTACCCGAGAACATGAAATTAAAAAATGAATTCGGGTCAGTGATTATGGTGGTCTGATGGAAGTCGTTCCTCTGCGCAGATTTCCCCCAGAAACTGTTCAGACACAGTTTAGCCACCTGTCTTTTAGCAGGGTTCACCTCTATTTTGCTGGTATAAAACTGAATACCTTGATGGAGTTTGCAATCTCTGACGTACCTCAACTTACTCTCCTCATCAAGTGCATCTGCAGGATATCCTGAATGTAGTCTACAAAGATTGAGCTACTGCTTCTGTCAAAGTGCCACACCTCTTTGATTTTAGCAACGTGATAACCAAGTTGTAACGCCTTGCTAAACTCCACACTCACCCACACACCTGTTAGTGCTCTCTCCTCATCACTGTGGCAGCATGCACCTGCCTGGTTATTCATTTCAGCACAGGTGTGACAGAGAGTGAATACAAGTTTACCGTGAGATGATTTGTAAAGTAAAACTGTGAAAAACGGCCCGCGCGGAGGGTAAACAACAGCTCTTATGAAACCAAAGTAGCTGTCAGGGTCATCAAAATCTTTGCAGATAATCTTGGGATGGCCGAGGGGGTAAGGAAAGCTGCAATTTACATAGGGGTAAAGAGATGTCAGTATAGTGCACATTTTCATCTACCCCCGCATTGTACCTCAACCTGAGTGCGCAGGTCCGACCACCGTATAGTGCTTGTCTGGGAGAGAGAAGTTCAGGGGCGTTAAAGCTCTTGAGAAATTCAATCACCTCCGGATGGGACTTTTTCATCTCAGTCCACTCGTGCTCCCACATGACCTGCAGGCGACAACCATACACAGACTGAAGCACTCTCTCTCTCTCACGGGTCTCTGCATAGAACTGTTCAAATGACGCCTTCCTCAAAAGACATGTGTCCCGAGGCAGATAGCAGATGGGGCATCCGTGAAAGAAACAGCCGTAAAACTCAAAAGCTACCCTCACACCATCAATTTCCGCATACCCATCTACATGATAAGGGCCGATTCCCTTTTCCCCTGTGTTTAACGCGTGGCTAATCTCAATCCCTCTGCTAAATGCTAACCACTCCAGCCACTGGATGGATGCTGACTGTAATCAACGGGTGAAGGTATAGCCAGGTATAGGTTTTAGACTGCAGAAAGATGGCGGTAAAAACCTTCATACAGGCCGATGCGATCGTGATGCATTTCAGGCCTAACCCTAACCCTCCACGCGCGTCTCGTTAAAGAATTGCTCGCGGAATTTGAGACACCCCCTGAAGAGTATGTCAACATCATTTTTGCAGTAAAGCATGCTCTGTTCACGAAAGTTAAAGGTACCTTTACACACTCCTCCGTACCATCTGTAGAACTCTCCCTGCTCACTGGGGCTCATGAGTTCTACAGAGTAGTAACTCGGTGAAGGAAAGGGCCCAACATATTTCAAATTCACTTCTGAAGAGAATCTGTGGGGAAAGAAACCTTTGGTATGATCACTGAAACCTAATGCTTTCGGCATCATACTCAGTTTCATAGCCAGGAATGACAGACTATCGATGAATCTCAAACCATAATCACAGTCTGTAAAACAGAGAATTTTACTCCCCTGTGTGATGAGAGAGGGCTTCATACCTAGTTGCACCATAACGTTAAGGATAAGATAACTATCATATCTCCGTCCGTTGTGAGCAATAAACGTGTAACCTCGGTAGCGTGGTCTCCTGAAATGGAGGAGGAATTGCCTGACACGATCCAATCCATAGGCAGACCACTCTACACCTTTCAGCGTTTTTGCACAGACCAGAAAGGGGACATTCACATCGTTCTGACCAAATAAGGTCAGTTTTTCATCAAGCCGTTCGTCAACGCTGCTGGGCTGAATGTAGCACTGGTGTCCACTGAGAGTTGCTGTAGAACCGGGGGTCAGTTCCTCACTACAGATTGTACATTTTAAACCTTCACACACGTGAATAAAATCATTGAAATAAATTTCCAAATTTTTTGCTTTCATGGCTCTCTTAGTCAAAAAGGTTCCCGACCCCTGCTATAAAACCTTTGAGGTTTTTTATTCCATAGTAATGGTTTTGGAGTAATAACAGAAAGACAGGGCTTGATCGATCTCTGAAATCAGTCTCAAATTTACACAGAGCTCGATCACCCTTGGTTCTGTGAAACACCACAATTTTTCTGTTTAGGATTTTTTCAAATTTTCCAACATCACTGAAAGATACAGGCGTCTGATCAGTCAGCCCTGCCAGACGCTGCCACTCTCTCCCTTGTACCAAGGCCTGAATATCGGTAAATTAAGGATCGGAGAAGTGCGCGAGACTGATGGCGAAGCAGAGCTGATTGTCACAATTATCTGTAACGTACAAGTGACGTTTTTCTTATGGATTAATTCGCATTCTAAGGTTTTTGAAGCCTTCCCTTTGACGCCCTCTGTGGGGTTTCTTACTACCTGGAGGATTAACTCCAGGTTAGTATCAGAGGCAATCTCTGCGTTTGATTGAATTAACTCATCTAAAAAATCTAAAAAGGCTTTCAGGATTACATCAGACTCGTCTGTGACAGAAACGGTAATGTGTTGAGAAATATTCTCATCTACTAATTCTAGCTGGACGACATCATTACATCTGGCGAGTGATCGCGCTGTTTCTGCCAGTTCAATAAGATTGTTCATAACCGCTGAAGTGAACTCAGCGATGTTGGGCATTCTATCAGGGCACGGACGCGGTATTGTGATGGGACCTCTTATTTCAACACAGTTTAAACGTTCACGCTCAATCGGTGGTGTATCTCTCTGATTCTGTTCGGGGATGGCTACATTCTCCTGATTCAAGCCCCTACCATGTTGCCGAGTTTGTTCTGCTGCAGCTGGAGAAGGTATAGAAACAAGATTTGGTGAGACAGTATCTGATGCTAAAGCTTGAGAAGCAGGATTTGCTGAGGCTGAATCAAATGATACGGCACGAGGAGCTGGATTTGGTGAGACAATATTCGCTGACTCATTTTTCAAACTCAGGGCGGGCGACGGAGGCCCGTTTAAATTCTGGATTGGTGGTTCTAATTCATGTAACACGCCGGTTTCATCATTTCCATCTTCTTCAATATCCGTAGGAGATGACTGATAATCTACATTAAGGAGCGCATACTCCAGCGGTGTAAAGTAATTCCACACATGAACCGATATGGGTATGTGTTGCAAGCTTTCTACAGCTTCAGCTAACTCATCTGGAACAACTCCGCCTGCTTGATTATCCATCTTTACACAGAATTGAGAAAGGTTAAGAGGGGAAAAGATATTTACTTATGTATATATATATATATATATATATATATATATACATACACACATTTACTTTACTTTGAAATCCCCTTGAAGTCACGGTTAATTTTCTGTATAAGAATCTCACTACTTCTCATGAATTCCCGAGCTCTTGATTTTTCACACGTTTGGTGGCATTTCTTTTCCTCCATAGGCGAGGATCTGGCTGGATTGTAGGACTTATCCGTTCTATTGACAGGTCAGCCTCTGTGGATGAAGGAGAAATAACCATAAAAGTATTTTAAATATACCTGGTTCCGTGATTGTGAATGTTAAAAAATAAATAAATAAATAAATAAAATAAAAAAAGTAGAGAAAGAAATGGCACCTCTGATTAATCCTCGGACGAGTGACAGCCTTGAGCGCACTCTAATGCTCCGTTGATCAGATTCTGTCAAATTGAAACACAGTTTAATAGCATAAAAATAGATACATATATAAAAATTAAAATAAATAAATAAATAAAAAACCTTGCTTAAGTATACACTATGTGAAATATGCATGGATGTTACCACGTAATACTCCTGTTGAAAGCAGCACGGAACAGTGAACAGAGCAGTAATAATATATCAACTGGCTTATTTTACAGAGGATTACACATTGCACTTCACATGAGTTCTACTGAAAACGCTGCGCTGTTTTAACCATTACCCCTCCCACCCTCACTCTCTCCCTATGCGTCACATCTGTGTTGATGACGTATGACGCTTACGCACACGTAGGAAGTCCACACGTTTTTTACATTCAAATGTTTTTCAAATGCTGGCTTATGCAGTGAGAAAAGAGATGTGAGAAAACAACAACAAAGAATGATGAGTTTTTTAACTTACCCCGCACATCAGGCTGTTTATCGAGGGGTTCGGGGCTGTCCAAGATTATTTCAAATACTTTATCCCCCTCTTCTCCACGAACAGGGCCCGGCGCCCTGAATAGTTGCGCCGATATGCAGCCTAGTACACCGACGGCCTGTGTGCCTTCAGTCGCCGCCGCCTCAGGGTCGGAGCTGGTCGCCGGCGACTCGGCCCGTGGTATTCGTGGGGAGAAACGTATGCTCGGTGGTGTGTGTAATACCGATGATTCCAACTGCCTGTCCTCTGTAGTGGAAACCTCACGCGTGGTAGTGGCACCTGGAGGCCCTGTTGAAAACTGATTGTTCCAAACAGGGAGCAGTCTTCGTCGTAGCAGTCACTTTAGTGCCAATTAATAATTTCCTTTTTTTTCAAATGCCAAATTTCTTTCGGAAATTTAAAAAACATTAACTCAGACTGTCTGACAGCGGACCTCTTCCTCTCCATAAACACTTTTTACAATAAAACCCTGGGCAGCATCCTGGATAACCATGCACCTGTCAGAGTCATGGACAGTTACTTTCTCCCGTTCAGCCCCCTGTCCTCTGTAGTGGAAACCTCACGCGTGGTAGTGGCACCTGGAGGCCCTGTTGAAAACTGATTGTTCCAAACAGGGAGCAGTCTTCGTCGTAGCCGAGATTTATTCAGGGAAAGTCTGTTTTCCCCGCTTGACACGATGGAAGTCAAGTCTCCCTCAAACACAGCTGGGTTCTTCTTTCGGGGAAACCCTTGCTCTGTGCTGTTTAATAAATCTGTGAACAGTTACATCTGATGTTATTTCATTGAAACATTTGACTTGTTGAAGGTTTTTGGTGTTTGAAGAAACAGTACCATAATCGGCTTGTGTCAATGTGAAATCGTCAAGGTCGTCGGCATCCGGCTCTGGAAAATAACACTCTGTCATGATGGGTGATATAAGTATAAGTATACATGCATTCATATGTTTATCATCAGATCTTTTTACTCACTGTTGAATAGTCCAAAGAGACCAGAAGAACCGCCGGGTGGTTGTGTATGGATGTCAACTCTTGTTTTCCGTCCTAAAAAGGTTGATTTTACTATTACAAGTACTGACCTAAGAGATTTAAAGATTTAAAGGAGACTTTTGCGTACCAGAGTCCATGATTCCAACCCTGTTGTGGTTGAGTCCTCGATGTAAATGCCTGAACCATTTTATATAGTCTTACATCCCCTCCACAGAAATAAGGGAGGGTTTTAAAAATTTCTTGAAGTGGTAATTTCAATTAATTTGTTCTCCACAATTGCATCCTACAATTAGTTACAGATTATTGAATCTGTTTTCTCCTGAGCATGAAAAGAGACCATTGTATGGTGTATTCCTGCGACCCTCGAGGCATGTCATCCTGATACAACCAGGTGAAAACCTTATGGGCAGCCCGGTCTATTAGTGAACAGGTAACAATACATAATTGTCAAGACAGTATCACCCTATATTAATCTGTTTCTGACACTATACTGCATTCACAGGGGCCCCAGGCTCCTCATCACAGCATGAGCCATTCAATCAGATGCAACCAGATGTAAACCCTAACAGAATCCCCTGTTTCTTACTGAAACAGTGACAATGCATGCTTGTACAGACACTAGGATCATTATTAACTATCTGTTTCACCCTCGCCATTGCTCTTGGTGCATTCATAGAGCCCCTGGCTCCTCATTCACTCCTCACTCAGTCTGATATAGCCAGATGTAAACCTTATGATCTACCTGGTCTGTCTGTGAACCAGTAACAAAGCATGATTGTTGTCATAACACCAAATGCACCATGAGTGCAAACTAAGAGGGAAACCTTTTTGTGTAATTTAAACCTACCCCTATTTGCTATAAATACCCCATCCTCCGTTCAGTGTCACTGTGTGCTGTATTCCTGCCACCCTTGAGGCAGCCTGATACAACCAGAAGAAAACCTTATGGGCAGCCTGGTCTATTAGTGAACAGTTAACAATGCATGATTGTACAGACACTAGGATCATTATTAACTATATGTTTCACCCCCGCCATTGCTCTTGATGCATTCATAGGGCCCAAGGCTCCTCATCACAGCATGAGCCATTCAATCAGATGCAGCCAGATGTAAACTTTAACAGAATGCCCCGTCCCTTACTGAAACAGTAACAATGCATGCTTGTACAGACACTAGGATCATTATTAACTATCTGATACCCAAACCCCTCCCCTGTCCACTCATTGGCCCTCAAACCCATGGATCAAACAATACCTCCCACATCTAATTATTTTCTCATCTTTACCTTACAGGGACCGGTCTTTGAAGCTGTCAAAAAAAGGAGGACTTTCCGGCACCCTGAGCCATACTCATATGAGACTTAAAATGTTGACAGCTTCTACAACTTAACCTTTCCTATTAACCCTAAACCTTTCTCTTATTTAAACATTCAACAAATATATTTCTCACAACCTCCTGACCTTAGCTGTAATCAATCTTAACCCTACCCATAAACTCCCCCTTCCTTCTATGTCAAAGGCCACATGACCAGATGTAACCAACCAGATCTATGTCAAAGGTCACATGACCAGATGTCAACAACCGGATGTAGGTCAAAGGTCACCTGTCAAAAATAGTTTGATCGATCCATAAGAGGTCAAAGGTCACCTGTCAAATTAGTTTGATCGAAGGATGTCTTTACTTTCTCTTGTGTCCACCAGTCTCCTAGTTCTTGATACATAGAAGCTGCTTGTTTATGATTGTATGACACTGATTAAATGTAATAAACGGATCCCGGGTGACATCAAGACTCTGCTCTTATTGGCACTATTGATAAATATGTGACTTTGTCCACTACAATATTACAATCCGAATAGTGCTCGGTGGAGAACTAGCCTAGCCGGCCTCCTCCACTATGATATGAAGGCAATGTGGGCTCATGTACATTTTCCATTACTATACTTTTATTTCCCCAATGCTTTGACACCATGGAGTCAAAGTTAAATGTTTTTTTGTTTTTTTTAATTTATGGCGGAAGTGAAGCAGTTCATATGCGCTAGGGGTTAGCATGCTAACTGAACTTAAAATGCAACAGTTGATCTCACAATAAGTTTATAACGTTATCATTAACATTATGTAACTGATCAATCTCAAGATTAAATCTTCTTAATATCTAAAATTAACTTCACACATGTTTTCACACATGTTAAAGCCTTGAGGCAACCAATGAAATAGTTAGGCTATTCCAGTAGCTAATAGTACATTAACATGGGAGTTTAAAATAATTTTGGTTGATTTACCTGCTTTATTTGAATTTGTATGGTTAAATATCTCAGCACAGATCAGCAACAGGAAGAAAACAGTCACTTTAGTGCCAACTAATTTTTCAAACACCAAATTTCTTTCGGAAATTTAAAAAACATTAACTCAGACTGTCTGACAGCGGACCTCTTCCTCTCCATAAACACTTTTTACAATAAAACCCTGGGCAGCATCCTGGATAACCATGCACCTGTCAGAGTCATGGACAGTCACTTTCTCCCGTTCAGCCCCCTGGTTTACCAGCCAACTGTGGAGAATGAAGGCAGCTGGCAGTGTCATTGAGTGACGTAAGAAATCTGGACTCACTGTGCACAGATTGGCCTATCAAGAACACCAGAAGGCCTATTCAAAGTCGCTCAAAGAGGCACAGTCACAGTTCTACTCAAACATCATCCAAAAACATCCTGGAAATTCCATGCAGCTGTTTTCCAGGATCCATCACCTTCTCAAACCTCAGACCTCCGCACTCACAGGAGTCAGAGAGGAGCACTGCAATAAATTTATGGAATTTTTTAAAACAAAAATTGACAACATCCGATCAGCCCTCTCTGGACCCCCAGGTACACTAATCCCACCTGCCGACCCACAGTTCGGGATCTCCAGGCTGCCGTGTCCTTCACCTGTCTGCTGCATTTGACACCATCGATCACCACATCCTTCTCAACAGATTACAATCCACCATTGGACTCCGTGACACTGTCCTAAATTGCTTCTCTTCCTACCTGTCTGGGAGAACTGACTTTGTTTCCGTGGGTGGCTCAAGGTCCAAGACGTCACCTGTGGGGTCCCATGCTCTTCATCCTGTATCTGCTCCCCCTTGGCCAAGTCATCAGCCGCTTTGGAATATCCTTCCACTGCTATGCTAATGACACTCAGCTTTACATGAAAATGGACTCCCACCCCCCAGCATCATCATCTGCTACAGCACTGTCCAAACTCACTGCCTGTCTGAAGGAGATAAAGGCGTGGATGAATCCAAATTTCCTTCAGTTCAACAGCTCTAAAACTGAAGCACTGTTGGTTGGCACCCCTCATCAAACCAGATCATCTCCCATAACCAGCATTGCTTTCTCTGGTCAGGACATTTCACTATCATCTACAGTCACCAACTTGGGTGTGAGATTTGACCTTCAGCTAATCTTTCTTACTTCTACCACCTCAGACACATTGCAAAACTCCGTCCCACTTTCACTCTCCCTGATGCCGAGAAGCTTGTCCAAGCTTGTCCCCTCATCATTGGCCACCGTGTTCCAAAAGGGGATCAAACATGGTAAGTCGCCCTTGAACTGAAAGACTTGGTTGAGCTTTTGGTGACTCCATCTTACACTCAAGACTCACTTTGTTATTTGCAGTCCAAAATATCAGATCATAGATAGTTATTACTGACAATTTTCCCGGATTACAAATTGAGATTACATTATTTTATTGAGCATTATCCACACCTAATTCAAAGGTTTGGACCCTTAATAGAGTGTTGGACAATCAGGTTTGAGGCTAAGCGTTCTTTCTTTAAGAAGGTAGTGCGTGATGCCAATAACTTAAAAACATTCTGCTTACCATTGCCTCAAGACACCAACTTGTGCTGGCATATTAACTTTAAATGCCCAGCATTTTCAAGCCTGAGATTGAGACAGCAAAGTGACTGATGTGTGCCTGGCAGTCTTAAATGGCGAGTGGTCTGTTGTCTGATCAGCTGTTTTTTGGACTTGTATAGTATAGTATATACTTGTATAGTATAACTTGGATATTTTTCAGCATCACAAATTGTTGTCAGTTACCTCGGGACTCAGGACACAGACGCAGAGTCGTTTGGATTGCAAGATGGTTTTATTGTTAAACACAGCACAGCAAGGCAGGGCGATCTCCAGGCAGAGCAAAGAAAAGAGCTGTGAAAAACCTAAGCGCTCTCCTCAGTAACTAAGCAGAGGAGGAGCGCAGCTATGAAAGGTACAAGCATAAAACTCTCCAAACTGGGAGGAAAACAGAAAAGCTATGAACACTTTACAAAACAATGTCACGCTCTCCTAACGAGGCGGAATAAAACAAAAGACGCACTCTTAACAAACAGAGGCACTATGAAACTTTAATGATAAACTTAAAACTCTCCTTTAACGGAGGCCACTATGAATGGTTACAACAAAAATCGCTGCTTGAAAACAGGAAAAAAAAACTAAGCTATGAAACTTACCATGTAGAATAAATAAACTAAGACTAGGGATAAGAATAAATTGCAAATCAAGATAGCACTGCACCAGGATCGCTCACTGCAGGCTCGTGGAATCTATGGATCAAGGCTTGAGACAAATGGCTGGTAATGACGATCATGGGGAGAGACAACATACTGGCACAAGACAAGGGAGACGCAGACTATCTGAACACATGAGGGACCAAGGGGAACAGGTGGAAACACTTTGGGAATCAGGGAAGACAATGAGACACTTGACACGGGAGGAAGGGCAAGATACCTGAAACAAGAGGAGAAGGTCAGTGATTTTTCAAAGTAAAACAGGAAATGACGAGACAAGACATGGAACAGAACATAAACCGTGACAATTGTGTCCTGTGACGAGTCATCACTGTGATCCTGCAATGTTTCCAAATCTTTTCAGGAGTAACTCAGGTGTTCGGTGTCCTAGAAAATAACATTTATCAGCCTAATCCAAAAGAATTGACCTTCTTGCAGTGTCTACCAAATCTTTCCAGGAGAATTTTTGTTTACACTTGGCACAATGATTCTTTAGAATGAACCTTCTTGCTGTGTTTTCCAAATTTTTTGAGTAGTAACCATTTGTCTTGTATTCATACAATGAATTAAGCCTTTTTTCTCCTCTAATTTCAGATCCACAATGCTGCTGCGAGTTGTCCTCTCTGAAACGGATATCAGGCACCTTTCCATCGAAATCACCCTCCTGAGTGTTGAGGAACTGTGCCAGGTGTTGCGTGCAAACCTTGGCCTGAGAGGTGGATTTATTTTACAATTTGAGGAATCTGAGCTCAAAGATCAGCTGATCAACCTGATTGACATCTGAGACCTTCCTGAGGGGCAAGCAACATTGAAAGTGTTCACAACTGATGCAGCTTTCTCGAAATCCACATTGGATACATCCAGCTTTCCATCTCTCAGTAGTGGGGAATCTGACTCCCAGCAATGGCTTGAGCCCTTCCCAATTCCAGAGTTCTCACATGATGTTGAACTCACGCTGCAAGAAGAAAATGGAAGATACATCTGTGATGATGAATCCTAAAGGTATGAAGACTGATACCCTGGACACACTTGCAAACAGCATGTCAAAGATTAGCCCTTATCCTGAAAGGCAACACTATGAGAATGTTGCCAAAGCGCTTGTGAAGAAGCATCTCACTCTCAAAGAGCCAGGATCTGGAAAGGGCTGATACGGCTGGTTCCACAGCCTGAAGTTTAAGATCGGAAACTATCAGCAGAAGTTAAGGGACCCAGAGGTAGTGTTGGGAACTTTGACTCTTTTGGCTGAATCGGATCATTTACTCTCGAACAGTAAATTGAACGACTCTTTGAACGAATCATTTCGTTAATTTTTCCAGCAGGTGGCGCTGTAGCCCTACTGTGAGCGCTGCACAAAATGGCCACGGTTCTAAACACTTAACACTGAAGGAAACATAGTTTGCTTCAGCTGAGCTGACAAAATACAAAACACAAAATGCCACAAACAATTCAAACCATGGGAAAAACCTGGGAAAGCAAATACACAATAAGGTGACTCGTGTCTGTATCCTCCCTGCCATTGTTGTTTAAAGCCCGACACTGACTCAGTAGCTGTCACGTGACAAATTAACAAACGAGAACATCGTTCAGCCCTGTCACGTGACAGCTGGAGAACAAGTGAATGTAAAACTCACATTGATTTTGACAATTAGTAACACAGTTAAGTGAGAAAAAATCTAACAATAAGTTCCCTAAAATGTTAAATAGTGCATTTATTGTCTTATTATTATTATTATTATTATTATTATTATTATTATTATTATTATTATTATTATTATTATTATTATTATTATATTATTTTATGGTAGAGTATAACACAAAATCAATATGTTGATATAATTTTCAAAAGTATCTATTCACATTATTACATTATCATTTATCTATTTACACACAACACTATACATATCTACAAGAACCGAAGACCACTAATTAATTATGATTTCATGACAAATGAATGAACATCAGACATCATTCATTTCCTCCTTCGTTTCTCAGTCCACAGTAGAGCCCTGTGTGGGACTGTTTTCTTCACCCCGCTCCCGCTGAATTTCTGACCATTACCACCGCAACGTGTGTGTTACACTCCCCGCCGCAGCCGTAAAACTTTGAGAATTTATGCCCACACAATAATAGAAATGCATTGATTTTGTGTCTTCTCCCGTCCCGCAGGAGAAAACACGTCATTTTATAGGCTATTAATAAAGAGATTCACAGACAATTGAGAAACTTCTCCAAATATCACACTTGCCTTGCTTTGTCTTTGTGCTGTAAAGACCTTCTTTGAGCTTCCTTTCCACATCATTTATTGACATCCTGTCGCTAGGATACATCCCGATCTCACAGTGTTTTTAGCCGCCAGCAGTTGAGTTGTGAACGAATCAAAACTGTTTCCTTTGCGAGGAGCCATAACCCGAGGAGTTGACTCGTGAACGAATCAAAACTGTTTCCTGTGCGAGGAACGAATCAAAACTGTTTCCTGTGCGAGGAGCCGTAACCCGAGGAGTTGACTCGTGAACGAATCAATACTGTTTCCTGTGCGAGGAACGAATCAAAACTGTTTCCTGTGCGAGGAGCCGTAACCCGAGGAGTTGACTCGTGAACGAATCAAAACTGTTTCCTGTGCCAGGAGCCATAACCCGAGGAGTTGACTTGTGAACGAATCAAAACTGTTTCCTGTGCGAGGAGCCGTAACCCGAGGAGTTGACTCGTGAACGAATCAAAACTGTTTCCTGTGCGAGGAGCCGTAACCCGAGGAGTTGACTCGTGAACGAATCAAAACTGTTTCCTGTGCGAGGAACGAATCAAAACTGTTTCCTGTCCTGCTGACTGAGCTTATGCAGTTGCCGCCTGCCATGTGGCGAGAGAGGGTACTGCATGGAAGTGAATTAATCATTTCTGTTTCCTGTCGTGCTGACTGAGTTTATGCAGCAGCCGCCTGTCATATGGGGAGGAAGGGTACTGCGTGAAAACGAACGAATCACTCACTGAGACTACTCGTTACTCCCGAGTCATATGAAAGATTAGTTAATATCGAACGAATCGTTCGTGAATGACACATCACTACCCAGAGGTAAGAGTTAACAAAAGAAAAGGAGAAGATGCCAAGGGACCACATGTGAAGACGTCAAAGAAGGGTGAGGTCCACTACTGTTCAGATCCCCCTGAAGGACTGAGTGCTGAAGCAGGGTATCAGCAGGGTATTGAAAATTCTTAAAATGTCTAAAATCCAATTATTTGAATGTAAGTCCTTAAAATGTCTAGAATTATCTTAAACTTTCATAAAATGTCTTATATACAAATTTGAAAGGACTTAAAAATGTATTGACGTTACTTTTTTAAAAAAAAGAAATGCACAAACTTCAGTCTTGTTTTTAATTATTTCGATTTTTGAGGACGCTAGAACATAACAACAAAATGGAACTCAAGTACCTATGCACCCTGGTCAGAATTTATCGAGCACAAGTAGTTAGCTAGTGTTCTGTGCGTACACCCCGGTGTACAACATCTTTTTCATGGTGTTTTGGGGGGGAGGGGGTCACCAGTGTTCTGTCGATTTCTGCAACTTGTTGAGAACTGCTACTTTTGTGCATGTGCAGAGCCAATTTTCCAAGTTTGATTGTCATACCCATAACTTTTTTACACTATGTTGCAGCAAATGATGAGTAACATCCTCAAAATCCCAATTATTTCCTCCTTTGGCCTAGTTAAAAAGAACATTCAGCATGTAGATTGCACAATGACCGTTCTCTTGAAGTTCAATAATTGCATGGACTGTGTAATATTATCCTTGTCTCCGTCTACTGGGTCTTATTATCCGTAGTCCATTTTCGATATGCAGAAGCGCGGTGAGGAACATCCTCAAAACCCCCTTCCTTCGCACCTTTGGCTTATTTACGATAGATAGCATGTAGCCTAGATTGCACACTGGTTTTGCTCTTGAAGTTAAATTTGGAAAACCTGCATGTAGCCTAAATGCATTGAGTAGCGGGAGCATTATTTGATAGGATGTTATTGTACTGTCAAAATATGCTACCCCTGATATTAATAAATTTCATTACACTTTTTATAATTAGACACACGAGAGAAGAAAACACTTACTTTATGCCTTTTTTGATATACAGAGGTAGAAAACCATAAAGTATTTTTTGATAGGGTAGCTTGAATCGATAGACACACCTACCGGTTTATGCGGCGGTAGCAAGAAAGCAGCAGAAATCCAGAAATCGACGTCTCCAAAGTTAACACTAGAACAAATATTTATTCACAAAAGAGAGGCTTCTGGTGTTTTTAGTTAGGTTAAGCATTTTGTATTCTAAAATCCAATAACAGGAATGCAAGATGGCGCCCCTGAGTTTGGCCGGCCGTCTCCCTCTGCTGAGTATTTTGTTGTTCGTTTTGTTTCTCCTGTCTGTCTTTCGGAGTACATCACCGCTACAGGTGTATGATCGCCTGACGCTTCTAACCATACAGAAATTGCTGGGAAAACTCCCAATCTGTGGCCCTGGCGATCATCCAATGACGCCGCCACCATTTCTGGCGTCCATTCCGCCGCATCTATGGCGGATACCCTACTGGCTACCCCGCAATAGTCGCCGCCGAAGACGTGGAAAACGAGGCGGAACTCTCGCTAAACTTAAATCGTACCTGACTACTCTCCTTAATAATCCTCGCGGATCCTCCTCTGACTACAGAGGCTAAGATCTTCGGAGTTCCATGGAGCACCGATACCGCTGGCTCCAGCCTGTTCTTCGCGGTAGCGGGTCGCCGCCCCCGTGTTGTCGGTTCGTGCGGACCTCCCGGCGGGGCTGTGTGCCGGGGAATCTCTCTCTCACCAGACGCACCGATGCGCAGTCCGCGCGGCGCTGATCAACACCAGATCTCTTACAAATAAGACATTCATTTTGAACGACTTTTTTACATCCAACAATCTGAATTTTCTTCTGCTGACAGAGACCTGCCTAAAACCAGGTGACTGCAGCTCCTTCTCGGAGTTCCTCCCACCCAGCTGTTCCTTCCTCAGCACACCGCGAGCTGTCAGACGAGGCGGCGGCCTTTCTGCTGTATTTAATGAGAGTCTCCGATGTCGAATGATTACCCAAAATACTCCTTTGGCCTCACTCAATCCGTCACTTCACCAAGACATGATCTTTTGCTCTTCTGAAGCTCCCCTTACGTGTGGGGTCCCTCCAGGATCGATTCTTGGTCCTATCCTGTTCTCCCTGTATTTGCTGCCCTTGAGTACGATTTTAAAAAAAACATGACCTGTCCTTTCACTTTTACGCTGATGATGTGCAATTATATCTGCCATTGAGACACATCAAAAGCTCTGCACTCACCAAGTTACTGGACTGTCTAAATGACATAAAGCAGTGGCTAGGAAATAATTTCCTGCACCTTAATGACAGCAAAACGGAATGTATTCTGTTCGGTACATCTCCACTGTCTTGACAAACAGATTAGTTCTGTGGTCAGGACTAGCTTCTTCCAATTCCGTCTCTTGGCCAAAGTGAAGCCTTTTCTTAATAGGCAGGACCTTGAGAAAGCAATCCATGCTTTTATCAGCTCTAGACTGGACTATTGCAATGCCCTGTATGTTGGCCTCTCCCAGTCTTCTATTGGACGTCTTCAGCTGGTACAAAACACTGCTGCCCGGTTTTTAACCAGCACATCCAGACGTGAGCATATTTCCCCTGTCCTTTCGTCGCTCCACTGGCTTCCAGTCCATTTCAGAATTGATTTTAAACGTTTGATGTTTGTTTTTAAGGCCATTAACGGCCTTGCACCCACCTATCTGTCCGAGATCCTCACCACCCGAGACTTTGGCAGGGCCCTACACTCCTCAGGCCAGCTTTTACTGGATGTCCCCAGATCTAAATGTAAACAGTGGGGTGACCGCTCTTTCGCCGTTGCAGCCCCCAGATTGTGGAATAAACTGCCCCTTGACATTCGCACTGCTACAGACCTCAACCTTTTAAGTCAAAGCTGAAGACCCACTTTTTTAATCTAGCTTTTAATGGCAACTAGAGAAGTCCTTTCCTCAGGTCATTTAAAACACTTGCTTATACTGGTTTTATGTTTGGGGTTAGTTTTATAAGCCATTTTATGTACTATTTTATCAACTATTTTTATGTCTTTGTTTTAATACTTATTTTATGTCGCTTACTGTTTTATGACTTGCATGTAAAGCACTTTTGGTACCTTTTGGGCATTGTAAAGGGCTTTACAAATAAACTTGATTTGATTTGATGTGAAAGAGCTGCGAAAAAAATCATATACTTTTCAAGTAATTCCGGGCCTCTCAGTTTCCTTCATGCCTTTTGTACTTTTTTGCCAGTATGGTTGGGAAATGGGTCTTAAATTCTATTCATTATGGTCTTAAAAAAGTCTTAAAAAGTATTTAATTTGACTTGTGAAACCTGCAGAGACCCTGTGAATTAATGAAAGAAAATCGGAGGATGATTGAGGTACATCACACACATACACATCATACCCGTCTAATAATACTGCATACATACTTGCCTATATTATACTGACTACCTACACTTTGCTTTTGTGTCTGTGAAGCCTACCATTTTGTCTTAGTATGGTTCCTTTGTGCTTATGGAATCCAATTCAGGTGGAGATGCTGAAAAAAGACCCAGATCACCAGCAGATAGAGGAGTTGATGTCTGCCACATTCTCCAAGTGCAGAAAGGAGATCATAGGGGATCAACCTCTCATTGGGGATGTCATTACCAGATGGCCGGCCATGTTCTGTGAGAGACAGGTATAACAATAGACAACACTTAGCTTGAGATTAATCACTTCGTCTAATATCCTGATATCCAGATATCAATGCGTGACCTTCCCTCCAGGAAGTGCTAGAGCTGGGTTACATTTTTCAGTCTTTTGTACATTACTTCCAAAGAGAGCATGTCTGATACTGTACTGTGGTCCATTCAGAAATGTTGTCTTTTAGTCTGAATAGTAGCATGAATGTGCATACGGATAAGTGAGAGGATTGTGTCTAGTAAAACTGAGTGGACAAAAGCTTTTGACATACAGACAACTTTAGCTTACTAAATGGTGACGCTATGCTTTGAATATCTGTTCTTTAAGCTCTTAACCTTTTTTGTCTTTTTTTAAAAAAAATTTTTGTCTCCTCATGTTTGGCCAGAGTTCAAAAGAGTCGTAAGCACAGACCATCTCGAGTTGTTCCTCAGCAGACTTGATGACCTGGTACCAAAACTGCTGGAAGAGTACAAAGTTGCAACCAAGTGGAGGAAGAAGCTTGCACTGAAAGCCATTTTGGACTGTCTGAAGAAAGATGTGAGTGGACGACCTGAGAATTGTAAAATTGGGCACCAGGTGTTATGTTTGCCATAAAATCTCAACACACTGCTTATTTTTGTCTTGTAGGACACAAACGAAAACAGAAGAACTGCTCCTCTGCTGGGTCTGCCATACTACCTATCCAAAGATTCATCAGACATCATCAGGATGTGTGATGTAAGAACTTTTTCTGTCATGCATAACAGCCCACATATGCACACACCCACCCACATATACACTTGCACACACACACACACCTCACTAGACACTCATGGGTGTTGATAAAGTCCTGTGGCAGCAGAATAGTGGGGATTCAGGGAGGAGTTAGAGGCAGAATAGTTGTGATGGGAAGGACGGGGGATGGGTAGAATAGTGATGGGGGGGAGGATCCAGTTCAACATGCACATCCCCAGATCTAAGCGGGCACTGAAGTTTTTCACCCCTGTAGTAACCTCACAACGGAAAGCCCAAGGAGACTCTTTTATCAGCCTGAAAACATGTCAAGGTTTATAATGACTGAGACTTAAGTAGCTTTGCAGAGCATGTACTTCTTTTCCCAAACATTCACACCTTTTTCTTCTGCTTTTCAAGGCCCATGGTGAGACTCTGACTGCGGCCATGAAGGGGATGCAACTTGGCCTACTGATAGGCTATGAAGGTGACAACCAGGATGCCTTTCCACGTGAGGTCTTCAATGTGGCAGTTGTAGTTGAGGAGACTGTTGTGCAACACAACTTCAAGGATGTGCTATCCAGCTTTACCATACTTTTGGAGATCATCTACTGCATTAACTTTGAGTATTCACGAGCCATGAAGTATTCCTTTGAGTTCCTTCAGAGGGTGGTGATGAAGATCAAACCAGATCAAGCCTCTCCCTGAGTCACCTGAAACAAGCTCCCAAGATATAACCTGTAAGCCATGCCCCACCCGGGAAAGGGATGGGAACGCAGTTTTTCATGTTGGTTATCCCAGTTTCTGTTGACATGCATACCAAAGTTGAAGGCAATACTTCAGCAAAGAGGAGAGGAAAAGCCATGACATTTGTTGGACTGAATACATTTTAAGTTGAATATTGTTCAAATAATGGGGTCAAAGTTTCAAGTATCAACTATTTGAAAACAACCAGCCTTAGTTTGAGTTTGTTATTGGGCTGAATAAGGTTCAGCACAGCTTTTGAATCACATCCAAAATGAGTAGTATGAACAAAGGCCTTTGTTGAACTACAATTTTGTTAGGGACAAATAGTAAATTTCCCAAGTACAAGACTGCCAGATCTGTGTGAGATTACTGTTAATAGGTTTTTAAATGTTTAAATCTAAAACCTGTTCAATATTATTAAAGGAAAACCAAGTTGGTTTTAATTGAAAACATTGGTTTTAATAAAAACTGTTTTTTGTACTTTGTGTGTTTTTATAGCTAATTGTTAAGTTCAATTCAGTTTTATTTATATAGCGCCAAATTACAACAAATGCCATCTAATATAATCCAATTGAAGCCAATTGGAATTCAATCCAATTAATTTCAAAATAATCCAATTCATTCATATAGAGCCAATTCAAAAAACAATATCCTAGCTAAGAAAACCAACAGATTGCACCGAAACTTGTCTACAGTCCAATCTCCCGTCCTGAGCATGCCTGAGGCGACTGTGGAAAGGAACGACTCCCTTTTAACAGGAAGAAACCTCTGGCAGAACCAGACTCAGGAAGAAACCTCTGGCAGAACCAGAACCAGGAAGGGTGGCCATCCGCTTCGACCAGCTGGGGTTTGAGAAGACAGAAAAGAGGGAAGGGGGGGGGGGGGAGACACCATAACGCCATTCAAAGGATATCTGTTGGAACAGGGAAACACAAGATAATAACCACAATAATGTCACATGTACATAAAATCATTTGAGAAATTAAACAGGGGAAAAAGAGAGCAAAGTGAGGAAAGGTGTGACAGATGAGGTCCCCCAGAAGTCTAAGCCTATAGCAGCATAACTATGGGATGTTTCAGGATCACCTGAGCCATCCCTAACTATAAGCTTTATCAAAAAGGAAAGTTTTAAGCCTAATCTTAAAAGTGGAAAGGGTGTGTGCTTCCAGGACATTTACTGGCAGCTTTTTCCACAAGAGAGGGGCCTGATAACTGAAGGCTCTGCCTCCCATTCTGCTTTTAGGGGCCTGATAACTGAAGGCTCTGCCTCCCATTCTACTTTTAGAAACTCTGGGAACAACAAGTAAACCTGCAGTTTGGGAGCGAAGTGCTCTGTTAGGAAAATATCTTACAGTGAGATCTTTAAGATATGATGGAGCTCGGTCATTAAGAGCTTTATATGTGAGGAGAAGAATCTTAAATTCTATTCTGAATTTAACAGGGAGCCAATGAAGAGAAGCTAAAACTGGAGAAACATGATCTCTCCTGTTAGTTCTCATCAGAACTCTGGCTGCAGCATTTTGGATCAGCTGGAGGCTTTTCAGAGAATACGTGGGACAGCCCAATAATAAGGAATTACAGTAGTCCAATCCTGAAGTAACAAATGCATGAACTAGTTTCTCTGCATCACCCTGAGACAGGATGTTCCTGATTTTAGCAATATTACGAAGGTGAAAGAAGGCAGTCCTAGAAATCAGTTTTATATGTGCGTCAAATGATGAATTCTGGTCAAAAATAACTCCTAGAACTTCTAGAACTAGAAGCCAAGGAAATACCATCTAGAGTAACTATATAACTAGACTATTTCTCCCTGAAGCGCTCAGGTCCAAAGAGAACAACTTCAGTTTTGTCTGAATTTAAAAGCAGAAAGTTCTGAGTCATCGAGGTCTTTATGTCTTTAAGACAGGCTTGTAGTCTGACCAACCTATTGGTTTCATCTGGTTTCATAGATAAGTACAGCTGAGTATCATCAGCATAACAATGGAAATTTATGTCATGCTGTCTAATAATGTTACCTAATGGAAGCATGTATAAAGTAAAAAGAATTGGTCCAAGCACAGAACCCTGAGGAAATCCATGACTTACTCCAATGTGTGAGGAAGATTCTTCATTTACAAGAACAAACTGGAATCTATCAGATAAATATGACTTAAACCAGCCTAATGCAGTTCCTTTAATCCCAATAACATGTTCACATGTCCTTCGCCAAGCAATCAACCAAGGTCGTGAGTCGGCTCTGGAGAGCCTGGTAATCCGCTGGGTCCATACTGGCGGAATCCTTTTGTCAGGGTTCATGGTGCGGAAAGGGAGGACCCAGATGTGGAACTTAAAAAAAACCTAGATTTATTAACAAAAAATGCACATGTAAAGAACAAAGGACACGGATGAGCCGGATATAAAAAATACTTAGCTATGAAAAACAAAGCAAGACAAGACTATGACTTATGACACAAATAAACAGGACTAAGAAAATGAGGTGACAAAACATGAGGCAAAAACCTGACCTGACAAGACTCTGAGGAAAAACGTGGCATGAAAGGTAAGGTAAGGATTTTGCAATAACAGATGGAAACCTGGAAACTAAGTACTGTGGGGAGGTGATTAGTGATGAGGTGCAGGTGTGGAACAGAAACAGATGACTTGAGTGAAACTTAACGTGACAGGGGAAAAAACAAGACAGAAATAAACCAAGAACCTGAAAACATGACAAAATAAAACTCAAAACGTGACAGAAAGCACACAGCTGTGAATTATACCAAAGAGGGAACCTCTTCTGACTGATTACCTTCCTTTTCAGAGGGGCAACATTGTCCAGTGTTGTACGCATTGAAGCTATAGTGCTGTCAACAAGAGAGTCAAGTTCTACTGGAGTAAAATTTAGGTAGCCATCCTGTGTCATATCAGCACATGGCAGTGAAGAAAAGGATGATGAAATCAACTCTTTAAATCTGGTTACAGCATTCTCTGACAGACACCTTCTATATGTAGAATTCTTCTCAGAAGCCGTGTAGTCAAGTAATGTAAATTCAAAAGTTATTAAAAAATGGTCAGACAAGACAGGGTTATGAGGGAACACGGTTAACTGTTCACTCTCAATGCCATAAGTCAGCACAAGGTCAAGTTTATGATTAAGGCAGTGAGTAGGTCTGTGAACACTTTGAGAAAATCCAATAGAGTCTAATATAGAATTAAAGTTAATATTTAGGCAGTCATTTTCAACATCTACATGAATATTAAAGTCACCCACTACAATGACTTTATCTGTACTCAGCACTAACTGGGATAAAAACTCTGAGAATTCAGACAGAAACTCAGAATAAGGGCCAGGTGGACGATACACAACAACAAACACAAGAGGTTTTTGTGATTTCCACTTTGGGAAAAACTGACAATCAGAGATTCAAAAGAGCTAAAACTAATCTTGGGTCTTGGACTGATTAGTAACCCTGATCTGAAGATAGCTGCCACTCCTCCTCCTCTGCCTGTGGTTGGAGGAACGTGAACATTTAAATAGTCAGAGGGAGTTGATTCATTAATGCTAACATGATCCTCCTGCTGCAGCCAGGTTTCTGTAAGACAAAATATATCAATATGATGATCACAGATCAAATCATTCACTAACAGAGACTTCAAAGGAGAGATCTAATATTCAGCAAACCACATTTAATAGTTTGATGTTTTTGTTCAGTTAAAATTTTTGTTTTAAATTTTTTTTGTACAAGAGGATTTGCTCCTTTTGTGCTTTTTGATTGGGGGGGGGGGGGGGGGGGGGGCAGCATCAGGTGGGAAACTGCAGAGAAGTAAGACTACAACGCATGTATCCTGGTCTAAACCCTGGGTTGTCATGTTTTTGGATAACTAATAAATATGTCCATATTTCTAGAAATTAGAGCCGCCCCTTCCAAAGTGGGATGGATGCCGTCTCTCCTCATCAGACCAGGTTTTCTCCAGAAAGATTGCAAATTATCTATGTAGCCCACGTTGTTTGCTGGACACCATCTGGACAACCAGCGATTGAATGAGGACATGCGGCTAAACATGTCATCACTGGTCAGATTTGGCAGGGGTCCAGAGAAAACTACGGAGTCCCACATTGTTTTGGCAAAATTACACACGATGCAACATTAATTTTAGTGACCTCCGATTGGCGTAACCGGGTGTCATTACCGCGGACGTGAATAACTATTTTACCGTATTTACGTTTATCCTTAGCCAGCAGTTTTAAATAGGATTCTATGTCGCCCGCTCTGGCCCCTGGAATACATTTGACTATGGTCGCTGGTGTCGCTAATGCCACGTTTCTGACTATAGAGCTGCCAATTACCAGGGTTTTGTCCTCAGCGGGTGTGTCGCTGAGTGGGGAAAATCTATTTGAAACGTGGACAGGTTGATGGTGAACCACAGGCTTGACTTTAGGACTATGACTCCTCTTCCTGACAGTCACCCAGCCACTCTTAAGTCCGGGCTGCTCGGGTTGTGCTAGTGGACGACTAACAGAGCTAACGAGGCTAGTTGGCGCCGCACTGGCTAAAGGGGCCTGGCTTGCTATCGGGTGGTTTTCAACAGTGCAGAGCCGAGCTTCCAATTCAGATAACCTTGCCTCCAAAACTACAAAAAGACTACATTTGTTACATGTACCATTATCACTAAAGGAGGCAGAGGAGTAACTAAACATCTGACACACGGAGCAGGTCAAAGCAGGAGATGGAGGAAGAGAACTGGTAGCCATGCTAAGCGAGAGAACCCGACACACCGCTAAAAAGTGAAAAATAAAAACTAAAGATCTGTAAGAGTGAGCGTTAGAATATAACAAGTATGGGATAGAGATAACTATGCAAGATGTGTAAATTATAGGGAGAAATAAGGTGATTATTAGTAGTTTAAGAGGAATAAATGTCACAGTGCACACACAAAGCAACAGGAAGTGATGTAATACGTCTTACCGCAAAGCAAAGCCATCAACCAGAGAGCCAACACTCTGCATGCCCCTCCCTGCCTCTGATAAAAAACAATGATAAAACATACCAACCCTCCCACCCCCATAAATACCCAGAGACACACACACACACACACACACACACACACACACTAGCCCAGTAGCATGCTCACTAAGCAGTTGATGTGTTATCCTGTGGTTTCAGGTCATCTATATCCACAGTTGTGTTATATGCGATTGCTGCTACTTGTGCTTGTTTTTGTTTGTTTGTTTTTTTCTCTGCTTGTCTGCTTTAAGGTGCTCCTGGTGGCGCTAAGGCTGGATTCCCAACAGAGGCCGTGGACACACTGCACCTGTTTGAGAGAGACATGGCCTGGCACCGAGACCTAAGGCAAGGAAAAGGCCACCCTTGGGGGCCGACCACACTGAGGGGGCTCCTGGCCCACAACCACAGGGAGCGCCACAGAGACAGCCCCAACCCGGGCAGACAAGAGTCCACACACCAAGGTGCAGAATCCTCCAGCCACCCAGGCCAGAGTTGTCAACAGGACAGCACCCCTGTCTGTGGACCAAAAGCAGCTCCCAGTGTGGTAGGCCCCCATGAGGTAACACCGGAGCTAAAAACTGAAACACTAAAGCAGTAAAATAAGATAAAAAGATCTAAAATGAACAAACTAGATGAAATGCTTTTCAGCTCATATAGTTAAAAACGTCTAACTAAAACATAGAGTTAAAACATATAATTAAAATAATATAGAACAAAACTTAAATAAATTTATTGAAATCAATAAACTCAAATAAAAGCCTGATTAAAAAGGTCAGCCTCTTTTTAAAAGCATCAACAGTCTCTGCAGCCCTGAGATTCTCCAGCCGGGTGTTCCACAGTCGGGGGCCATAATAACTAAAAGCTCTGCCTCCCCGTGTGTTTTCAATCGAACAAGTGGTGTGGTTAAAAGGCCAGTGCCGGAAGACCTCAGGGTCCGTGAGGGTTGATATGGTAAAAGTAAATCAGATAAATAAGAAGGCCCAAGACCGTTAAGACATCTAAAAACGAGTAAAAGAACCTTAAAATTGACAGGGAGCCAATGGAGTGATTTTAAAACTGGTGTTATGTGCTCCCGCCCTCTGGTCCTCTTCAGCACTCGTGCGGCTGAATTCTGCAGTAGCTGAAGATTAAAGATACTCTTTTTCTGGAAGACCAGTGAGCAGGGCATTACAGTAATCTAAACGACAAGAGATAAAAGCATGCATCAGCACCTCCATGCTGGCCTGAGAGAGAAACGGGAGGACTCTGGCTATATTCTTAAGATGATAAAAACTTAATCTCTTATCTTAACTATGATATCCTATAGATATCCTAACTATGCTGAAAGTCAAAAATCATGCCAAGATTTTTTTTACAGTTTGTGATGGTTTAAGATCTTCTAATTTTGTTAAGTCTCTCTGGCCTTCAGGACCAATGACTAAAACCACAGTTTTGTCCTTGTTGAGCTGTAGGAAGTTCGCTGCCATCCATGACTTGATATCTAAAATGCAGTTAAAAAGGGCATCAAGTGGCCCTGTGTCATCAGGAGACACGGCAATGCACAGTTGCGCATCTTCAGCATAACTATGAAAGCTGATGCTGTGCTTCCTGATGACATCCCCGAGGGGAACCATGTAAAAATCAAAAAGAATTGGACCTAAAACTGACCCCTGGGGAACCCCACACTTGATCTTATGGGTTTCTGAGGAACATGTATCCATACTTACAAAGGTGTATCGCTCTGTGAGGTAGGAATCAAACCAGTTCAAAACAGTACCAGAGAGGCCGATCAAGTTCCTCAGTCTGTTTAATAAAATGTGATGGTCTACTGCATCAAAGGCAGCGGTAAGATCCAGTAGTACCAGGACTGTAAGTTTAGCTACGTTAAGTTATGTTAATGTCAGGTTTTTCTTTTGTCAGTTACGTTTTTTTGTATTCTTTGCCGCGCTTTATGTTACAGCTCTGTGGAATAAATCAAGTTTTATATAGCTGCATAGGGGTTCTCTCTTCATCACCACCACACCTTGTCTGACAGAAGGATCTGAACAGAACAGGGACCCGGCGGATATTAATTTGCCTCTGGGAATTGGTAGGGGCCCTTTGTGACTGCTTGGGACGGGGAGCTGGCCCTTGGGAGAAACTGGGGGTGACTGATGAGCTTTTGGACTTTTTTCTGCAGAAGCCTGTCCATATGTTGCTTGGATTGGCGGAGAAATGGGAGGCAAAAAGGGTCCATCATGCAGCGGTGGTGGACATTTTTGGACTGGAGCCTGCACAGGTAGCTGCCATGTACACTTCCTCCCTCGTCCCTCCATTTGCCTCTCCAACCTTGGTTCCAGGTTCCTCGTTGCTGGACATCTGGCCGTCCACTAGATCGGCTCCAGCTCCCTCGTCGCTGGTCATCTGGTCATCCGCCTGACCAGCTCCTGCGCCTGGTTTCACATCGCCGGATGTCTGGCCTCCTGCCAGATCATTGCTGATTCCAGGTTGCCCACCAAAGTACTCAGCAATTTTAGACCCGGGCCCTCACTCCCCTTGTGATGAAAGCTATGGAGAGAATTGTTAAACAGCATGTAATCCGAGAAACAAATTCTCTGATCAGTCCTCTCCAATTTGCATATTGCACAAGTAGAGGCGTTGACGATGCCAAAATATTCATCCTGAACACTATACACAGACACCTGGAACAACCTAACTCCTTAGCAGTGAAGGCCCTATTGTATCTGAAGACGTTATTCTTTTTCTTTTTAGGGTACGAGCTGCAAGGCAGCGAAGCCATATTGTATCTGAAGGAGATATTATTCTTATTCTTTGCGCTAGTTGCTCGAAAACTCACGAAACTCACCAGTTGTGGGGGGAAGCGGTGCAATTTGGTGTTCGCGAGCATTTGCGTCGCAAAATGGCTCTGTAGCGCCACCTAGAACATTGCAAAAACGCCTAACAAATGGGATAATTTTGCCATACCCTGACAAAAGTCGGTACACACTTTTGTCATGCCCAGATGCACAAAAAAGCCTACAGACACCATGGTGTCAGCTCCACAGGAAGTTGGCCATTTTGAGTGGAAGATGCGTTTCGGCACCATTTTTGCCTGTTTCCACACCTCAGATGATGGAATTCCTCCTCCAGATTTAATTGTAACAACTTTAAACTTGGCCAGGTTACTTTTCAGCCATGGGGAACTAAAAGTTAGGAGAATCTTTTCCAAAGTCTGAAGTCTGGCCGTGGCAGACCCTCAAATTCGCTACCGCTCACCACAAAACACAAAGTCACTTAAAACTTGTGCATACATTGTCCGATCTTCACCAAACTTCATAGGGTTGCTCACGACTCTGCCCTGACTGTGTACATATGCGCATACTGACACTCAGCGCCATCTGCTGGTGCTCGGAAACGTCACTTTATTTCCACACCTTGCATGTGATCGAACTCCTCTTACAGATTTTATGGTGCCATTTTCAAACTTGGTCAGGTTACTCTTCAGCCATGGGGGATGAAAAGTTAGGAGAATCCTTTCCAAAGTCTGAAGGGTGTGGCCGTGGCGGGTCGTCCAAGGTTGTGTGATGGCGTTTGAGGGTTGAAAGCCATATTATCATTGCAAGGTCATGAAACTTGTCACACATGTCCACGCTGACGACCTCATACGTATGTTAGGAATATCATGTGTGGCCGGATCAAAATGGCTCTGTAGCGCACCCCTACAATTTTTCAAAATACCCCTGCCATTGGATTTACTTTTGCGTAGGAGGACAAAATTCGGTACACGCCTTCGTCATGCCCAGTCACACAAAAAAGCCTGGGACGTCATGGTGCCAGGTCCACAGGAAGTCGCCCATTTTAAGTGGAAGATGCAAATTGGTGCCGTTTTGCCTATTTCCACACCTCGCATATGATCGAACTCCTCCTACAGATTTAATGTTACCGGCTTCAAACTTCTTGATCTTACTGTTCAGCCATGGGCGATTAAACGTTAGGAGAATCTTTTTCAAAGTCTGAAGGTTGTGTCTGTGGCAGACCCTCAAACTTTGATGACTCGCTACTGCTCACTAGAAAACACAGTCGTTCATAACTTCTGGATACATTGTCCGATCTTCACCAAACTTCATAGGCTTGCTCAGGACTCTGCCCTGACTGCGTACATATGCGCATACTGACACGTACCTATAGCGCCACCTGCTGGTGGTTGCAAACCATATCATCATCGCAAGGTCATGCCACTTGGCACACAAGTCCACGCTGACAAGCTTGTACGTATGTAAAGAATATCGTCTATGGCTGGAGATAAATGGCTCAGGTTACGCATTTTCAAGAACCCTGCTGATGATTTCTTATGAGATTCTCACTGCCTGCTCTACACTTGAGGGGCAGCTGTGCTGTGTGATGCGCATCGGCCAGCGTCCAAAACATCTACCCCAACGTGTGAACGTGCTCGGGCCCGATAAACACTGCTTGCAGCTTTAATGTTTATATTTATGCATTTAGCAGATGCTTTTATCCAAAGCGACTTACAAATGAGGATATAATATTACAGCTAACATCAAAGATTACAATAAGCTACATAGAAGGAAAACCACTACAGTGTAGAAACAGAGTTCAGGCATAGAGAGAAGTACAAAAAGAGAAAGTTCGGTAGGGGGGTAGGGAAGTAGAGGGTAAGTGCAAGGGGAGGAGATGCTCTCTGAAGAGCTGGATTCTTGAAGATAGGTAGTGTTATCGAGGAACGACAAGAAGAGGATTAAAAATAATAAGGAATTACAGTAGTCCAATCTTGAAGGAACAGATGCACGGAGTAGTTTCTCTGCATCACCCTGAGACAGGATGTTCCTGATTTTAGCAATATTACGAAGGTGAAAGAAGGCAGTCCTAGAAACCAGTTTTATATGTGCGTCAAATGATAAATTCTGGTCAAAAAAACTCCAAGGTTCCTCACTGTAGAACTAGAAGCCAAGGAAATACCATCTAGAGAAACTATATAACTAGACAATTTCTCCCTGAAGCGCTCAGGTCCAAAGAGAACAACTTCAGTTTTGTCTGAATTTAAAAGCAGACAGTTCTGAGTCATCCAGGTCTTTATGTCTTTAAGACAGGCTTGTAGTCTGACCAACCTATTGGTTTCATCTGGTTTCATAGATAAGTACAGCTGAGTATCATCAGCATAACAATGGAAATTTATGCCATGCTGTCTAATAATGTTACCTAATGGAAGCATGTATAGAGTAAAAAGAATTGGTCCAAGGACAGAACCCTGAGGAACTCCATGACTTACTCTGGTGTGTGAGGACGATTCTTCATTTACAAGAACAAACTGAAATCTATCAGATAGATATGACTTAAACCAGCCTAATGCAGTTCCTTTAATCCCAATAACATGTTCAAGTCTCTGTAACAGAATGCTGTGATCGATCATATCAAATGCAGCACTGAGATCCAACAGGACAAGCACAGAAACAAGTCCGCTCCTTGAACAGTCTGGTTGGGATTGGGTCTAAAATACAAGTTGATGGTTTAGAAGAAACTATTGCTGTTGTTAGCTGTGATGGTAAAATTTCTGTCTCAGGACTGACAGACTCTCCAATCCACACTAACCATTTGTATCACCCAGACACGCTAATTGTTTTGAACTATTTACTTCTTAATTAACACTCAGACAAGATAATTGTTTTATCATCAAGACTGCATCCTACCCCCCCTGGAGGTGTGGTTACACACCTCAAGAACAAAGCCCACCTCCCCAGGTATAAATCCTTTGTGTTCCTTTTGTCTGTATCTTTTCATACCATTGCTGCTGAATGGTGTGGACTGATCTTTTTCCTTGCAACGAAGAATAAAAACTTAGCCGGCCGGCAGAAAAAGTAAGTTTCTCTATTTCATTGCTCATCAGAAGTATTAGGAAGGAAGCGATTAAAAACTTCCACAACAGTTATTGTGATGGTAAAATTTCTGTCTCAGGACTGACAGACTCTCCAATCCACACTAACCATTTGTATCACCCAGACACGCTAATTGTTTTGAACTATTTACTTCTTAATTAACACTCAGACAAGATAATTGTTTTATCATCAAGACTGCATCCTACCCCCCCTGGAGGTGTGGTTACACACCTCAAGAACAAAGCCCACCTCCCCAGGTATAAATCCTTTGTGTTCCTTTTGTCTGTATCTTTTCATACCATTGCTGCTGAATGGTGTGGACTGATCTTTTTCCTTGCAACGAAGAATAAAAACTTAGCCGGCCGGCAGAAAAAGTAAGTTTCTCTATTTCATTGCTCATCAGAAGTATTAGGAAGGAAGCGATTAAAAACTTCCACAACAGTTTGGCGTTGTTGGCAGGACCCCGTGAGCAGCCGTTCAGGACGAGGCACGGAAAGCGACAGGCCATCCTGGAGAAAAAGATCATTTCCAGCCTCCGAACCTCGATTAATTTGTGAGACGGGAGGGCTAACCGGTAACACGTCCTGAGTCGCTGCCACCGGGGTTCCAAGAACAGAGTTCAGTGAAACTCGTCTGGTGAGTGTTGAAATATTGACTTATTGCATTTTCTTTCAAATTTGGATTTTAATTAGACAACAATTTCATTTCTCATAGTCTTCACAGTTGGCCAGCTATTTATCTGTTTTTAGCAATCAAAACAGTTAGCTTTATTCGCCATTTGAAGCTGAAATCGAAATGTCGCTATTTATCTGTTTATAGCAATGGAAACAGTTAGCTTTATTCGCCATTTGAAGCTGAAATCGAAATGTCGCTATTTATCTGTTTATAGCAATGGAAACAGTTAGCTTTATTCGCCATTTGAAGCTGAAATCGAAATGTCGCTATTTATCTGTTTTTAGCAATCAAAACAGTTAGCTTTGTTTGTCATTTGAAGCAGAAATCGAAATGTCGCTATTTATCTGTTTTTAGCAATCAAAACAGTTAGCTTTATTCGCCATTTGAAGCTGAAATCGAAATGTCGCTATTTATCTGTTTATAGCAATGGAAACAGTTAGCTTTATTTGTCATTTGAAGCTGAAATCGAAATGTCGCTTTTGCCAGTTGTAGCATAACTAATTGGCTCTCGTCGTACGACCTCTTCATTCAGAATGGGGAGTAAATTTTCCGTAGAAGCGGTCCAGTCTGCGGAGGGGCCAATTGTGGAAATTATGAAAAAGAGATTTGGGGATAAAAGGTTAAAATATTAAAATTTATGGACAAATGAGCTCAGATTCCCAATAGGGGGGTCCCTTAGTTTAAAAGAGAAAAAAAAAAAAAACAAAGAAAAACGGAAAAACTAGAAGAGAAACTGATTTTTAAAAAAAATAATAAAAATGTTGCTTTCTAAAATCTGTCCCAGTAACCTGACAGACAGGAACTGGATGTGTAAATGATAATCCCAACACCAGTTGTCCTCCACACCTCGAACATGACATATGCATCTGCAACCACTAACAACCTTCCCTGAGTTTGTTTCAGCAAAAAACATCATTTCAACAGACTTCATGACCAAAGAGGACCTGCAGTGTACCTCCCATCTGTCACCAGAATCTGACGAATCGTACGAGGAAAGCTGGTTAAGGGAGAGGTTTGACAAACTAACACTGACACACATTTCTTTGGACAGAACATAAATGCACTGTGTCAGTCTCTCTCACACCAGCTCAACGTAACATGTACACCATGGACTACTCAGTCCCACACATCCCACTAGAAAAACACACATCGGATAGCTGGGAAGATTTGAGCCCAGTTATGAAATTGTGTAAGCCTACAGCCGAAAGGCAACAAACATCTGATAGATCTATTATTTTTTCACCTTCACTGACATCTTTTGTGCACACACAAAGAACAGTCAACAGAAAGTATGTTAACCTTGTCAAAAATTGTGAAAATGTTGTCATCATTCTAAAATCAGACTTTAAACCTTGCAAGGCTCAATACTCACTTAAACAAAAAGCCATTGATAATATACCACCATTCTTTGAGTCTCTTAAGGCAGCAGGAGTAATTGTTCCACGTAACGATTCTCCAATACACACGCCTTTGTTTAAAATCAGAGGCAAAGATCAACCAACAGACTGGCGCTATATTCAGGATCTGCAAGCAGGTGATGCAACCAACTAATGCAAAATTCTTTTCAGTGGTCAACCTTTCAGACACCTCCAGTGTTCCAGGTCACCCAGGAAGCTAATTCTGGTTTGCTTTCAAATTCAATAGGAGGAGCTACACATTCACACGTCTGTGCCAAGGATACTGTGAAAGTCCCACCATTTGCATTGAAGCTCTCAGACAGTCTTGAACCCTTTGTTCTTTCCCCAGACACTGCTTTGTTACAGTATGTGGATGACCTCATGATCTGCAGTCCGACTAAAGAGCAGTGTGAAGCCAACACAGTCACACTCTTGAAACATCTGGCACAAACTGGTCACAAAGCCAGCTTGACAAAACTCCAATTTGTCCAGGAAAGGGTTGTCTTCTTAGGTCATGTCATCACTTCTGAAGGTAAAACTCTTTCACCAAAAAGAGTGGATGCAATTCAGAACCTTCCAAAACCCATCACAAAGAAGCAGATGATGTCATTTCTTGGTATGTACTCTTACTGTCGACAATTCATTTCTAACTATGCCATTCTTGAAGCTCCACTCGCCTCCCTCATTCATGGCAAGGGCCTGCAAGCAAAACATGAGATCAAATGGACTCCTGAAGCAGAACAATCTTTCACAGAACTAAAACTTGCTTTACAAAGCACTCCAACTTTGGGCCTGCCTGACCCTACCAGACCGTTCATTCAAACAGTAGATGAAAAAGATGGATGTATGACTTCTGTTTTGTTGCAGGATCATGGAAATAAGCTGCGGCCTGTAGCTTATTTTTCTTCAAAACTGGACCCCGTGGCTGCAGGTCTCCCAAGATATATTCAGATATGTGGCGGCAGCTGAAAAGGCAGTTATGGCCTCCAGTGATATTGTGGCCTATTCTGATGTAGCTCTCCTGGTCCCACATGCTGTGTCCATGATTTTACTTGAACAAAAGACTTCTCACCTCTCCACAGCACGCTGGCTACGATACAACACAGTACTTTTAGAAATGTCTAACATTACTGTCGAACGCTGTAATGTGTTAAACCCTGCCACTCTGCTCCCCACACCAGACGATGGAGAACAGCATAACTGTGTTGCTGTCCTCCAACAGGCTTGCTCACCAAGGCCTGATCTACAAGAAACACCATTAACAAATCCTGATTTGGTTCTCTTTGCAGATGGATCAGCTTCACGTGACCCACAAACGGGTCACAACAGAGTTGGTTTTACTGTTGTCACTAACCATGAAACTCTTCTCCCCAGCTCACTCCCTCCTCACCATTCTGCACAGGTGGCAGAACTGATAGCAATGACAGAGGCATGCAGACTAGCTAACAACAAAGCAGTAACCATCTAATCTGATTCCAGACACATGTTTGGGTTGTCCAAGATTTTGACACTCTGTGGAAACACAGACAATTCCTAAAATCTAACGGCAAACCCATTCTCCATCATGACAAAGTCACAGCTACTCCAAAAAGTCAATCTCTGTTTGTAAATGCTTTACTCACACTAACAACACAGGTCCTGTCTCTCAAGGAAATGCAAGAGTGGATGCTGCTGAAAAAGAAGCTACACTCCTACCCACTATAATTGATCCCTGTCACTATTTCCACCTCTTTCACAACGGTGCAGTCTTTTGCCACACCACAGGAAGATGTGTGGCGAGGAACCGATAATAAGCCTTGTCTACCTAAACATTTTTTCCCTCATTTCGCGAAATTGACACATGGTTTGGACCATGTGTCAAAAGGGGGGATGATGGATGCCATAACCCAGCACTGATTCACCAAAGAATTTTCAGTTCATGCAGCAGAAGATCAGTCACCCGCGTATGGTTTGTGCAACGCATAACAGGTAAAACCAAAGCAGTCACACACATCGCTCACCCATCACCAGACAGACCATTCGAACACTTAATGATGGATTTCATAGAACTGTCACCAGCAGAAGGAAAGAAACGCTGCTTAGTAATAGTTGACGTGGTCAAAATAGATTGAAGTATTTCCAGCAAAACACCAGAGTAGCCAAGTGGTAGCAAAGGCTCTGCTAACAGAGAGTACTCCCCATCTGGGAACTACAACTACACCAAAACTGAGCAGCAATAATGGCTCTCACTTTGTCAATTCTGCAATAACCCAAATTAGTAAATTTCTTACCATTAACCTCAGACAACATTGTGTATAACACCCTGCCAGTAGAGACGTTGACAAACGAGAAAATGGCACTCTGAAATCAAAATTTCAATTTTGGCAGACCTCCATCTCTGGGAGTAAAACCTGTAACCAGGCCACTCCCCTCCACTGGCCTATGTGAGGATATATGCTACAATATTGCAAAAAACTTATTCTCTCTCTCTCTCTGCAGACTTCCAACCTGGGTGGTGAGAAACGACTTCAGAAAGGAGCACTGGAATTCCAAACGGTGACCAGATCCATTCTGACAACGCGGAGATAGCTGAGAGGGCAACGTGGGTGCACGCCAGCCACTGCAGGAAGATCCCCGAGCAAACGGAGGAGCCCAGCTGCCAACCTGATCGACGCGAGGACGGACGGTGACGGACGACACGAGGACGGACGGTGACGGACGACACGAGGACGAGCAGAGGCCAAAGACGACGGACGGTGCAAGGACGCACAGACGCCAAAGAGGACGACCCGTGGAATTGGCCCTGTGGATTCAACAAACACCAACTACACGTGTTCCACCAAACTCTACCATGCATCACCTGATTCTGATGCTGTCATGTTTGGCACAGCTGATGGAGGCTTACACCTACAAACCTGCCAGGACTGTCACTTTGACAGAAGGTCAAAGTGCAACATTCACCTGCCTCGTTTACCCTGAAATTTGGCGATCAGGACGGGTTCAGGCATATTATGCCAAGTATGACAAATACCTATGCAGAGACCCCTGCGGCCCACACGATTGGCACTTGATCGTTGCCACCACTGACAAAACCTTTGCTCCAAACAGAAATCCCCGCTTCACAATAACAAAACTTCCAAATTCCAACGGAGCCCAGATTACCATTTCTGATGTCAAACCCACTGATGCAGGCACGTATTGGTGTGGAATTGAATATCCAAGCTCGGATATGTACAGACAACTCACAGTCATAGTCAATGGGCCACCAGACCCACATGACGCCCTACTTAACATGCTGTCAGATGTTAACACGGTCATGTTGACCTCTGGAATTGAAGACAACCACTCCGACGATTATGAGAACATTACCAACATTATCAAACACATGAAAGATGCCATTCAACTCCCTCCTGTAATAAATGACTCAGGGTTCCCTTGGCTGGAATCTTTGGGCCAAGGATGGCCAGCATGGTTTTTAACAATGATAATCCCTTATGTAGTGATTTTCTTTTTGCTCTGCACCCTCATTCCATGCATATGGAAATGCCTGTCTAATGTGCTCATGAAAGGAATGACTCCTTCCTCCACATATGTTCATGCCGATGCCAATTATGCTGATCAAAATTCAACCTCTCTTCATATTCCTGACCCTGATCATTACCCCAGCTCAGACTCTGACTCTGATGTTGACATTCTGTAAATTTTATTTTATTTTGGTTGCTTTGTTTGTTTTGTTTTGATCTCCTCTAAACAACTGCCATGATGATACATTTTGAAATCTGCGTGAATTAGCGTATCGGATACTAAGTTGTGACTATTTCTTTTATTTTATTTTATTTGTTTATTTATTTTATTTTATTTTTTATTTTATTTTATTTATTTTTTTTTACTCCCATTTCATTTAGCTTTCTTCATTTATTTTATTTTTCTTCAGTTTGCTTTCTGATAATGATTAATTAATAATCAAAAGGGAGAATTGTGATGGTAAAATTTCTGTCTCAGGACTGACAGACTCTCCAATCCACACTAACCATTTGTATCACCCAGACACGCTAATTGTTTTGAACTATTTACTTCTTAATTAACACTCAGACAAGATAATTGTTTTATCATCAAGACTGCATCCTACCCCCCCTGGAGGTGTGGTTACACACCTCAAGAACAAAGCCCACCTCCCCAGGTATAAATCCTTTGTGTTCCTTTTGTCTGTATCTTTTCATACCATTGCTGCTGAATGGTGTGGACTGATCTTTTTCCTTGCAACGAAGAATAAAAACTTAGCCGGCCGGCAGAAAAAGTAAGTTTCTCTATTTCATTGCTCATCAGAAGTATTAGGAAGGAAGCGATTAAAAACTTCCACAACATAGCTCAGAGAGCTTTATACACACGTGGACAAAATTTGTTGGTACCCCTCAGTTAAAGAAGGAAAAACCCACAATTCTCACTAAAAGCACTTGAAACCTACAAAAGTAACAATAAATAAAAATTAATTGAAAATGAAATAATCAAAATTATCCATTACTTTTGAAATGTTGATTAACATAATTATTTAAAAAAAAACCCGAATGAAATAGGGCTGGACAAAAATGATGGTACCTCTATAAAAGATTGAAAACTATTTGACCAGAGTGACATGATTAACTCAGGTGTGTCCTTTAATTGACATCACAGGTGTTTTCAAACTCATAATCAGTCAGTCTGCCTATTTAAAGGGAGACAAGTAGTCACTCTGCTGTTTGGTGAAAAGGTGTGTACCACACTGAACATGGACAACAGAAAGCGGAGGAGAGAATTGTCCCAGGACATCCGAAAAAAAATTATAGACAAACATCTTAAAGGTTATAGGCTATAAGACCATCTCTAAACAGCTTGAAGTTCCTGTGACAACAGTGGCTCATATTATTCAGAAGTTCAAGACCCACGGGACAGTAGCCAACCTCCCTGGACGTGGCCGCAAGAGGAAAATTGATGACAGATTGAAGAGACAGATCGTTTAAATTGTATCCAAAGAGCCCAGGACAACCTCCAAAGAAATGAAAGGTGAACTCCAAGGCCAAGGAACATCGGTGTCAGATCGCACCATTCGTCGTTGTTTGGGCCAAAGTGGACTTCATGGGAGACGACCAAGGAGGACACCACTGCTGAAAAAAAATCATAAAAAAGCGAGACTGGAATTTGCAAAAATGCATGTTGACAAGTCACAAAGCTTCTGGGAGAATGTCCTTTGGACAGATGAGACCAAACTGGAGCTTTTTGGTAAGGCACATCAACTCTATGTTCATAGACTCAAAAACCAAGCATACGAAGAAAAGAAAACTGTCCCTACGGTGAAACATGGAGGCTCAGCAATGTTTTGAGGCTGCTTTGCTGCATCTGGCACAGGGTGTCTTGAATGTGTGCAAGGTAAAATGAAATCTGACGACTATCAAGGCATTCTGGAGAGAAATGTGCTGCCTAGTGTCAGAAAGCTTGGTCTCAGTCGCAGGTCATGGGTCTTCCAACAGGACAACGATCCAAAACATACAACCAAAAACACCCAAGAATGGCTGAGAGAAAAGCGTTGGACTATTCTAAAGTGGCCTTCCATGAGCCCAGATCTGAATCCCATTAAACATCTGTGGAAGGAGCTGAAACATGCCATTTGGAGAAGACACCCATCAAACCTGAGACAACTGGAGCAGTTTGCTCATGAGGAGTGGGCCAAAATACCTGTTGACTGCTGCAGAACGCTCACTGACAAATACAGAAATCGTTTAATTGCAGTGATTGCCTCAAAAGGTTGTGCAACAAAATATTAAGTTATGGGTACCATCATTTTTGTCCAGCCCTATTTCATTAGTTTTTTAAAAAAAAAAAAAAATTATGTTAATCAACATTTCAAAAGTAATGGCTGATTTTGATTATTTCATTTTCAATGAATTTTTATTTATTGTTACTTTTGTAGGTTTCAAGTGCTTTCAGTGAGAATTGTGGTTTTTTTCCTTCTTTAACTGAGGGGTACCAACAATTTTGTCCACGTGTGTAAATGTAAAGCTCCCCTTGATGCCCATCAACTGCCCATTTATAGAAACCTGGGATTATTCTTATTCTCTTCTATCAATGATGAATAATAAGCAGTTCTAGCTTTACGAAGGGCTTTCTTATACGTTATTAAACTATCTTTCCAGACTAATTGAGACTCTTCTAAATTAGAGGAACGCCACTGTTCACTTCAAAGAAAAGTGTTATATAATTCAGTACACCAGTGGAGGGAATTTAGAGAGAAAAAAACAAAACAAAACATAGCGGACCGGACCGGCCCACTTTGGGTCAACTGCCCATCGGGACAATGCAGGTGTAGGTTTTCTAACAAACCTATCGGTTTCCACCGGAGTTTATGGCTGACGCGTGTTGTCCAAAGCGAAACCAAGGAAGAAGTGTGTCCTCCACGATGATTGATTTTACAGGTTTATTCGCCAAAGTACAAAAAATAAAAAGCACAAGTTTTCCACGGACACTGTAACCAATTATATATACACACTTCAAAACACGTCTTCTACGTTTTCTAGCACGATATCAACTAAAGTATCAACACGGTCAGAAAAAACGTGTGCTCCTGTCACTCTCTTGTGGTCCACACAGCCCAGTGCCTAATCACGATGCCTTGAACTGCTACCTTCTTAAAGATACAGGTGCTTACTGTCATCTGCTTCACTGAAATGATGAGAGTTTATGTACAAATGATAAGTAAATAATAATCATGACTTCAATTAACTTATCTTTAAATTCAGTTAAATCATTAAACTGCCATGAAATCCAAATACATTCTCCATAATGAACTAAAATGTACTATGATTTATATCAATCATATGGCACCTACAGCCGGTATGCCAGATGGCCAGTCCACCCCTTGTGATGTTCTACATATCTGCTTAAAAGGTTAACAATTAAGTACAGGTTGAAATAGTACTGTGACACAGTGAAGAATCAGACATGAACACTGTCAGTTTACTGGCTGCTGTGTACACTTTGAAGCTGATCTATAATCAAGATCACATCTTCTGAGTCTTTGTTGTTGGGAGCCTGAACGTTATTGTGTTTTTAACTCACAGCAGATAAAACAGCACCAGGAGCGTTTTGTGCAGATGTTGAATGAGCCACACAGGAGGTGAGGGGGTGGAAGCCCTGGGGTCACAGCACCTGCATCCAGGTCATGCCACAGGAGAAGGCCACCGAGAGGGTCAGTGTCCAACCTGCAGTGCTTTCCCAATAACCACAAAAGCTGCACTAAAAGACGCACTCATTGGCTGTGAGCCACAGTACACAGACCCATCATGTTATATTTATTTTTCTTTTCAGTGTGATGTAGACTGAACCAAAGTATTCTGAGAACAAGCTGATGTAGCAGAAGGAAGCATTAACAGCAAAAAGATCATGTTGGCTTAGTCCCTCAAAATATTAACTGACTTTTCCTGTTCATCCAGTCTTATAGTAACATAGAAAGACAAATATTCAAAGCATAGACAGACTGGAGTGGAACACAGCTGTGGTCTGTCTTGCACTGATCCCTGTGTCTGTTAACCCTAGTTTATAGGCTACGTTGTCAATGTGGACCCCTATGCGGTAGCCTGACGTACACCTCCAAAAAATCCTAACGATGCGTCAAGTTGTCACGGAACGCAAGGGCTGTGATTGGTCCACTCAGAATGTCATTTCTGGCAAAGAAGCTCGACAAATCGGCCCGTTGACATTTGAAAGTATTAAAAGTGCATTTGTTCATCCAGGTCCCTCAGTAGGTGAACCAGTGTTGTAAATTCACCCGTTCCCAGCCTCGACTGGTCGTACAGACCACCCCTGCAAATGTCTTCTCTGTTGCCTGCATTTCAACATTTGCAATATAAGCATTTGTTCTTCAATATTGATGAGCTCCAACTGCAAATACAGCTGCTCCACCTTGGTTGCCATTGGTTACTGTTGTTAACTGTGACCAGAAGAAGAAGCAAAGATTCGGCTGTAACCCCTGAAACTACACAAACATACAGCCACACCTCCCTACCTGGTGAATTGCAGAGCAATGTGTTCCCTCGATGCAGAACTTCAAATGCTCAATGACGGCGTCACGACCTACGCCATGACGTGATGCAGAAGCCTAAACTAGGGAAGATGTTTGTAAGAGCTGTTGTGATTGTGTGTATGTAATGCAAACATGTTGATTGTCTTTCAGTTAAAAGCACTGGATTTCCCTGAAGGCTTAGAATAGAATAGAATAGAATAGAATAGAATAGAAAAATACTAAATTCAAAATTAGTTAAGTAGCTCAAAATTTTTTCTTATTAGAATTTTTTTTTTTACCATGATTGTATATCAAAACAATAACAATAATAATAAATGATAGATAATGTTAAGATGACCGATAGCAGCTGGTTCACAGAGGAGGCAGAGAGTCAGTGCAGACCAACCGGGTTTTTATTCACCAACAGACATTGAAATGACACGAGCCCGTGCATTACCACCCTCTGCAGGGCATGTAGCCCAGGATCATGGCAGCCTAATCCTCCTGATCTTAACTGACTGCCTTTTAAAGCCTCCCACTAATTCATGTCCAGGCTCTACCATCTAAAAACAACAGTCCATTTGTTACAAAGACAAGAAAACACACCAAATCATAGCAAACAAATATCTTAGAAAAAAACATTTGACAATCAAAAAGGTTTTAACACAACTGCATAATATGCTTTGCACTCTAAAATCTTACTAACTTTATCTCAAACATGTTATCCCCCCTACTGCACATGAGGTGCATTCCCACTGTAGGAACCGTTTGCAGTTCCTATAACCTGTCATGTCATGTTCTGAGTTTTGTTTTTGTCATGTCTTCTTTTCAGGTTTTAGGTTTAATTCTTCTCATGTTTTTTCCCTCGTCACATTAGGTTCACTCAAGCCACCTCTCATTGTCATCGACTGACAGACTCCCCAATCCACATTAATCATTTGTATCACCCAGACACGCTAATTGTTTTAAATTATTTACCTCGTAATTAACACTCAGACAAGGTAATTGTTTTTAACCTCCTGTCTATCATCAAGACTGCATCCTGCCCCCCCGGAGGTGTGGTTACACATCCCAAGAACGAAGCCCCCTCCTCAGGTATAAATGCTCTGGGTTCCTTTTGTCTGCATCTTTTTCATACCATTGCCGCTGAATGGTGTGGACTGATCTTATTCCTTCCAACGAAGAATAAAAACTTAGCCGGCCAGCAGAAAAAGTAAGTTTCTCTATTTCATTGCTCAGAGGTATTATAGGAAGGAAGCGATTGAAAACTTCCATAACAACAGCTGCACCCCATCACCAATCACCTCCCCACAGTATTTAGTTTTGTCACGGCCTCAGTACACAGGACACAAATGCAGGGTCAGTTCAGATTCAAAGAGGTTTATTTTCAACACAGCAAGGCAGGTTGAGGATCTCCCAGCAGAACAAAAGAACAGGGCTGTGAAAAACCTAAGCGCTCTCCTCAATAATTAAGGCTGAGGACGAGCGCAGCTATGAAAACAGAAAAGTTATGAACGTTAACAAAATAAACTTTAATGCTCTGCTAATGAGGCGGACTTAAACGAAATACGCACTCTTAAAAAACAGAGGCACTATGAAACTTTAACTGTAATCTTAAACAAACCTTTAACGGTGGTGAACAGGATCTCAAGAACAAAAACACAAAATCGCTCCTAAACGGAGGAACAAAACCAGCTATGAAACTTACTGTTGTAAACTAGTGCTAGAGAATAAATGATTAAACACAAAGGATATGCTCTGCGGGAGGAACACTCACTGCAGGCTCGTGGAATCAAGGGACGTGGAAGACAGAGGAATTAAAAGGCTGGTAATGAAGGTCATAACAGAAACAACATACTGGCACAAGACAAGGGAGACGCAGACTATCTGAACACATGAGGGACCAAGGGGAACAGGTGGAAACACTTTGGAATCAGGGAAGACAATGAGACGCCTGACAAGGGAGGAAGGGCAAGATACCTGAAACGAGAGGAGAAGGTCAGTGCTTTTTCAAAGTAAAACAGGAAATGACGAGACAAGATTTGAAACAGAACGTAAATGGTGACAAATTTCCAGGTTTCCCTGAGTTCAATGCAAAATGCTCACCTCCCTTCATGCATCAAGTTCACGTTTTTTCAGGTTTGGTCAGGTCAGGTTTTTGCTGTGCACAGACACACTTTTTGTTCTTGCCTCTGTTTAAATAAATCAAGTTTTTCTTTTTGAAATTCTGCATCTGGGTCCTCCCTCCACACCACGTTCTGACATAACCTTTTCAGGAATAGAAACGTTTTTTCGCACATTTGGACATACAGGAACTGAGGACCACGGCCCTCAGTTACTGGAACCATTTTAGCTCCTTCTCTGAGGTGTTTTCTGGGTTCCACAGGAACATGACGTAGGTGTTTGGTGGCTGTAGCTCCGCCCCTTGTCTGAAATGTTTCCTCATACGACACGGACACAACCGGCGCCTGTTTAATAAGTTAAACTTGGACGTCGTCTCCTTTGTCTGCGGCGCTCTGTTCTCCTTCTTTCCTCCATGAAACGAAGAAGTATCGCCTGCTGCTGGATTCTTCGTCTCCTGACTCTCGCTGTGCGCTCTTCCAGCCTCCATCTTAGACGCCTGATGTGATCGTCCATGATTAATATCACCGTCATGCAGACCATGAACACGGTGGCCTCCTCGCTCTCCATGGTAGCTTCTCGGTGGTGTTGTTTTCTTCTCTCCTTACTTTTCCCGGGTTTTGTTTTGTTGTTGAGTGGCGCTAAAGTAACACGTCTGTCGCCATGATGATTAAAGCCCCTGACCGTTTGGTCAAATCTATCTGCTGTAGGCAAGGAGTAACGAGTGACAACAGTGAAACAGTCCCATGCTTTACTCACTAGTTCTGAACATTACATGTGCACCTCCTTTGCAGAAAAAGGGGATGGACTCACCCAGAGGCAGCACTTGGATGGGGTTTGAATCATCATCAGGTCTTTCTCTGCACTTGCTTTGTTATGTCACAAATGAAACATTTTGAGCTTTGTGAGCTACACGTTTGACTGATGAATCAAATCTCGTTTTTCTTGCAGACAATCTCTTTGTCCCGTCTCACCACATCGTCTATGCATCTTGCGACTGAGAGAGGTTGAGTCCTTTTAAGCCTTATGGTGAAAGACCTGAACATGTTACATGCATAATTCACTGTAGGGTATCTCAGGATTGGTAATGATGATTACATGTTGATACACAATTCTTTTTCTCAAAGGGAATTAGAACAAATGCTAAAGTGAGAACAGGGAATCAGTTTCAGGATGTGCTTTGCATTTTCTGTGTTTGAAATGGAACTGACTGACTGTTTTGAATTATCATGTAAAAAGGAGATTACAGACTGAGGGGAGATGGTAGCCTACTTTATTGTGACTGTTACTGCGGTTGAGTTGTGAGGACTTGTCTGTTGCATGAGATTATCATTTGGAGCATGGCAGTTTCTGAGAGAAAGGAGAGACTGTCCATGTGTCTTTCAGTCATCCCTTCTGTCCTGTTTGGGTTGATTTAAGAATGACTAACAACCTCAAATAAACGCATTTAGTTGTGAAAACATTTTATTCAACCAATGTGTAAACTAAACAGCTTTTACAAAATGAGTGAGATTAGCTGAGTGATTTTCCTTCACACATTCTTCAGCTTTAAGTGATTTGAGTCGTCAGCTAGGCCGTCTGGGTTTTTCTAGTTCCAACAATATATAGCTAGCTAAAACCAGTGGTGTAAAAAGATATTTTTACAAGGTTTGTAAAGCGCATCATGCAGAAGCAGAAGACAGACGGATCACGTCAGGAGCTTTTCTGCCACAGAGTTGATTCTCAAGTCAAGCGCGTGCTCAATGAAGAATGCAAAATAAAAGTTCAAAAAAGCTGTCAGGTGTCCAGTTCAGGAAAAGAAGGAAATAAGAAGAAAAGGACAAAAGATAAAGGTATGCACTATGCCAGTGTCATGTCAGTGTCTCTGAGTATTATGCATACAATGAAACAGATAGCAACAGCCTAATGTGAATTAGTGTGTTTATTAGCCTCTTGCTAATAATAGCTACAAGTAGCAACATTAGCTATGTTATGCTACTACATTAATACATTAATGTAATTGTTAAGCCATAATAAAGGCAGTGTGTGGTCAAAAACTATTGGCTTTATTCCATTAGTTCCACTATGAGCTAACTGTTTACATTAAAACTTTAAAACTATTGAAATTTTAAATGTAATCGATAAAAAGAGTGCCCCTGTTTCTACCTTGCTCTCAGAATTGGTCTGACCCTTCCTGTAAGTGTAGCTGAGGCAAAAAGGAGTTTTTCGAAGCTGAAGCTAATTAAAACTTAGCTGCGGTACCATGTCATGAGAACCTCTGACTGGCCTTAACATCATCAGCATCCCAGGGCCCACATCAAGCCAGGACCGCCACTGAGTTACTGCCCCACTTCCACGCGCCTGCGCCGGACACGAGGACTGGTACCGTTGGACTGACGAGCTCACTGTAACGCCGCGTGATGTCCACCAAGGGGCGTGTATCCTGGAGAGGGTGGAGCGCGTTCCCGCAGCAACAGGGAAGATGGCAGCCATCGCATCTCTCACCCAGGTAAAGAGACAGCATTTATCTCTATCCACCTCCGTGAGAGGCGACGATCAACACCGGTGTGATCCGGCATGGTTCGCTGATGAGGTTCTTGCTGAGCTGAACTCGAACCCTCACAGGAGCTCCCTGTGAGGGACAGGTGGTCCTTCGAGGCCTGTTACAGTACCGTTCGCTGGCGGTTAGCATCAGCTGGTTGTAGTTAGTAGTGTAGCTGCTGCCTCCCGTCATATCAAACAACGAAGCTGCTAATTTAACAGAAAAACCCGCGACGAGTGGTGGACAGCACACTGAGGCGGAGGCGGGTTGGTGGAGGACGGCGGTACCTCAGAAGCTAGCAGTACTCAGTTAGCCTAGCATTGTGCTCTGTACCGTGAGGATGGAGAGGAGGAGGAGGAGGTTGGATGCGATGAATGATGGTGATGAGAGCGTGCGCTCAGCGGTGATAGTGCAGTTCCAGTCATCGTGGTGGCTGCTGTAGTTAACGGTGAAGTTGACTTTGTGAGGAGAGCTCTTTGTGTTCTCTGACTTCAGCTGTTAGGAACGCATGCTGCCACTGCTTTCTGAACATCATAAATACACATCACATTTCTGTCTCTGCCGCAGTTGTCAAGCGGAAACCCCGTTTATGAGAACTTCTACAGACAGGTAAGGTGATGGACGGCTCCATGTTTGTGTCACAGCTCAGGGGGAAGTGGAGTGTGAGACTGTGTGTTTGCTTCCAGGTGGATCCCGGGAGCACAGGGAGAGTGGGACCAACGGAAGCTGCCCTGTTTTTGAAGAAGTCTGGACTGCCTGACATCACACTTGGAAAGGTGGGAAGTGGAAAGATGTTAGTGGTTCCAACTGTACTTATGCCCAGAGGAAACAGTTGGGATGTCTTTGCAGACTGCATATAAGCAGGAATGCTACTCAGAGGATTGTGTTGAAATCATCAGAGCAATCATAAGACTTGAGTCTTTTTTTATGAAATACTTAAAAAGACAATATGATCTGATCAGTGTTGTTACCACCAACTCTGCTGTTCCCCTCAGCCATGACTATGAGACCATGTCAGTAATGATGTTCTGTAACAGGAGTGCATTTATTCAGCTTGTCCTCTGAATGTGTTTGACACCATCAGTGGTGCTGTGAGAAATTGTTGTAATCCATATTATGACAACAGCATACCTCCAGGCTCTGTAAGGCCTATTTAACCAAGAAGGAGCCTGGCATCACATGACATGACCTTGAGTCACCTGACTTAAAGCAATCTCACATGGTTTTGGATGAGTTGGATTTCAGAGGGAATCTTCTCACATGTCATGCTTTTAGGTATTGCTCAAAATGGTAAAATCTCTAATTCTCAGTATTGATATCAATCAAATCCAAATTCCATTCCTATCCCTACTGAGCACTGGAGCTGGGAGTCACTAAGATTCTAGTGCTTATTCCTCCTGTACTTTCAAGCTGCAGTAGGTGAAGATCTTGGAAAGCAGAAGAAGCTTCCGTCTCCTGCCCCCCCCCCCCTACTCTCCACTACTTAATATTGGGAGTGGAACTAAATAAAATAAAAAATATATATATCCTAAAGGGAAATTATAAGGATGCAGTTAATGTTCTGATATTTCTTTTATTTAAATGAAAAGATATGTCCCCGTGCACATGCTCATGCCTGCGTGCACGTCCACATTGTTAGAACACAGCGCTGGAGGCTGACCTGTCCAGGAGAAGCTCACGGCAGCTCAGAATCCAGAATCAGTCCAGTGGTTCCCTCCATCATTTAAAGGATGTGTTAATGTTGACATGCATTTTATCCCTGCCTGTTAATTTGTTGTCAGACTCTCTTTTTAAAAAAACAATTCCGTCTGTCTTTTTTACAATGTGAGAGGTTGTTGCCGATGTTGGGATTGGGACTTTCCATATAGGTAATCCCATCATTATGCCTGGCTCCTTCAACTGGAAACACCTGCACACATACTGGCCTGCATAGAGCAACCAATATTAGTGCCTCTGGCTGATAAGATATGTGATTGGGCAAACACACTGATTTTTGTGTGACAGAGGTTCCAGGTTCAACTCCCGGCTGGTTCTGTCTGTGTGGAGTCTGCATGTTCTCCCCGTGTATGTGTGGCTTCTCCGGCTTCCTCCCACCGTTTAAAAACATGCTGTCAGGTTAACTCAGTGTTTCTCAATTCCGGTCCTCATGACCCACTGCCCTGCATGTTTTCAATGTTTCCCTCCTCCACCACACCTGATTCAAATGAATGGCTCCTTATCAGGCCACTGCAGAGCTTGATGATGAGCTGATCATTTGAATCAGGTGTGGTGGAGGAGGGAAACATTGAAAACATGCAGGACAGTGGGTCATGAGGACCGGAATTGAGAAACACTGGGTTAACTGGTGACTGTCCTCAGGAGTGAGTGTGAGTGTGTGTGGTTGTTTGTCCCGTGTGTCTCTGTGTGGCCCTGAGATGGACTGGCGACATGTCCAGGGTGTACCTCGACTCTCACCCAATGACCGCTGAGATAGACTCCAGCCTACCGACGGATTAAGTGGGTATAGAAAATGGATGGATGGATAGAGAGAGACAGTGTGTACCGGTAGCCCCTCTGATCGCTGAATGATAGTTGAGATGGAATCTCTTATTATATGGGGCTAATTATCTGACCCCTGTCTGATCTGCCAACAGAAGCGCTCTCCTGCTGATATCTGATCTAACAGATTAGAACATTCATCAGTCTGGGCCTATATATCAGAGAATGTTCAGTCATTAAAATTTCACTTTGATTTCATAGATTGCTGATTTGATTTCCACCTTATTATGGGCCAGTGTCAGAGCTAAATCATCAGGTTCAAAGTTTCAGAGCTTTATGTGCAGATGTCATGACATAAACGAAAGGGAAGTGTTCATTTACTAATTTGTCCAACTACCAATTTTATGGCAGCAGTCCTCTGTTGCCTGAACTGCAGCAGCTGTGTTCCTCATTTGTACAACTTGCTCTTTTTATTAATGAAGAGTCAGCTGATCGTCATCTTTTGGAACAAATACCAGATGGTGTGTAAAACGCCCATTTTATCAGTGTGCACAGAGCCTGAAGTGGAAAGTCTTTGTTAAGAAAGAAACACCTGTTGCTTCTGAGAGGAGATTTACGTTTGGTAAAGCAGTGAACACGAGGAAAACTACTCGTACTGACCGTAGAACACCCCTCTGAGCTCAACTCTACCGTGCTTGTTGAGCTTGGATGGAGAGACTGCAGTGAGCAGCCGTGGTTGTTCAATATTTCTTTAAAGTATGTTTGTGTTTGATGCTTCAGATCTGGGATTTGGCTGATCCCGATGGCAAAGGCTACCTCGACAAACAGGTAAGGAAAGGTCATTTGTGGATAAACAAGTCTATGTTTTTACACATGCATACATTTTTTTCATGTTAATCTGCAACTAGAAAACAAAGAAAAGGCAAGTTGTCACAGTGCCCCAACTTTAGCTTGCACTGTGTTTAGCTGAATGAAACAAAAAGTTTAAGCAGCAAACAATAACTTGTAAAGGCAGAGGTTGAGATTGTATGAATATGTTTCTGAATTGTGTCTTTGGAGTTTTTCTTGCTTGTATGTCGTTGTAATGAAAATGTCCAGTGTCTTCAGAGTGCTTCATCATTGATTGTGATCTCAGGGGTAACGAGGACTGTGTTTTCTCTTCTTCAGGGGTTTTATGTTGCTCTGCGACTGGTGGCCTGTGCTCAGAGCGGTCAGGAAGTCAGTCTGTCCAGCCTCAACCTCACAGTCCCCCATCCCAAGTTTGTGAGTGTAAAATCATCAAGAAAAACTGTTAAAACTAGCTACACCATACTTTTACTCATCTTTTATTGAGTTGAATATAATTTGACATTACATCACTATGTCATGAAAGCTTGTAGTAAAATTCAACCAATGGATGGTGTGACAGGGCTATGAAACCCATGTTATTTGTTTGATTTCAGAAGGACACCAGCAGTCCATCTCTGAGTAACACAACTTCTGCTTCTGCTGAATCCCATTGGGCTGTCAGGGTGTGTTCAAACACACACAGACACACACAGACACACACACACACACACAACCACAGAACACAATAAAGCTCTTATTCTAGATGTAATGAAGTTTTAGATAAGAGAAATATTGCAAAAAGTCCCAGTGATATACACTTTTCTCACAGATACAACCCCAATCTCAAAAAAAGGAAGTACAATATTTTAATATATCCAGAGGAAATATAATTCAGAATGTTCTAGAATGCCCCGCACCACAGTGGCAGTAAATTGCTGTAGCTCCGATTGTATTGAGTGTGTTTTGTAACTGTTGAGCTTTCTATTGAACTGTTTTTTTTTTTCAGCAAATGATTGACTTTTGAGAGATTTTTCTGCACTGGTTATAAACAGGAGCAGCTGATTCAGTTTTCCAAATGCCAACTAAAGCCCAAAAAAAAAGACTACACATCCCAGCTGACTTGATGAGAAAACCATTTCAGGATGTCAGGCATGAGCAAAACGGAGAAACAGATGGAGGAAGTTTAAACCCAGTGTCCTCTCCTTCCTGATAGGGAATGCCAGATCGCTGGCAAGTAAAGTTGACAAGCTTGGAGCGCTCAGGAGGATATTGAAAGTATATTGAGAAAAGTATTATGTGTTGGAGGAGCACAAAATTCCCAATGTCTGTCTACTCGGCCTGAAGACGACATGAACCAAAAGAGACATTTGGAGCAGTGGCAGAAGCAAAGGTGGAGGTATCACAGTACTCGTTAACAACAAATGGTGTTGTCCTGGACATGTCACTGTGAAGGCGAGGGCCTGTACCCAAGACATTGGTCTATTAGCTGTGAGTTTACGCCCATAACAGTATTTGTGACATAATCTCAGTAATTGACTATCTACAAATACAACATCCCAACACACTCATGACAATTTCAACCAAGTCTCCCCATCTCTATTACACTTCCAACTTTCTCTTTGTCATCTACTTCACCAGAGAAAGCAAAAAGTTGGATTTATTCTATGCACATTTAAAAGATGCATGCAGTTCCTCTGCCTGTCCTCCAGTAGAATTTCAAAAAAAGAAACTCTGAAGGGGTGCTTTCAGTGTGTAACTGATTATATTACATTCTGGGTGGAATGTGTTATTCCCACAAGGACGCTGTCACCTTAAAAAGTAAAGTCAGTAACACTTCTCATCTTGATGCAATACAGTGTTCTGCTGGAAAAAAACCTGCATCTTGGGGCTCAGATGGGTTACACTTTGACACCTACAAACACATTTCTGCAGACCAATCACCCCCGCAGCCATACAGCATGGGACCACAGAGGGGCAGCACTGAGCCTTGCAAAAGCAAATTATGAAGGGCTAAAAAGCATTTCAAAAAGCCTGAGGTGTTCCCTCTGACATCTTAAAACTCTTCAGATACCAATCTGATGGGATCTGATAGCATCTGCGGGAAGCAAACCCAACACATGAAGACCCTCCCCACAATCTATAGGGCCCATAGGATCCTTTGCTGAGGTCCTGAAGCAAGCCACTTGAGGACACTTTCAGATGTTCTTTGATCACACCTTGACTTGTCAGAGCTCTTTTGGCAGGATGAGGAGAGCACACTCTATAATAGGCTCACTCAAATTTGAATATTAATGAATTTGATTGTATTGGATTATATCGGATTACAATTAATGGGATTATAGTTATCCTGACTTTGACTATCTTTGAAGTACCTTGAATTGACATTTGTTGTGATTGGGTGCTATTTAAAAAAAAAAAAACTGATTTGAGGCTCTTCCCCAAAAACACCAATAGCCTTAAAAAGTCGCTGAAAATGAAGAGGGAAGCCTTCAGTGTGTGAGGTGGGTTTTTTTTTTTGAGGAGTTTTCAAAAACAGTTCAGAAGGAAGATAATAGAGAGCACGGAGGTGTACGAACACAAAAGCTTGAAAGCAAGCTCCAAAAGAACAATGTGAGAGATGTGTGGGCGGGGATGAAAAAGATCATAGTCTTCAAGGTGAAAGAGGATCAGACTGATGGAAGCCTGGACAGAGCCAATGAGATGAACATGTAATTCAGTAGGTTCAGCTCAGATAAACACTCAGCATGCTCCTTTACTTCATTCAGCAACTCAGACCTTACACAGCATGCTCCTCACCAGCATGCTGGAGCACCTTAAATGGAATAATGCTGCAGGTCCATATGGTGTCAGCCCTAGGGTCCTGAAGAGCTGTGTGGAAGAGCTATGTGGGATCCTGTAGAACCTCTTCAGCCTTAAGCCTGAATTAGGAAAAGGGTCCATTACTGTAAAAGACAACCTGGCTTGTTCTAATACCTTAAACTCTCATCCATCTGCCCTTAGTGATTATAGGTCAATTGATCGAATATCCCTTATCAGAAAAGTACTGATGAGACCACTATTGGCTCACCTCAGTAATCAAGTGAAAACCTTTTAGGACCCACTACAGTTTGCTTATCGTTCTAAGGTTTGTGTTGAAGATGCAATCATCTACCAGCTTCAGTAAGCCCACACTCATCTAGACAAAGCAGGGAGCACTGTGAGGGTCATGTCCTTTGGTTTCTTCAGTGCTTTTAGTACTATTTAGCCTGCACTGTAATGTAAGAGGCTACAGAAAATACAGGTAAATCCCTCAACAACCATCTGGATTATTGACTACTTGACAAATGGATCATAGTTTGTAAGACTGAAGGGTTGTGTGTCTGAGAAGTTGGTCAGCAGCACAGGAGCACTACAGGGGACTTTACTCTCACGGTTTTCTTCACTGTCAGACTTCCAGTACATCTCAGAGTCAACTCTAAAGTTAAAGAACATCCAAAACATTGCATTGAAACAATGGATTGTGTTAAGCAGAGGCTTCTTCAGGTCTGCTGCAACACCAAATGTTACAGGAAGCCATGTTGCTGTAATAGATGCAGTATGTGGTTTAGCATTGTCTTGCTGAACACTGAACAAAGCGTTCCGTGAGACTTCATCTGGAGGAGAGCACGTGTTACTCTAAAACTTGTATACTTTTCATCACTCATAGCAAGTTTCCAGGAGGGTTGTAACATTACTTAAAATTTCAAACTTAATACCAGTACCAAGGAAAATATTCAATACTCAATATCATAGTCGGTACTGCATAGGAAAAAAATGAAAAATTGCAGCATGGGTTCTCCCAACTAAAATTAGAAGCTAAAAGGAGCTTCTAAATAAAATGTAATTCATAATTTATGATCATCATGATATTATCTTTTCTTTTATCTCATCTTTTACAGTTTGCCAGTTACCAAACTTTTGTTTTAATCCAAAGCAAAAAAAAGAATAAATAAAAATCACAAAGTAGTAGTTAATAATAAAAATAGTACTAATTTTTTTTTTTTAAACAGCCAAAAAAAAACCTAAATGTTATTCCAATTTTTGAAATAAAAGAGCAGTTTGTTATTTATGTAGGTTAAGCTGTATGTTAAAAAATGTATCAGTATTGATGTTAAGATGGAATTGAATTGAATAAATAGTATTCTGTGGAGCTTCATGTTGACTGAAATTGATTGGTTGAAACATTTGTCAGAAATTTGTCATTTTCAGGGGCAGAGTCACTTTAAATCATTTTCTGCTGCTTATCTGGGTCCGGGTGAAGGGGGCAATAGGCTAAATGGAGATCCCCAGACCTCCCTCTCCTGAGCACCTCCTCAAGCTCTTCTGGGGGGACACAGAGTCGTTCCCAAGCCACCTGGAAGATGTAGTCTCTCCAGTGGGTCATAGATCTGCCGCAATGCCTCCTTGTGGTAGGACATGTGTGAAACACCTCACCAGGTAGGCATCCAAAAGGCATTCTTACCAGATCCAGAATCCCCTCAACTAGCTCCTCTCAATGCGGAGGCGGGGGGCTTAAGGGGGCCTCAATCTGTCTGTCAATATTCAGCTCCTTTCTATCCCCACTCATGACCAAGACCTCGAGGTACTTAAGCTCCTACACTTCAGGCAGTGAGTCAACCTCAACCTTGAGTGGGCAATCCACCTTTTCTGACTGAGGACCGTGACTTAGATGTGCTAATTCTCATCCCAGCTACTTCACACTTGGCTACTGATTGCCCCAATGTCGGTTAGAGGTCTTCGCTCTATGAAGCCAACAGGACCACATCATCTGAAAAAAAGCGAGGTTTCAACTTTAAGCCAACTGAACAGGAAACTCTCTGACCACCAAAAATGCGTCCTGCTTGCATTGCGAACCAAGTTCTCACTCCGATTGTATAGGGAATGAAAATACATGCAATATACGAATATACATACCATATTTTCCAGAGTATAAGTCACATTTGTTTTCATAGTTTGACTGGTTCCAAATTCCAAATTATATATATTTTAACATGTTCTTAAATGTAAAATTCATACTGACTGACATGAACCAAGGAGTAAACATTGCCATCTACACCCGCGAGAGGAAACTCTAGGCTTGTGACAACTGTATGCTAACAAAGAAAGCTAATCGCGGGCTGAAAGCAAGATGGCCAGAGCTGGAGGAACGAGTCCACAGGTGCTTATGGTACTTATGGACACCGCTATGCTCGGACATGGTGTTTGCTATGGATAAACCGTGACAAGCAAGTCCAAAAACAATACACCAATCAGGTTCAGATCGGGCAGGCTGTTCCTCCCAATTACACCCTTTCAGGTTTCATTGTCGTTGACCATGTGAGCATTGAAGTCCCCATTGAAGTCCCCCAGTAAGACGTTGTCTTACTTTCTAGCACCAAACCCAGAGACTTCAAGAAGACTGGTTACTCTGAACTGTCATTCGGCGCATAAGCAAAAAATACTTTTTACCACTTGTCCACTTGGGAATACGCCAACATTTGAGGGCACAAATTGAGAAAGTACACTATACTATGAGTAATGCTATATTATACTGTTGAGTCAGCAAACTAGTTATCCCTGCAAATATTTGGCCAAAGCGATTGTGGTACATGAAACACAGCATTTCGCTTTCATATCTTTATGATATGGCTTTTGTTCGTGTCTCCAGATGCTCTGAATCTTTTGATATCATGTTCTGTAGATGATGGAATATGCAAAGACTTCACAATTTTACATTTAGGAACATTATTCTGAAATTGCTCCACACAGTGTCCAATTTTTTTGGAATTGGGGTTGTACTTCAAAGAGACCTGAAAATATCATACTTTGAGATCTATATATATATATATATATATATATATATCAGCTGTTTCAAACGTCCAAATTTAGGTTTTTGAAATGTACCTCAGAAATGAGAGTTGTATTTTTCAGTTTAAGAAATGATTGTGATTAGGAATGATCAGAAGCCAGGCCTCAATCGAATGTTTGTGTCTATGTTGCGTCATTAAACTCAAGTGTTTTTCCATTTGCAGCCTGAGGAGAAGAATAAATTTGATGGCATTTTTGAAAGTCTTTCTCCAGTCAATGGCCTGTTATCAGGAGAGAAGGTCAAACCTGTCCTCATCAACTCCAAGCTGCCTTTGGATGTGCTCGGAAAGGTATTCAGTATAATTTTGCTTGCTGTAAGGCCTCGTCCACATGGAAACAGGTTATTTTATAAAGTGAATTTTTCCATGTGCAACGTCTACACAAAAATTTTTTAGTCCTGAAAAAGATATTGTGAAAAATCTTTTCAGATATTTAAAACGGTTGGTGTCACTGATGTTATGCTGACAGGGTACTCAGAGTTTTTGCCTCGTCACATTACACAGTTGAATTAAGCTACAGTTACTGTGCGACTCTACCATTTAAATGGACCACTACTGTTGTCCCGGTTCACATGCACAATAGTGGAATCAAGTTATTGCCTGAAGTATGTCCAGCATTTCTACGATGTGGACAGTTTTGGAAAACATTTCAGACATTCTGCTCCTTCTAACTTCCTCTATTGGAGATCATGTTACATGTCAGTAAAGCGGAATTCACTGCATAGATGTTGTTTTTAAGTTACTTGAATGGTGATTTTGTTAGATGAGGCTGCAGTTAATATCAGGATTTTATAACAGCAGAGCAGCAGTCTGGCAATGATTTAACCCCTTAAAGGGGAAGTTAGTTTTTTTTAAACCTGGACCTGGTATAAAATGTGGTCATCTACTCACCGATAACAGTTTGATAAAAGTCGGTGTCCACTGGAAGATATTTAGATTACTATATAATGAGAGAGAATGGGGCATAAATATGGCATTATTTGTCTTTATTGAAAACATATCAAGTAAGATTTTGGATAGTTTATCTGCAAACTTCTTAAAGAACTCTTTCGGGTACCCATCGGGGCCGGGTGTCTTTCCTTTTTGCAACGCCATTATTGCATTGATGATTTCAGTATGTTTTAATGGCAATTCAGTCCTATGCATTGTGCTTATTAAAGGGGTCTGGAGATTGTGAAAAAAAAGTGTTCCATGTCAGTACTGTCATGCGTTGTTTCTGACTTATATATAATTGAGTAGAACGAGGTAAATGTTTCATTAATTTCTTGAGTTGATAGTTAATTCTCCATTACTGTTCTTTATTTGTGGGATTTGTTGAGCAACTGAGCGGGCTTTAAGCTGCTGTGCTAAGAGACAGCCCGCTTTATCGCTGTGTTTATAGATGTATCCTCGTGATTTTAACAGTAGTTCTTCCGTCTTCTTGGTTGATAACAAATTGTACTGCATTTGTAGATCCAGTTTCTTTTCATATAGTTCAGAGGAGGAAGAGAGAATATAGACCATCCACCGCATTCATTAATTTCAGAAGTTCCTTTTGTTTAGTTCTATTTTTCTTTTTTTTTTTGCAGAGTACTAGATAATCTCTCCCCGATCATCACTTTTGGGTTTCCCAAAGAAGGCAAGGGGAAATACCATCTTTTTTGTTGAATCCTATAAAGTCAGATTTTTTTTGGGATATTAGCTGACAAAATGCCCCATCAACCAGTAAATTTCGATCCAATTTTCAAGATCGGAGTTCCATTTTATAAAGAGGACATGCAATATCTAGTGATATAGGGCCGTGATCAGATACAGCTATAGTTGAATATTCAACCTTTGTGACAAAGGGAAGGAGATACCTTCAATGAAAAAAATATTCTGTCCATGAAAGCTGACAGTAGCCTAGCCAGTTTACAAAAGATTTGTGGGATCAGAATTAGAACAATCCAGTACAGGGTTAATTACACAGTTTAGATCTCCTCTGAAAATTAATAGTGAATTCAAGTCCAGGATTGATGAAAAAAACTTTTCCTATGATCATCCCAGCTTGGGGTGTAAATATTAATCAAGATGACAGGTCTACGGAAGAGGAGACCATAACAAATTGACTTTGCGTATCAGAAATAATTGTCGTTGGACTGAATTGAATTTGTTTATGTATCAAAATGGTGGTTTCACATGCTCTGGAGTTAAAAGTGGAGTGGAACATATGACCGACCCAGCCTTTTTTAGTCTGACTTGATCTTTAACCAGAAGGTGGGTTTCCTGAAGAAAAGCTGTATCACATTTTGAATACTTTAGATGGCTGAATATTGTGGCTCTTTTTAAAGGCCTGTTTAAGCCTTTTACATTCCAACTAATAAATCTCACAGCAACCTTCCCTGTATTGTCACTGCCCTCCATTTACACATGGCTTGTAATAGAGTGCACATCTTCACCAGCTTCCTCTCTGAGGACGACAAGAGAAAACAAGGGTTGGAAAAACGTGTTCCTTCCCTTAACCCTATCCCAAATCATTGACAAAAATAGAACTAGAACTAGGCCTATACTTATCCCTCCGAGGTAAGCTGCAGGCTAAACATTTTCCACAAAACTTCTGGAAAAATGGTTCCTTGTAGGATGTCATGATACCAGACATTTAGTAGTCGATACCAATACCAGTGAAATTCCACAATTCGATACCACGGTAAAAAAAAACAACTAAACAATAAATTCCATATACCTCAACATACTCATTAAAAACATTTGAACATTACAAAAAACAACAGTGACACTGGCATGTAGGCTTCCAGTAATAGATAAAAAGAATATACTATTAACATTACAAAAATAGAACAGTGGCATGTAGGCTTCCAGTAATAAATAAAAAGAATACACTATTAACATTTGAATTGGGATCAGGCAATATCAGAACTATGATAGTACCTATCGTGCATGTGCACTGTAGCTTTAGCTTACTGGCGCACAGGTGATCTGTGCACGTCTTTTGTCTTTGCAATGTCAATGTCGAGTCAAGGCGGAGCGGTCGCATCAGCTGCCATCTTCCGTCTTCCTTTGGCATTTAACGGCACACTAGAACACTTGTAGATGTATATGGTGCCCACGTTATGTCCGGGGGAATTTCATCCTCGGTACCAACGATGCCTACGGTACTGTAGGCAGTAAAGTAGGACCCAGACGCAGAACTTCAAAACTTAACAAAAGTTTATTCCAAAAATCTAAATCGCAGCAAAGCTGGAAAAAACTAGAAAATGCACAAGAAAACTAAGGAAACTAAACTATGCAAAAAAAATGGGAAGAATCAACGAGAGAACAACAAGGAGTATATGGTGAGCATGACAGTGAGGATCTGACAAAGAATCAGAGGAAACCAGGAGATTAAATGCCGTGGAGGGTGTGATTACAGAGCAAAGACACCTGAGGATAATTAACACTGGAGACGGGTGTGGGACTGGAGACTAACAGGGAACTGAGGGAAACAGGAAATGACAAAGAAACTCATGGAAACTAAACAGATTAGAAACAAGAATACAAAACTAAACTAGAAAAACACAAACACACTCACAGATCCTGACAACTTGGATAAGCGAGAAAAAATAATTAGATACAGAAAAAAAATACAACAGGCAAAGCAAGTTTATTTGTATAGCACAATTCAACAACAAGGTGATTCAAAGTGCTTCACAGAGACATTAAAACAGAAGAAATAAAAAGCATGATTTAAAATTTAAACAAAAGAAAGAAATAAGAACAATAGATAAAAGCAGAAAAATTATATATATGAAAGATAAAATCAGGAGTTAAAACACGATTCCGTTTTGAAACTCAAGCTTATTCAAATGCAGCTGAAAATAGATGTGTCTTCAACCTGGACTTAAATACACTGAGTGTTTCAGTTGATCTGAGGCTTTCTGAGAGTTTGTTCCAGACATGTGGAGCATAGAAGCTGAATGCAGCTTCTCCATGTCTGGTTCTGACTCTGGGAACTGATAAAAAACCGGATCCAGATGACCTGAGGGATCTGGAAGGTTCATAGTGGGTCAGGAGGTCACTGATGTATTTTGGAGCTTTATAGACCAGCATCAGAACTTTAAAGTCTATCCTCTGATGGACAGGCAGCCAGTGTAAAGACTTCAGAGCTGGACTGATGTGCTCCACTTTTTTGGTCTTAGTGAGGACTCGAGCAGCTGAGTTCTGGATGAGCTGCAGTTGTCTAACTGACTTTTTAGGCAGACCTGTAAAGATGCTGTTACAATAATCAAGCCTACTAAAGATGAATGCATGGACTAGTTTTTCCAGGTCCTGCTGAGACATCAGATCTTTTAACCTTGATATATTCTTAAGGTGATAGTAGGCTGACTTTGTTATTGCCTTAATTTGTTTGTCCAAATTTAGGTCTGAGTCCATCACTACACCCAGATTTCTGGCCTGGTTGGTCGTTTTTAGATTTATAGATTGAAGCTCTGTGGTGACTTTCAATCGTTTATCTTTGGCTCCAAAGACAATTACCTCAGTTTTGTTTTTGTTTAGCTGGAGGAAGTTGTGGCACATCCAGTCATTAATCTCCTCAATGCATTTTCCAAGGGCCTGTACAGGCCCTCGGTCTCCTGGTGACATTCTTTATATACATCTGTGTGTCATCTGCATAGCTATGGTAGTTGATTTTGTTGTTTTTTATAATCTGTGCCAGTGGGAGCATGTAGATGTTAAACAGAAGAGGTCCCAGGATGGAACCTTGGGGAACTCCACATGTGATTCTTGTCTGCTCAGATGTAAAGTATGTTTTAAACCAGTTTAGTACAGTTCCGGAAAGACCCACCCAGTTCTCCAGCCGTTTGAGTAATATATTGTGGTCAACTGTATCAAAGGCAGCACTGAGATCCAGTAAAACTAAGACTGACATTTTTCCACCGTCTGTATTCAGACATACGTCATTAAACACTTTGGTCAGAGCAGTCTCAGTGCTGTGGTGCTGTCTAAAACCTGACTGGAAGGTATCATAGCAGTTATTTTGTGTTTAAAAAGTAACTAAGCTGTTGAAAAAACGCTTTTTCAATGATCTTACTTAAAAATGGGAGATTTGAGATGGGCCTGTAGTTGTTCATTTGCGTCTTGTCAAGATTGTCCTTTTTCAGCAGAGGTTTAATTACAGCTGTTTTTAGTGGCTCTGGAAACACACCTGATGTTAAGGACAAGTTCACAATCAGTAACAGGTCTGACTCCAAAGTCTTTGAGACCCCTTTCAAAAAACCTGTTGGTGGGATGTCTAGACAGCAAGAGGAGGACTTCAGGTGACGTAAGATGTCCTCCAGGTCTTTACTGTTAATGGGTTGAAATAGTGTCATGGTGCTTAAACCGATTTTCGGTGGACACGGTACATATGCTGAACCTGCTGCTGATGTACCAACTGCTTGTCTAATATTTTGGACTTTGTCTATGAAGAATTTGGCAAAGTCATTGCAGGCCATGGTGGAATGGAGTTCATTTGCCACTGACACCGGAGGGTTTGTTAGCCTGTCAACTGTAGCAAATAAGGCCCGAGCATTATGACTGTTTTTGGTGATGATGTCAGTAGGAAGTAGGATTTCCTTGCATTCCTCAGTTGTAAATTATAAGAGTGAAGTTTCTCTTTATAGATGTCATAATGAACCTGGAGATTTGTTTTTCTCCATCTGTGCTCAGCTTTCCGACACTTCCCATTTTTCACAAGTGTGGAATTTCGCCATGGAGACTTCTTCCTTCCAGAGATAACCTTCACCTTAATGGGAGCAATAGTATCCATAACATTTAAGATTTTAGTATTGAAGCTACTGACAAGCTCACTGACTGAACCTCGGACAGGGCAGGTGTTAAAGAGAAGACCTGGTTAAAGGTCTCACTACTGTTTTCAGTTATACACCGTTTTGAGATCACTGCTGTTGAGACATTTGTGTGCACTGGAATCATACTCTCAAAGAAAACAGAGGAATGGTCAGACAGGCCCACATCAGACACAGTAATCTTTGAAATGCTCAGACCCTTAGAGATCACTAAGTCTAGAGTGTGACCCCTATTGTGCGTGGGCTCTGTTACATGCTGAGTCAGCCCAAAGTGTTACTCAGGTCTTTAGTCCCTCTGTCCTGAGGGTTGTCCATATGGATGTTAAAATCACTAACAATAATTATACAGTCAAAATCAGATCATAGACAGCAGTTCACTGAGGAAAAATCTGCACAGTATTTACAGTATTTAGGGGACCTGCAAACATTCAGAAACAGGACTCAGCTGTATAGCCGTATATTCAAAGGACTGAAAACTTCCAGGAGATAACTGCTTACATTGAAATGATTCATTGAATAAGACTGCGACCCCTCCTCCTCTCCTGCTCACTCTTGCCTCGCTGGCCTCGCTGATAAAACTGAGCTGTAGCTCAGGAGGAAGAGCAGTCGCCCACCAATCAGAATGTCAGTGGTTCGACTCTGACTTCCCCGGGCTACATGTCAAAGCGTCCTTGGGGCAAGACACTGAACCCCACGTTGCCTCCCAGTGTATCATTGGGGTATGAGTGTGTGTATGAATGAATAGAAAAGCACGTAGTTAAGTATCTTAAGACGTGCTGTATGAGTGGGGTGAATGCAGCATGTAGTGCTTTGAGTGGTCAGTCAGACTAGAAAAGCGCTATACAAATACAGTCCATTTACCATTTAACCAGGAGGGGTCGACTCAATGAGAACAGCAGCGCTGTTATTTTGGTTTCAGTTAAAAACATAAAATCCAGGGTGTGCTCAGTGATAAAATCATTAATTAAGAATGTTTTCCCAGCTAAAGACCTAACATTTAATAAAGCCAACTTAAGTGTTTTAGAGGTATTATTTGGTGGCAGCGTGGAGGGACAGGAGGGGGTGGGGCTGGGCTCCGTCACTTCGGCTGCTCTAGTAGGGGCGGGGCTCGGCGGGGAACCTTTGGCCGCTTTGGTGGGGGGTTTATGGGGGATAAAAAGGGATTGGGGGGGGGGGTAGATCTAAGCCCAGCATTGACCCGCTCCATCATCTCCTCAGTGAATTTCAGGTGAGGGGAGGAGGGGAAAGGGATGGTGAGGAGCGATGACCTTGGGGGGCTGGGGAAGGTCCTGGTCCTGGTCATTAGTGCTGTTGAGAGGGTTGGGGGCAAATAAGGACCCCTCTTCTTGCCTCTGCTGTCTCTCCTTTCCGAAGCTCTTCTCGGGTGGGGGCAGATGGAGTTCCTCCTCAAGGTTTCTGCTGGGATTTGTTTGTTCCTCTCTATGAGATAACTCCTTGTTTATCTCAGCCTTGGCCCCGAGCACAGATGGATGACGTAGGAAATAAAACATGTTGGAGGTGAACAGTTTCACCCCTGACTTGTTAAAATTAAATCCATTTGCCTTAAAAAGATGCCTGCGTTCCCAAAAAATGTTAAAATTATTAATAAAATGCACTGAGTGGTCAGCACATGCCAATAAAAGCCATTTATTCAGTGCCAGCAACCTGCTGAATCTTTCCTCTCCTCCTCGGACTGGTGGTACAGGTCCACTGATGAATACAGCTGCATTCAGCGAGCTCACTGTGTTTAATAATCCAATGAAGTCCCGTTTCAGAACCTCGGATAGTTGCTTGGACACATCGTTTGACCCTGTATGTAGAACGATGTTTGTCACAGTTGGATATTCATGTGCAATTCCAAGAATTCTCTCCTTTAGATCGTTAACCATATCCCAAGGAAAGCAGAGGACTTTAGTGTTCTTACCGCACATCCTTTGAACATCATTTACGGCAGAGTCACCCACAATCAGAGTTTGAGGCCCAGCCTTTAGCTTTCCCTGTGGCCTTTTACTTTCCATCTGGTTTTCAGTCCTTGCCTTGATGCTTTGGGATGGATGGTCATCCAATAGAGATCCAGAGTCCTTCGATAGTGGATCAAATCTGTTCTGCAGTTTCACACTCGGTTGTTTTGGAGGTTTGTTGTTAACCTTCTGATTCACAGATGTCTAGTCCTATTTCCTCCCATGTACAGGGGTAGAAGAGCTCCTCTGTCTCGTAGGAAGTGAAGGCCAGTCGGTTTCTCCTCCTCCCACTTTCAGGAGACATGATTTACTTTTTGGTTTTGCACCGAGACAGTTCCAGGGAGGATTATTATTAGCTGATTTATTATAATGCACAGAGTCTACTTTCTTGGTCCTGTTATCTGTGCTCCTTAGCTGTGTGTTAGCTTGCTCATCTCCGCTGCTTTGAATCAATGGCAAGGTTGTTTCATTTCCACACAGTTAATTTACCTCCACATTTACTTCTAAGCGATGAATTATCGTCTCCAGTACTGCAATCTTCTGCAGGAGGCTGTAGTAGTCATCTGTGGAGAAGGGAGGCATCTTGTTGCTAGTTAGCCTAACAGTTAGTACCTTTCCAGGCTATCTAGCTTTAGCTGAGTGCTAGGTGCCCGGACACTGTAAATCAGGCTTCAGCTGTGTGTAGGCCACGCACACGGAGTTGCTGGCTCGTCAGATAAGTTGTAAAAAGAATTAAAAATTATTAAAAATTATTTAAAAAGTCTTGGTTCACTTAAAAGAAAAAGAATAGAATTATATCCAAGACTTGTGGAAAGAAATAGAATGATTTAAAAGCAAATTAAGCAGTAAGCAGCAGGAGGAAGCGGAGACGCGTCTGCACTCTTTAGAAGCAGGAAGTAGAAGCTGGAATTTAGATTAAGATTAAAGGGGAACTCCGGTATTTTTAAACCTAGACCTTATTTCTGGCATGAAATATGTTCATCTACTCACCGAGAACAGTTTGGCGAAAGTTGGCGTCCTTCGGAAGCTATTTAGATAACTCGCAATCCATATAACGGAGTGAACGGGCTTAGAGGATGCAGCCTCTAAATAAGGCATTATCTGTCTTTATTTCACAAATACGAATGAATGAACGAACATGTGCTATAGCTCTGTTAGCTCATAGCTGCTGTTATGTGGCTACTTGCAGCTAAAGGAGAGCTAACGGAGGGATTTCTACACAGGCACTCTACTGGGACCACTTCATCCACACGCCCCCCTGGAGCACAGTTGCTCCTCAAGGATGCATTCTCCAGTGTTGTTTTTGACAATCATCTTAGATTTAGTCTCAGTCTTAGTCTTTTGGAATAAAATGCTAAAAGTCCTGCTAAAAATGCAAAAAATTTGTTTTAGTCAAATTTTAGTCACTTTTAAATGTGATAGTTTTAGTCCAGTTTTATTCGACGAAAAGTCAAATAGGTTTTAGTCTAGTTTTAGTCAAAAAAAGAAATAGTCTTTTAACAAATTAATTTAGGTCAATAAGTAGTGAAAATTGCTGTTGGGCAGTGTCAGTCATAAGTTGTGAAAAAAAAGATCTATAAATTCAACACATTGTGAACTTGCAGATCGGCTATTTTCACCAATAATTACAATAATAAAGGAATGGTTTTAGACATATAACGTTTCCACCCACCGGCAAATACTTTCTGATCTAAGGATTGTGCATTACACACAGATAAAGTGGGAACAGTGGAATCAATGTTTATTACTCCAAAAAAGCCAAAAACAAAAACATTTTACTTCTGCAATTGTGGCTTTTTTTCTCAGAATTTGCTAAAGTACAATGAACATACACACACATAAGCTAATGAACTGACGTTAGCATAACAAAGCTAATTTTAGCCTGAAGTTAGCAGCCCATTTCCGACAGGAGTATGTGGAAAACTTATTAATTTATAAGCTTACTATGAAATTAATCACAAGCTGATTGTCGAGTAACGTATGTCTATGTTACGTTCACAGCACTTGTAACTTACCTTCAAAAAAATATCTTTGTGGCGCCTTCAGGTGCCGCTTAAGGTTGCCGCCTACTTTGTAGGCCACCCATTTGCCACCGTGTCCCGTCACAATACACTCTGTTTTATTATCTGCCGGGTTCTATTTAAAATACACCCACATGTCATCTCTACGTTTACGACCACCAAGCCCCTGTGTTGAAACTTTCACCCTCATGGTCCGGTGTCTGTGATGAGCGACAACATCCAAACAAGGAAAGGATGCAGCAGCAGATACTATTTAGGTTTTAATTGACAGATTACACGCACAATAAGCAGAAATGTCATGAATTTTAAACGTCTAACAGACCACCCACCAACATTTACGTCCATTCTCGCCTCGTCAACGAAAACTCACAAGTCTCGTCATGCTTTAGTCATCAAGGAGCCATGTTTATCTTATCACCATCTCGTTATCGTCATGAAAAAAAGTTGTGTCAACAAAATGATTCCGTCATCGTCATCGATGACACTGGTGTCCTCTCCTCACTGCTCTTCTTGCTCTACTCAAAGGACTGCACCGCCATGGCCCAAACTGTTAAACTCCTGAAGTTTGCAGACGACGCCACTGCCATTGGACTCATTCGAGATGGTGACGAAACTTTGTATCGGCAGGAGGTGGAGAGGCTGAAGCTCTGGTGCAGTCAGAACAACCTGGAGCTGAGCGACTATGGAAATGACATTTGACTTTTGGAAACTTCCCTCATCACTTCCCCTACTCACCACGTTTGAGAGCCCTGTATCAACCGTGGAACCTTCAAGTTCTTGGGTACCACAGTTTTGCACGACTTGAAGTTGAGACAGCAACATCTCCTCCATCTTGAAAAAAAACCCAGCAAATGTGATGTACTCTCTGAGACAACTGAAGAAGTACAGTCTTCCACAGGAGCTGCTGACACAGTTCTACACTCCTGTCACTGAATTTGTCCTGTGCTCCTAAAGGGTTTTATTATGTTATTAAACTGTCTTTGCAGACTAATTGGAATGGTTGTTTCTCTGTGAATAAAGTTATTTTCAAACAGTGCTGAGTTAAAAGGGGTCTTTTTTAGAACAATGAAGGCAAAATGTCTGTTTTTAAGATATCCTTGCTATCCTTGCTTGATATCCTACATTTAGACCTGATGGTTTTTGGTTGAAATTGCACCTCTCCAGCATAAACTTGGTTGAAATTAAGTAAATCAAAAGAAATTGAAATAATGAAATAAAAAAATCCTTATGTATCCCAAAGGGAAATTATATTGTTGCATAATTTCTTTCTCTTAAAAATGATAAGCTCTCATTATTATCTATTGTTTTTGAGAATAGCTGGAATGACCTCCTATATCTCTTTGTGTTTTAAAAACCCTTATACTGCTCACACTCCATTGTTTCAATACAGCGTAATAGATATATTTATTGAAAAAGTGAAACTGCATAAATGCATTTCTGCTGTTAAGCAACAGATTGTCAAAAAGAACATGTTTGTGTTTATTTTATGCTGCTAGGTTTGGGACCTGAGTGACATAGACAAAGATGGTCACCTGGACAAAGATGAGTTTGCAGTGGTGAGTTTGATTAATCTTCACAGTTAATACATATACACTCGTGTTGTTTCTTTACAACATTACAAATTCAAGCTATATTGAAGCTCTCAGTTGCAAGTGAAGAGGAACATATAGTTAAACAAACTTTAGGAGCGCCACTTACACTGACCAACCATCCATCCTTTTATCCATCCATCCATCTTGATCCACTGTTTTACTATTATACTGCCCTCTTAAGCCTCCCTCTCTCCAGCCACCTTCTTTAGCTCTTCGTGCTTGACAGCAAGACGTTCCTAAGCTAGACAAGGGATAATCTTTTCAGCAAGTCCTTGGTCTGCGCTGAGTCAAGCTGCCGTGGTCACGTCTCCCTTTATAAAAAGGGGGACCACCACCCTGGTATACCAGACTAGAGGCACTGTCACCAATCTTCATGTTATGTAGGACAGGCATGTCAACCATGAGTCCAACTACAACCAGGGTGGATCTCATCCACTGCAAAGGCCCAACCACCATGAAATGAGTTAACTACATACTTCATACATCCCTGGTGATAATCGAGTCCCCCCAAACTCCCTGGCCTCTGCTTTTGGTATAGAAGGCATATCAGTTGGGCTGAGAATAAACTCAAAGTAATCCTAGACCAGCCTCTATCCCCAGTCAAGATCAACTGCAAGATCATCTACCCCAGTTCTGATAAAATTGGTTTTATTTATTTTATTGCACCAATGTACAACGTTTGCCATCACAAGACACCTGAACAATGAAGTCCAATTCAATTCAATCCTATTCAATCCAATTATAATGCAAATCCCTGTAATCCATCCACTTGTTTTCTATACCTTAATCTAATTCAGGGTCGCGGGGATGCTGGAGAATATTCCAGCTGTCATTGGGCGAGAGGCATGGTACATTCTGGACAGGTCACCAGTCCATGACAGCACTGTAATGCTCAAATTAAACCAAATTATTTAAAATCCAAAAGAGTCCAATTCGTAGAATGCCAATTTGTTCAAAAAGTTTCCTTTCTATGGAGATCAGCAGATTGTGTTGAAACTTCTAATCGATTCAATCCCTCGTCCTGAGCGTTCACGAGGCGACCTTGGAGATAAAAACTCCCTTTTAACAGGAAGAAACCTCCATCAGAACCAGAACCAGGAAGGACGGCCATCCAACTCGATCAACTGGGGGTTGAGAGGACAGGAAAGAGGGGACAACAAGCACCATAACACCAGGCCAGGGATACCTGCTGAGAGAGACTAACACAATATGACAATGATGTCATATGTACATGGAGAGTAAAGAGAGTAGAGGGAGGAGAGGTGCATCATGGGAGCTCCTCCAGCAGGCTGGGTCTATAGCAGCATAACTATGGGATGTTTCAGGATTACCTGAGCCATCCCTAACTATAAGCTTTATCAAAAAGGAAAGTTTTAAGCCTAATCTTAAAAGTGGAAAGGGTGTCTGCTTCCCGGACATTTACTGGCAGCTTATTCCACAAGAGAGGGGCCTGATAACTGAAGGCTCTACCTCCCATTCTACTTTTAGAAACTCTGGGAACAACAAGGAAACCTGCAGTTTGGGAGCGAAGTGCTCTGTTAGGAAAACATCTTACAATGAGATCTTTAAGATATGATGGAGCTCGGTCAAGGAACTAGCTGAAGCACTAAATGAGCCATTTACCTGAGCCATCCCTAACTATGATAATTAATAAAATAGGAAAGTTTTTGGTATTCTTTTTTTTTTTTTTATAAAAAAGTTCTCAGATCTTACAACAACGTAGTAACTCCTAACACTTTTGCTTTTCCTATTTTGAACTGTAAATCAAAATAACAGTTTAACTATGGGGGCGTGGGGAAGCCTACCATTTACAACTTCAGTGTCCACAGAAGCGTAGCATATCACATCACAATATTTTTTTTGTCAAAAGTTATTAAATGAAGTCAGATCGTATAGGCTCAACATATTCCATCCATTTGGACCATAATCTATAAAAAACATCCCTCTGCACCTGGATTGAAAATTACTTTCCATAATGTATATTCGGTGATTAATGTTTATCCAGTCCTCAATGGTTGATTGCTCCGGTGTGAGCCATCTCCTCATAATGGCCCTTTTACTTGCTGCCAGCAGAATGTAGAACAGTGTCTTGTCCTTAGTGCGCCAGTCCCTCAGTAAAATATTACTCAGGTACAGTCCTTCATATTGGAACAGGATTTCAGCTGAAAGCACATTTTGTATATGTTCATGGATCTTTACCCAATATTGATGAATCATTTGACATTCCCAGAAAACATGGAAGTGATTGGCCCCATCTGTCCCAGATCTCCAGCATGATTTACTTCTGTTTCTGTATGTCTTGTGATTGGATATAATACAAAAAAACTCATTATGGTCTTCCAACAGAATTCACACCAAATGGCTGACCCAGCTGAAAGCCACTGCATTTGACATATGTGTTCCCACCTTTCCTCAGTAATCGTTAGCCTTCCTTCTCTTTACTATCTCTTTAACATAATTTGTATTCTCCGTCCTTCACCCCAGGATGCTGTTGTACACTCTGGGATTTATGTTTTTGTGTTTTTGTTTGAGTTATGATATGAATGTTTGTATGAACCCAGAATCATCCAAATTAATTTAAATGTTCTGATTAAAGTAGTGTCTGACCTGCAGGTATCTAAAAATAAAGTCATCATTGCCTAATTCATATTTTTGTTTTAAGGTTTCAAAACTTTGAAAAGTCCCTTCATGGACAAATGAGAAATTAAAGGTTAGGCCTTTTGAATTCCATTTCTTAACCCTGCCAGAGTCGCATGCACACCATTGCACAATTCTGGAATAATATTACTCCAAACCACAGAATTTAATGATGTCATTCCATGCTGTTAGCATGTTATATGTTATGGGTTCTTCTTCAATTTTAAGTTTGCTCTGCAGTCTAATATCTTCTAAAAAAAGCTGTAAGTGGTATCTCTTTTATGGTAGTTTTCTCTATATCTTTCCAGTCTGCTGTGTAGTCCAGAAAACACATACATACCAGTGGCCTCAACGAGGCAGAGTAGTAATAGCCCTGTAAGAATGGAATGCCCCACCTACTTTTTCTTTTTTCACTTGCAAGGTTTTCTACTTCACCCTGGGTCTCTCTCCCATACGTACGTAGATAATACTCTGTCCCACTCCATAAATTATTTCGGCACATGTTTATGTTTATGCTTATGCATTTAACAGACGATTTTATCCAAAGCGACTTACAAATGAAGGATATAACATTACAGCTAACATCAAAGCTAACAATAAACTACATAGAAGGAAACCACTAGTCCATAGGTGTCAAACTCTGGCTCGCGGGCCAAATTTGGCCCGCATTGTAATTATATATGGCCTGGGAGGCAATTTCAAATTAATATTAGAGCTGGCCCGCCAGTATTTTACGGCGGCAGCGCCGTAACACCACATTCACCGCTTATACTTCAAATCCCATAATGCTCTGCTGTTGTTTTGGTGCTTCAATTAGGACAGAGGCAGATACGCCCCCTCCTCTGTGTCAGTAGCGTCTATGCCAGCGGTCTTCTTGCGCACTCCTTCGTCTGAAAGCCCCGTGCACCCCGTATTCCCGCGCCTCTCCCCCAGACCACACTTCGACCTCAGACCACAGCTGTCACTGTTACCCTACCAAAAAATGGCCAAAAGAAAGGCAGAAAATAGAACTTTTCTGGACAGGTGGGAGACAGAATATCTGTTTACATATGTAAAAGACAGACCTGTTTGTCTTGTTTGTGGAGCCAACGCGTCAGTAACTAAGGAGTAACTAAGGAGTAACTAAGGATATAATATTAGACGAGACTATGAAACGAAACACCTGGACACAGCTCAAAGGAGCCAGAAAGTAAAGGAGATGAAAAGAGGTTTATGTTATTTTATTTTCAAATTTATTAGCCTGTGTAAGAAGCTAATTTTGACATTTACCTCAGAAGGCTGCAAACAGAAAGGAGGCATTACATTTTTATTTAAATTTTATTTAATATACCATTGATATGTTTTTATTATTATTATTATTATTATTAGCAACTCAATTTTGCACGCCTTGACTTTAAAGTTATATAAAGCCTTGTTGTTCAGTATTCATTGTTAAATCAAAACTTGTTGGGTTCCATATTAAAAGGTTCAATTCAATTTTATTTTTTTAGTTCATTTGTTCAACCTTGGCTTTGTTCAATTTAAAATTTTGGCCCACTGTGTATTTGAGTTTGACACCCCTGCACTAGTCAGACACTGTCAGAGGTGACAGTGTAGAGATAGAGTGCAGGCATAGAGGAAAGTACAGAAAGATAAAGTGCTGAGATAGAGGGGGTAGGGAAGTACAAGGTAAGTGCTAGGATAGGAGATGCTCTCTGAAGAGCTGGGTCTTCAAGAGTTTCTTGAAGATAGACAGGGACGCCCCTGTTCTGGTAGCGCTCGGTAGGTCATTCCACCATTGTGGAACGACACATGAGAAGAGTCTGGATTGTCTTGAACGTGGTGTAGGCACTGCTAGACTACAATCCTTTGATGGAGTGACCAATTTGCTTTTGCAAGAGCATTCAAGTAGATGGAGCCGTTCCATTAAGCACTTTGTAGCTAACATCAGGGACTTGAATGTGATGCGGGCGGCTAAGGGCAGCCAGTGGAGTTTAATGAACAGAGGGGTGACGTGTTCTTTTAGGCTGATTGAAGACCAGATGCGCCGCCGCGTTCTGGATCATCTGCAGAGGTTTCACAGCACAGGCTGGGAGACCAGTTAGGAGAGCATTGCAGTAGTCAAGGCGGGAGATGACCATAGCCTGCACCAGGAGTTGGGTGGCATGTTGGGTTAGGTATGGTCTGATCTTTCTTAAGTTTAGCAATGCGAAGCGGCATGAACGAGCAACAGAGGTAACGTGTTCTTTGAAGGTTAGTTGGTCATCAATCATGACACCTAAGTTTCTAGCAACCTTTGATGGAGCAAGAGATAGGGATTCAGTTTGGATGCAGATGCTGTGGTGTATGGTTGGTTTGGCTGGGAAGACGAGCAGTTCAGTTTTTGGGAGGTTAAGTTGGAGATGATGGGCTTTCATCCATGCTGATATGTCAGAGAGACAGTCTGAGATTCGTGCTGAGACCGTGTGGTCATCAGGTGGGAATGACAGATAGAGCTGGGTATCATCAGCATAACATTGGTATGAGAAGCCATGTGATCGGATGATCTGTCCCAGTGAGTTGGATTATATGGCAAAGAGAAGAAGTCCCAGTACTGAACCTTAGGGGACCCCTGTGGCGAGGTGGTGTGCTGCAGAAGTGTGACCAAGCCAGGATACTTTGAATGACCGACCAGTGAGTTATGATTCAAACCAGGAGTGTGCTCTCCCTGTGATGCCCATGCTAGAGAGTATGAACAAAAGGATACTGTGGTTGACAGTGTCAAATGCAGCTGATAAGTCGAGCAGGATAAGTACAGAGGACTTAGCTGTCGCTCTGGCTTCTTTTAAGGCTTCTGTCACAGCTAGCAGAGCCGTTTCGGTGGAGTGTCCACTTTTAAACCCAGATTGGTTTGGATCGAGGAGGTTGTTATGTGAGAGGTAATCGGTGACCTGCTTAAAGACGCCCTTTCAATGATTTTAAACAGAAACGGGAGGAGAGAGACCGGCCGATAATTCTCCACATGAGTTGGAGGGAGGGAAGGTTTCTTGAGCAGCGGTGTAACCTGAGCTTGCTTGAATATGGTAGGAAATGTGCCCGATGTCAGTGAAGCATTAATCACATGCGTGACTGCTTAAGTTACGTTACGGCACATAGATTGGAAAGTATTGAAATGGGTAAAGCATCCTGGGGAGAATATTGATTATATTATATTGATAATAGAATCAGTCATGGAATGTAGGTCCAGGTTGGGAGTAGTGCTCCACCTTTGTATATCTGATTTTATTTTTATGTTTAGAGGGCCATAATTAGCTTCAAACCTCTTGGTAAGGTCATGGTGCTTTACAGTACGTAAATATTTGATGCTATCTGCATCCCATTTCCCTTTGTAGTCTTGTCAGGTGGAATGTCATTTTATGCCATACCTGGATTTCGTTTACTTTAATTTTATAACCTTACATTGAGCCATAATTTTGTTACTTTCAGGACTTTATATTATATTTATATAACTTACTTTCTTAGCAAGTTATCTGCAAATCAGGATAGTTTCTGTTCACTTTAATCCTGGATAAGTTGATTGTACTTAAACCATTTGTGTCAAGTGATTGCCTCAAATGGTTTAAGTTATTGACAGTAGAGAAAATGTAAAAGTTTAAATATAATCAACCTAAATGTACAATAGTCAGAATTTAACATTTTTAAGTTGCATACAATTAAATCATTTAAGTAATCACAATAGAATTTTTTTTAGTGAAGTCTACTTAAAAGTACAATAGTCAAAACTTAATATTTTACTTAATAATTACTTAATAAAGTAAAATACACTTAAAATTCTAGTTTTATTAAAAATATGATAATATTATATTTGAAATAATAAATTCCAATTAAATAATTATTTTGTCAATGACCACACAATGCAGTACATTCCAGTACCATGTAGCAGCATACTGCAAGTGCAAAAGTAAAAACTGTATGCTATGTGTGCCACACAGCAAAGCAGACATTAAGAACAACTATGCAGTGAGGATCACAGTTGGTAAAAAAAGCTGCTACTTTCTAACTGGTGTCCTCGGTAGAATTATTTCAGTAAAACAAGCAACACTAGACACATACAGTGCAAGAAGAATCACATGCAAAATGAGCAACTGCAAGAATATTTGCTCCATTGAGTACAATGTATTTGTGCAACAATCCAGAGATAGACATGGAGAATTGTGGCATGTGCATAAATGTGTTTTAAACTGCAAGTTTAAATAAAAAAAACACTTGTCATGTCGCAGCAGGTACTACAAGTGCAAAAGGAAAAACTGAATGCTGCGTTTCCCAAACTACAAAGCAGGCATAAGGAACAGTAGCATTAAGAACAACTATGGTAAAAAAAAAAACTGCAAGTTTCTAAAATGTGTCCTCTGTGGAATAATTTCAATAAAACTATCAACACTAGACGCATCGAGTACACGAAGAATCACATACAAAATGAGCAACTGCAAGGATATTTGCTCCAGTCAGTGCAATGTATTTGTGCAACAATCCGAACACGGATATGAAGAATTGTGTCATGAGCATAAATATGTCTTACACAGCAAGATCATTCTTCAGCTTTTGAATCTTGGGAGGTAGCTCACTACGACCCAGATTTAGGATTACCTGATGAAAGATCGGGTAAGATTCGGTTACTGCAGCTGGAGTGTGTAGGTAAAGCCAAACAAGAGGCACATTGCCTGAGGTAGGTTGGTGAGTGCTTCTATTAAAAGACTGCCGTCTAGGATGATCCCCACTCTTGAGGGGTTTAGTTGTACTGATGCTGGGCTTGCAGAGGAGTCCCACAGGAATGTCCAAAGAGTCTCCCTCAGTAAGATTCTATAGTACGAGAAACAAGACAAAAGGACCACATTATCAAGTTAAAATCAACTTAAGTTTAATGAAACATCTTCATAAATGCTAATTATCATAACCCATCATCCCAAATAAACAAAACATAGGAGAATGGAAAAACTCATCAAACTGTTCTTAAAGAACATAGACGCATCATCCCCAAGAATGACTGGATGTCCTCTCAGGACAAGGCATCTAATGGCTCAGTGCTCTTCAAAGAGATATAACACAAGAAATATATCTTATACCAGTTTATTTGTTCATATAGATAAGATGGGAGAATTAGTTTTTGTAATATGTATGAACTAATCATCAATATCATTACAAGAAAAAACAGAAATATCAACCCACCGTTGTCTGTTGTACCAGGTCAGCTAACTGCTTGCCTATCCGGCCTGTCTTCCTCTTGTATATTTCCATCAAGCTTGGACACAAACCATCACGAACACCAAAGAACTCTTCTTTAAGATTTCTACCAACAACCCTGTTAATCTCCAAGTACACCTGAAAAATAAGAAATAACTTCAAATTTGATATTCAGGCAGAGGTACTTATAACACTAATAAACCTCCCTGCACATGTTGTCCAATTATGTATGTAACACAAAAAAAGACAATAAATTTAAAGGACACTTTCACAAACCTGGCTTTCAGTGAAATGCACTGGCCAGCGTTGGACCATCTGGCTAATGTCAGGCTCATGCTTTACAACCTCCTTCTTTCTAAGGGCAAATGTGATGTCCATGTTTTTTCTAATAAGAGAGTCATTTGGGTTTTTCTTCTGCATTTCATTGACCTGGTCTCTCGAACAGCTTCAAGCCTAGCAACATCCCCTTTTCTTGGCTTCTTTATGTTTTTGTGAGAAGGCTCACCATCAGCATTGTTTTTTCCACGTTTCCCACCATTAACTGTTACATCAGGCTGTCGCAGCTGGCGCATTTTAGTTCTGTAATTCCCCATTTTGAATTTAAAACTGTTTATCCATTCTTGAAGCCAGATGATGAGCCTTGTTCTTTAAGGCAGGGGTGTTCTGCTACCAAAACTTTTGCGACAACTTCAAACTCTTTCATTGGGTAAGCTTTGTAGCCATAGATTGTCTCCACCAGCTTCTCAAGAATATCATGCTTCATAGCCTTTGTCACTTTCAGGTATGTGCCATCATGAAGATACATGAGATTTCCTTGGCGTAATCTGTATTCCTCGTCTACAGGAAACGTTGGAATGTCAAATACCTCAGGCCACTCTTTGCGACCCTCCAGAGATGAGGTAGACAAGATCTCTGTGTCAGGTTGGCTGCTCACGTCACTGCTTATTTCACTTTGTGGCACTGGGATGTGATCAAGGATAGGAATAATTTGGATGGTAGGTTTCTCAGGGAGGTCAGAAATGTCTGGAAGGTGCATTGTTGAATTCAGGGTCCTCGTACTGTAAAGTGAGGTTGTAATCAGGTTCAACTGATTTCTTGAACCTATCCATCCATCTTCTCCGGGGTCTCCTCCCAGTGGGACGTGCCCGGAACACCTCACCAGGGAGGCGTCCAGGAGGCATCCTAACCAGATGCCCGAGCCACCTCATCTGACTCCTCTCAATGCGGAGGAGCAGTGGTTCTACTCCGAGCCCCTCCCGGATGACTGAGCTTCTCACCCTATCTCTAAGGGAGAGCCCAGACACCCTGCGGAGGAAACCCATTTCGGCCGCTTGTATTCGCGATCTCGTTCTTTCGGTTACTACCCACAACTCGTGAACATAGGTGAGGGTAGGAACGTAGATTGACTGGTAAATTGAGTAAATGGCCTTTTGGCTCAGCTCCTTCTTCACAACGATGGGTCGGTGCAGAGCCCGCAACACTGTGGACGCCGCACAGATCCAACCGTCAATCTTCCATTCGTCCCTCACTCGTGAACAAGACCCTGAGATACTTGAACTCCTCCACTTGGGGAAGGATCTCATTAAATCATTAACTGTATTTGGACCAGGAGTCATTGTCATTTTTTTGGATGTCCCCCTCACAAAAAATATCACTCATCGTCAGCTTCTGTTGTGTAGCCATCTGAGGAAAAAAATATACATTGACAGTTTTAGCAAATAACAAATCGCTTGAGAGTTACCATAAGCTTCCCTTGTACTTTGTGTCCTGACAGTGGAAAGACATCATTTAAATCAGACAGCTTAACCACACATAGAAGGGCCATCAGTGTAGCATAGCTTGTAGGACCATAGCACATGGTACCATGGTGTCATTTTTTTTTGCAGATGAACAAAATGTCTGTGTTAGCTGCAACAATCTGTATAATCTGACCAAATTCAGGGAGGCCTGAACAGGAACCAATACAGAGGATCATACCTATACTTGATTCCGTCGATGCAGACAGATGATGCAACAAGCACTGACCCAGTGGTTATGTTATGAGGGAGTACGGTCTGAACATCTCTGGGAAAAGATGTAACCAAGACCATTGCAACCTTGGCCATATCAACTGCTGGCCTGAAAAATGAGCTACAGTCCAAATAATAGCTGAGTGCTTTCTGGTGTTTAGTAGCAAGAGTCAGGGCCACATTTTTAAAATTCTGGGACTCTCTGACTACTTTTTTTAAGTATTTATGCTTACCCTTAAAGCGCATAGTCCAAAGTTCAGTCAAAGGACCAAATTTCTTTATCAGGTGAGGGTAATGTTCCACAGAGCGATGTGATGTGAAGGGTGACTGCAGCAGCTCTCTGTCCTCTACCAACCTGCATTCCAGAAAATGCATCGGTATGCTTAGGTGCCACAACAAGCAACAAGCTCCACAATATCTTTTAGGATTTAGCATCCTAAAATACTTTTTTCAGAAACGATGACGTATAAGCCCCGTCTCTCTAACCATTAACCTCAGCCTCCGTTGCTAGACGTGTCATAACCATCGACATATAAAGAATACAACTTTAACAAGTCCATTGTACTTGTACTTTTCCAAACTTTATAATGTCTATGGTCATAACAACAACAATGGCAGACTACAGGCTTGTACTACCTTTATACATAGACATTATAAAGATTCTTTATATGTCTATGCCTTTACACGCATGCCCCATGGCTTTTCTTCTGGTTTTAGTATATTTGTGTGGCAGCGTCACAGCGCCACATACAGGCCTGGTATATGTAGTCCAGCGTTTTGGATCGTCGTGTTTATGGAGACTTTTTTCAAAACAACAGCATATTGGGTGAGGCTGCATACACGTCTGGACGGGCCCTGAGGCTTATCAGTCTTGTCTATAAACGTGTAATTAAAGGATCTGATGGCCTGATTTAGCATATCTAAAGTAAAATACTTTGTCAGACACAGAGACACCTCAATGGGGACAATTCCTTCCAAGACATCATATAAAATTTCCAGAGTGTAACCCATGACCGCATGGGAGTGTTTCAGACTTTTAGTAAGATGACATTGCCCTTTCACCCCAGAGTTTTGACTTAAGCTTGAGTCTTTCTTTACCTCTTGCACATGCCTGTCATGACACTCTTATCTCGGAGATGAAACAAACCAGATCTCTTGTTGCTGAATGTCAACTCTGGATGCCATGCAGACTGCAAAATTTTACTGTGAAGCTCTCATAGAAACCTGCTATTGAATGGGCAGCAAGGTTATCAGCTGCTACAAACAAAACGGTTCCCTTCACACTTGTGCCTAGTTGCTCTACATAAACACAATGCTGTTCTAAGGAGACAAGATCATGGATAAGAGGTTGCAGAACTTTGTCATAACCACACTGTTTGATTGTGGAGGTGTTGCAGAGCAGAGCTAGCTGAATAGAGTTTAGCGTTGATCTGTATTTGGCCGGTACATTAGCAATAACCCAATACACTGCGCACATTTTGTGTTTCAGCTTTGATGTTCCCAAAGGCTTGGCTACTTCAAAGTCCTCAAGATATAGTATCAGTGCAACTGTTAAGTCATCCACTGAAAGAAGGCAATTTTCCTTAAAGTGCTGTCCATCAGCATATGAACTATATTCATGTGGAACATGCACCTTTTCTGACATTGCTTTATCTAAAATGTCAGTTTTGTTTAATAGTTTCTGTAGCATGTGTTGTATGGGGATATATACAACAGTTTGTGTGCCTTTTTCAACAACATATTCTATAGACATCACCAGGGGAAACTTATTCCTCACATAGGCTGCCCTTCATTTTACAGTTCTAAGAGATCCATGTTTGCCACACAGTGATGCCATCGCATTACTTTCTGAAACAGCACAGACAATTTATTTTATAATTAATTCATCCACATCTGGATAATGGTTCTTAAGTACTGCCTTGACATTACTGTACAGTGATGGTTGTGACAGATCATTTATTTGACAAAGGTGTCGTATCACTTCTTGTACATGACTCTCTGGGATATGAATAATAGTTTGCATTTTCAATAACAGAGATGCTGGATTATGTTCAAGCTGTTTTCCTAAACCACAAAGATCATTGCAGGCTTCTTCCATGACCTCTAGGTCTTCTGTGTCAGAAATTGCCAGTTGTTCTAGCTTACCCTGACTTTCATGGGCTGCTTCATCATAAACATCATTGGTTATACTGACAATTATTTCAGATTTGAAATTCTTCCAAGTATGCTCTCCATGTGTTTTACTTTTGTGTGAATTGAAAATACACTGCTCTGAAATGTACAGTCTTCATAAGGACAATCAATTTTGTGATTTACTTGTGACTTAGTGAATACTCCGCAGATGAGCAAAGTATTCAGTTTCAGTGCAGGGTTCAAGAAATTCACATGACAAACAGTGAAACTTCATTTGAGAGTCTACAGTTTGCGGTTGATCCACACTTCTGGTGTGAAAGCGGGATAAATGGCTATGGCGTGCATTGAGAGACTTGAATGTACACATACATTTCTGATGCAAGCAAGGAAATGTCAGGTACCGCGGACGCAGGGTCTTTTCAGATTCAAAAGGGGTTTTATTTTCAAACAAAGCACACAGAGCACAGCAAGGCAGTGCGATCTCCAGGCAGAGCAAAGAAAAGAGCTGTGAAAAACCTAAGCGCTCTCCTCAGTAACTAAGCAGAGGAGGAGCGTGGCTATGAAAAGTTAACATAAATCTCTCCACACCAGGAGGAAAACAGAAAAGCTATGAACAGATTACAAAACAATGTCACGCTCTCCTAACGAGGCGGAATAAAACAAAAGACGCACTCTTAACAAACAGAGGCACTATGAAACTTTAATGATAAACTTAAAACTCTCCTTTAACGGAGGCCACTATGAATGATTACAACAAAAATTGCTGCTTGAAAACGGAGGAACAAACAAGGCTATGAACTCACCGTTTTATTAAATAAATTAAAGCTAGGACCAAGAATAAATTGCAAATCAAGATAGCTCTGCAGGAAGATCGCTCACTGCAGGCTCGTGGAACTATGACTGTTGAACTATGGATTAACGTGAGGCTGGTAGTGATGCTCATGGGAAGAGAACATACTGGCACAAGACAAGGGAGACGCAGACTATCTGAACACATGAGGGACCAAAGGGAACAGGAGGAAACACTTGGAATCAGGGAAGACAATGAGACACTTGACACGGGAGGAAGGGCAAGATACCTGAAACAAGAGGAGAAGGTCAGTGCTTTCAAAATAAAACAGGAAATGACGAGACAAGATTTGAAACAGAACATAAACCGTGACAGGTTCTTGCATAAATCCCATGTTTTATTCTATAATGTTTAAAAAGCTGTGCTCTCTTATCACAGATGGCAGGGCAGTACTTGCATTTCCAAAGCATTTTAATATGGCTTTAAACAAAAATAGTAGGGCAAATAAGGCTAATGTTAAAAGAAAACTGGATGTAGAAAACACACAAGTCGAGAGCTACTGAAAAATCCCTATTGCAATTGTCCAACGCTCAAAATTGACCTAAGTCGTTCTCAAATTTACACGTATTCAAATGTACACGTTTCAAACTAGAAATGTTCCAGCAGTTCCTAATACTTAAATAGACAAAACAATCACCTCATTCAGGCAGAAATGATATCCTCTTTTCAGCAGGCAAATGTCCTTTAAAAGCATCCAAACTTGCTAAAAACAGAAAAATGCAGGCATGCGCTGTCCAAGGAGCATGCAAAGTGCAGGGACCTTAAATTGCTCTGTGTAAATTAGAAAATGGCGGAAATTTCTCTGTAGCCAACGAACAAGCACAGACTTGTTTTGAGCCAATCACAACAAGGCATTACTGTGGCCTGAGGTAAAACTTGATAGTTTAAGTTTGTTAAACTTACAAAAATGAGTACACCTAATGACTGTCTCATGCACTCTTCATTTACTCATACTGTTTAAGTAATGTAGTAAAACTCATCTTTATGAGTAGTATTTACTGAACAGTTTGCATAGACTGAACTTTCAGGTTAACAGTGTTAATCTATGATCCCGACCCCCATCATATCCTATCTTTGCCTGATCCATTGCCCCAGACGTTCAACAAACAAGGTGAAGAGGCAAACATCCCAGTCTTGTTCCCAGGGGCGTAACCATCATCTCAGAACTGAGGGGGACAAATTTTTCAGAGGTCCATTGAGTGATTTATAATCCTCTCCCCTTAGTGGCGAACCACGTAATCACTAACAGCCACAGTACAGCATCAGGGGACCAACCTTAGTTCTTTAAACTGTATACTAATAAAATCTACAGTTTTAGCTGCCAAACTGTGGTTGAGTGGACCCAATGACCCTTGAACATCTACAGGGTAAGTTGCAAGATCATTAAGTGCCAAATGACAACACTGAATATTTCATGTTCACTGAAACACCATTCCTGTTAGCAAATTATTACTTGGCACACAAAATGGAATGAAAGTGACACGGTAACAGGGTAATAATGGCATGAACAGAGAAAGTGACGCAACACTAAACACATCAGCATTTTAGTCAAATGTGACAGTACAGATGTGCAAAACTAATCAAGATAAAGAAAACTGGCATCACCTATACCTGCTGCCTTTAACAACTCAATATCTGAAAATAAATTATAAACAAAAATATCTAAATATAAACTACATCTTTAAACGTTTGAGGTTTTGCTTTTGAACAAAGGCAATCAATCATCTCTTGATTAACTATTACAAAATAATATGAAGTAACTGTGATGTTAATGTTTGTGTGGGGGCAGACCTATATAAATGAAATATACACATGTATCTGTGATAGACCAGTATCTGTACCTAATCATCTATCATAGGAATAAAGAAGCCTCTCAACATGTACATATATGTAGCAGTACACTGATCTCACCTAAGTGAAGCACCCAAACATGATTTTGCACCTCACATTAGCAGCAATGAATTGCTGAGCAATTTCTGTCCTATTTAGTTTGTCCCATTTATCTTTGTGGATATGACACACAGCAACACTGTTGAGCCAGGTTTTTAACCTCCGAAGACCACTGAAGTTTCTTTCAGCCTCACAGCAGAGGAGGCAGGCAGAGTAAGAAGCAACCACACCAGTTTTTCCACTTGTTGGAAAAGGCCTTGACCTCTGGCAACAGTCCTCGCAGAATGGTAGCAGCTTCACTGCTTGAATTATACTCATATTTGGACTTGAACATTGCTAACTGCATCTGTTCACTTCTGGGTACTGCAGCAAAACATCACCATCTATCACTCCTGTTAGTACTTTTTCAAATTTCCTGATTATAAGCACCCCTTCATTTTCATTCTGCGAGTTGCATACTTACAGTCTCCAGAACTTTGAAAAATTCTGTTCTGAAGTAGTCAACTGAGGAGGGAAGTACATAAGCAGTAGCCTTACCAGCCAGGTGCTTGGGAGGGTTTCAGACCCGAGGCATTTCAATCCATATCAGATCAGAGAATCAGAAGCATTTATTGTCAATCAAGCATTACAACATTACATTGCACGCAGATTGGGGACAAGAGGAGAGGGGGAAAAAAACACAGCCACAGACTATACTCCATAGGGAGTACAATGTGGGGCCGGGAAAAAAACCTCAGCACATCAAGAACAGTAACATAGGTCACCATCCAACATAAAAACTCAAGACATAAACAAACATTTGCTCGTTTCACACATAAAAAACGCTGGACATACGAAGGCGTGGGATGGGGGTAAGCCCAGAGAGTTGCTATGTCTGGCTCTCAACCAATGTTACAGTTCACAAGATGTCATCGTGATACCACAGCAGGTTGCCATGGAGCAGTCCTTGATTGGGTCCCAGTCGGAGTCAACAATCACCAGGTGTCCAAGAAGAAGGGAGAGGGAGAAGTAGTTCAGAGCGTCTCACAGCAGTGATTTCAGGAGAGTTGTTTCAGCAGTGGCCTTGGCCAAGGGCGTTGCCAGGAGAGCAGGAATGCAGATTAGATTATGATTGTTGGTTAGGGCGAGTAGTCGTTTTCAATGGACACGACTCACTCTGTTTGTCCATTCTGGTCACAAAAACGATCCAAACGATCCATATGACTTTGCAAAGCCACCAGCTTCATATTGCGGTTAATGACCACAGTCTGAGCGCCAATAGCTCTGCCCACCGATTCAAAAATGCCGTACAGCTTGGGGCCTGTGACCGCTGTCTCCGACTTCCGAATTTTGCAATACACCAGGGCAATGCCTAATCCAATCAGCAGAAAGCCCGTTGTCATGGTTCCGAATATGTATAGATCCTCCACGTCTTCAACGGAAAGAATTGACAGGCACATGGATCTCCACGTCTCCCAGGAGTCCGTCGGGACAGGCGGGTTCCACTGGACCCGAGCTTCTTGTAGCAATGATTTTGTCAGTTGCGTTTAGAGACCAGCCGATCAATTCCATGTTTTAGTTTGAAAGCAATGCAGAGAGAGGCACTGAAGTTGAGACAGGACCGGACAAGACAAGAGAAGCAGGAGAGATATGGGAGAGGGAAGAATCAGGAGAGAGTAGAAATGGGACCGCCTTCGTTGAGAGCCGGAAGAAGAGTGCAATTGGAGACAGGTTGAGCTTTTCACACATTTGTGATGCTTTGTTATAGATACACTGAAGTTTCTCGTGTGTTCTTTTGTCAGCGATGCTTTCTTTAACACAAGTGACAGCAGCAAGCATACCATCAACTGTCTGTGTACGACTTTGAAGAGAGTTATTGAAGCACTCTAATTCCTCTGTAACTTCCAAGGCAAGCAGGAGACCAAGAACTACATTGCCCTTTTGCAATCTTTCAAGCAAGCCATTTGCCCTGCGGGCTGAATCTGACTTACCAGATGCCATTTCCTCTGAGGCAAGCAATACAGGCTGATATTGGTTCAGTAGCGAATGAATGGTGCCTGTACGTACAGGGACACAAGGACCTGATAGACTGGATTGGCCCGCTCTCTGCTTTTACAATATCCCAGAAAATGGACTTAATTTTCATTGACTGGCCAAACAGAACTCCCAAATCATGAGCCCACTGCAAAGAGTCACGGACAACAGCAGAGGCTGCATGTTGTGTGATCAGATTCACACAATGGGCCCCACAGTGTACATAAGGAGCCAGAGGTGATGCCTCCTGATAATGGCCTGTGCTCCTGAATATATTGCTGCACCATCATATGCTTGCCCTCTCAACCCAGTGATTGACAAATTCAGACGGAGCAGTACATCCATAAAAACCTTTGCAAGCTTTTCTCTTGTGGTCTCAGACACTTTTTACATTCCAGCAAGTTCTTCATGAGCTATCAGATCACGATCAGCGTATCGTACAACTACTGCCTCCTTTCCTGACACGTCTTATGTTCCATCCATAATCACAGAAAAGTGACCTGATGTTATCTACAATTTCACGCACTGCTGAGTGGCTCAGTAAACTCAGGACCTCGTTTTGAACTTTGGGACATCTGTAGTCAACTCGGGAGCTCAGTCATTTCCATAGTTCAGGGTCATCCTCAGATTTATATTCTAATAGTTGTGCAAAAATTTCCTTCACTGTCATCATGCCTCTTAGAGCTCAACCCTGCCTTGCCAAGAACTGCGCAGCATGAATTATAACTGACAGGTTTGTGCCTCCCCTTGCTGTGATGCCCGTACATTGGACAGTTGCACATCCACTGATCTAGTCTCATAGACTTGTGTTGTCAAGGCTATTTTGTGACATTCTGATCTAGTGTGTAATGTGCATATTTCACAGCCCTTCTTCCAGTTTTTAAGACCAGAGGAAATGAATGTCTGTTCTGTGTTTTTTGCAATCTTTGATGTGTTCTTTAAAAAAAAACTTTGTGACAGTAAAAGCATAATACTCCTTCAACCCCTGGGATGAAATGAAGCCAAATGGAAGTCCTCATACTGCTGTCTTTGAAATCTTAGAGTTTTATCAGCCAACTGTCTGCAGGGTCTCTCTGACTGTCAGTGCTGCAGCCTGGTCTCTGCCCTGACACATGGCCTTCTCCCTGTGCTACCTATTACGATACAGAATGTATGTAATGTAATTCTGAAATATCTGTGAAAACCCTGTCATGATACCTGCCTGGTTTCTCCCTGCAATAGATATCTTTTCTCAGCAAGTTATAATCTCTCCTTACCTGTGAAGACCCTGCATCATCGTCCCTGCTGATGGCCTCTGGTCCCTTTCCTGATTCTGCTCTTTCTATTGTTAAACGGTTGAAACGGCTGAAAAAACTGCAGGGGACAGAAGACACATATACAGAAAGTGCAGGGGATATGTCCGGCACATATTACCCAATTAAACGTCTTTAATCACGGGGGCACATTTTCCGCCACAATTTTATACCATTCTGAGCCAAATCTGTGTGCTCCTGCTACATTTTTGGCATGGTGCGTGGTGTTGAAGGAGGACCCAGATGCAGAACTTCAGAAAACTTAGATGAATTATGAAAAGCACAAGGCAAGAACAAAGGACGCAGCTGAGCCGGATTATCAAAAAACTTAACTATGGAAAAACAACCAAAGCAAGACAAGACTAGGACTTATAAATAACAAGAGGCAAAACCTGACAAGATGTGGCCAAACAAGACCTGGAACATGGGACGTGAGGTGAGGTGAGGATTCAGCAATGACATGAGTGAACCTGGAAACTAAATACTGTGGGGAGGTGATTAGTGATGATGTGCAGCTGTGGAACAGAAACAGGAGACACGAGTGAAACCTAACGTGACGGGAAAAAACATGACAGAAATGAACCAAGAACCTGAAAACATGACAAAACAAAACTCAAAACGTGACAATTTTCAACCTTTAGTTTCTTAGCTGAGTGGATTTCCTCTTTGGTTATTGTAGACATTAAGCTTTCATTTTGATCACCTGTGACTGTTGTTAAGTTAAGTTGGGACACGGAAGCATCAACTTGACTAGTATCGCCTTTGTGTGGCTGAGAATATAGATTTTTGTAATAGTTCATAAAGCAGTTATCATTATGGGGTTTCTTTGATTTTGTCTACAGTATTTTCAACTTTTGGTTTAGGGTTAGGGCTAACAAAGCTTATATGACAGCAGCTTCAGTGATTTCCCTCCTGCTTCATAATCTTGTTTTGTATCGAGAAGTTTTTTTTGTATGTCCACAGTATTTAAGTAATCTACTGCTTCCTTTAGTGGTACAGACTTGATCGTGTTGTTCTGATTCAGAAAGTATTCTCGCTATATTCTCGACTATTTTTCCTACAAATCTTTAAGTTTTTCCCTGTCTGTTTTTTTTTCCTCATCATTCAATCATTATTTTCCCTCTTACCATGCCCTTATCCCATAACATTGGGGATGAAAGGTCATTGTGATCCAGATACATTTCTATTTCCATCTGTATTCTTTCTTTCATATCCGGGTCATTTAGAATATTTGTGTTTAACCTCCAAGTGGAGATCTGTTCTTTGCATGAAGGCATATATTGATACGAATAGGGTTATGGTCTGAGATTGCACTGAGGCTACTTTCACAGCTTTTTTTTCTAAACATGTCGTTCTTAACATGAGTGTATTCTCTTTTGTTTGGATTGATAGGGTGGATCAGTTTGTTCTTGATATTTCTCATATCACATTTTCCATTTGAGGAGTCCAGTTTAGCATTTTATTGGATATTAAAATCTCTTCCGCAAACATTTTTATAAAGACCAGTCGCTACCAGGAAGAAACTTTACACACTCAGGAGACTTTCATCTTTGCCTGTAATCATTACATATCTACCTTCCTTGTCTATGTGTTCAGATATGTGTTGAGAATTTAGGGTCCTGGATATCAAGATTGTACCGCCCCCAGAGTAAAAACATGTTTAAATCCCATTCTGTTCAATTTTGCATGTTCATTGTCTGAAAGATGTGTTTGTTGTAACAAAACTATTTTGATGTAGTCTTATTTCAATTTGAATTGGATTATGAAAGCCATTTATATTAAATTATGGTATTTTCACCAATCTATTGGACATCTAAGTTATTGCACCTTTAATTATGTAATATATTTTGGTACGCTTTCCCTCTCCCCCCCCCATCACATATTTAAAAATCAACCATGTGTTGAATTTCAATTGTCTTCACTTTGAATGTGGGGGTCGCAGAATCAGACTCGAAAGAGAGATCCTCTGTCTTGTGAAAGGGGCCCTTGACTAGAGCTTCCCTGTAGTAAAGCCTCTGTCCCCAAAGAATCTTGTAGCATTTCTTGTACCATGTCATTAATACCTATTTTCTAGAGCCCATACCTTATGCTGGTAAATTGTGAGATTTATAGAGGTTGATCAGTTGTGTCAAATGGGTGAACCTGAGATTGCTTGTGCTATGGATGAAGTCCTCCTGAAGGCTCTGAGCTTTTCATTATAGCCATGTTCCCAGTGCTATTAGTGCGTGTTCCCTTGACAACTTTACTCCAGGTCAGCTGTTTCAGTTGCTCCAAAATGGTTCCTGGTGGTTTGATGACCTTTAGTGTAAAGCAAAGAAGAAAGTGTAGAGATCAAAAGGAAGTGCCCAGGATCCAAAGCATAGCAGCTCCTCTGTTAAACATGGTGGTGGGGGTGTTATAGCTTGGGCACGTATGGCTGCCACAGGTTCTGGCACACTTATCTTCATTGATGATGGAACTGCTGATGGCAGCTGCACAATGAATTCTGAGCTGGATAGAAACATCTGATCTGCTCAAGTTCCAGTAAATGCCGGCCCAGTGAGCTGAATGACTTCCGACCGGTGGCACTCACTTCACATCTGATGAAGACGTTTGAGCGGTCCTTCCTCAGTATCCTCAGACCCCATGTGCAACATGCCCAGGACTGTTTGCAGTTCGCGTACTGGGCAGGTGTTGGCGTGGAAGACGCCATCCTCTACCTGCTACACCGAGCCCATTCTCACCTGGATAAGGAAACTGGCACAGTGAGGACCCTCTTCTTTGACTTTTCGAGTGCTTTTAATACCATCCAGCTCCTCATACTTCAGGACAAACTGATCAAGATGCGAGTGGATACCTGCCTGGTCACCTGGATCTCCAGCTACCTGACTGACAGGCCGCAGTACGGCAGGCTGAAAGACATCACATCTGACACTGTGATCAGCAGCACTGGAGCACCCCAGGGCAGGGTGCTGGCCCCTCTTCTCTTCACCCTGTACACCGCGGACTTCTGTTACAACTCGGAACTGTGTCACATTCAGAAGTATGACGACGACACAGCCATCGTGGGGTGTATCAGAGATGATAGAGAGGAGGAGTACAGGAGCCTGGTGAAGGACTTTGCTGTTTGGTGTCACAGGAACAATCTGCAGCTCAACAACACGAAGACCAAGGAGCTGATCATCGACTTGAGGAGGTCCAGACCAAAGTCACGACCAGTTCTTATCGAGGGAGTCGAGTTGGAGGCTGTGGCATCATACAAGTACCTTGGACTGTGGCTGGACAGCAAACTGGACTGGTCCTGCAACACTGACCCCCTGTACAGGAAAGGACAGAGCAGGCTGTACTTTCTGAGGAGGCTGCGGTCCTTTAACATCTGCTGGAAACTCCTGTGGATGTTTTATCAGTGCAATATCTCTGTTACTAGGATTTCTTTATTTTATTATCTATCTTTATCGTACATGTCCTTATATGTTTATATGCATGTATAATTTTTATAGTATTTTTTTAAAAAATTCTGTAATGGTGCTGCTGGAATATTAATTTCCCTGAGGGAACCTCCCAAAGGGATCAGTAAAGTTCTATTTAATCTAATCTAAATGCCTCCAAACTCATTGGATGGAGCTTCATCCTGCAACAAGATAATGATCCCAAACGTCCTGCTGAGCAGCAGCAGAGTTTCTCAGAGCTGAAACATGTAACACTCCTGAATGGCCGAGCCAGTTAGCTGATTTAAATCCAGCTGAGCATGCCCTCTATATGCTGAAGAAGAAACTTAAAGGGACGAGCCCCTGGAACAAGCAGGAGCTGTAGGTGGCTGCAGTAGAGGCTTGGAGAGCATCACCTGAGAAGATACTCAGCACCTGATGATGTGTGTCAGTTAGTGCTGGGCGGTATGACCAAAATTCTATTTCACATTATTTTTCTAAATTATACCGTTTTTTCCATGGTATTTGATGTTTTTTTCCTCCTTGCATTATTGGGTGTTAGCCTCATTTTCCACTAGTTAAAGAAGAATTACTGCGGTCTATATGTGATGTTTTACTTGAGTGTCCATTAGCTTTTTCAGTTTTACCTGAAGATGTGCCCATCTTAGTTTCATACATTCTTGGAGCTCCGAAGCATTTTTGTGGCTAAGATGGTGCAGGAAATTGCTGTTGTTGCTAGCTTTAGCTCGATGGCATTTGCAGTAAATAGCTCTTTAGTCCATGTTCACCCTTTTAAAACCAAAACCTTCAATGTCTGCTACAGCTTCATTCTCACTCTCCACTAACACAGGTGTTCTGTTGCATGCATGTTTAGCGATGCAGCAGTGAAAAAGTTCCGCCTCAAACATTTTCCTGTTGCGCCATGTTACGAATGTTGTTTAGGCTATTTAAACCGGTATTAGACAAATTCATATTGTACCAAAAACAAAAAAAAAAATGTTTTTGGTATGAACCAGCATACTGCCCAGCACTACAATCAATTTCTAACTTCAGTTATTGTGTGTAAAGTATATGCAACAAAGTACTAAACTAAACAGAACTGCTTTAATGTGCCTCCCATTACTTTGTTCCAAACATGATGGAGCCCTGAAATGAGGGGGAGTGTGCATAAAAAGTGTTCAATCACGTTTGAATTGAACGATTCAGAATTTTGCAATGAGGAGCAGAGGGGCAACTAGAAAAAAGTGTCTTTGTCCCAAACATTATGGAGGCCACTGTATCTGAAAACATACAGCAGTATAGTTGAAAGTATAACCTCTCCCCACATCACAGAGCATGATCTTGACATCAACAGTGAAATTGCTTCCTGTCTGAACTCTCCATGCCATACAAACACTGTGGCCACTTTAGCTCTCTGTTACTGGATGCAGCAGGAAACGTTGCAGGGAATGTGATCCTCGCCAGCAGCTATGTCCACTGCATCTCCTGTCCTGGCACACATCACCAACAAAGGGCTGAGAGGGTTTGAAGGAGCCAATGTGTGTCCAGAAAAACATTTTAAAAGTAGTAGCATGGAATGTTAACACAAAACAGGATGGACTCATACTGGATTCATGCTTCCTGGCATTACTCTGCTCACAATTCACACAAGTACAGTTCCAGTTTAAGACTGATCAGATAAAAGTTCTACAGGCAGAAGGTACATATATATATGTATAACTATCATTATTTACATTTCAATTGTGGGCTTAAAAGCCACTTTTCAGGTGTAGTCTTGAGGAAACCAGAAACAAAATGTAAGTGATAAATTGATTATTCGGTTGAAAGGGTTGGTGCTAACTGTTAATGGATGTTAGAACTTGTGTGTGGGTGTTGGGATATGTTTTCCTGGTTTGAGACAAAAGTACTTCTAGAAAGACAGTACATACATGTGTTGATGGCATGCAGTGACAACAAGATGTTCCCCCCAGGCCATGCATTTGGTGTACCGAGCCTTGGAGAAGGAGCCTGTTCCTGCACTCCTCCCTTCTGCCCTCATTCCTCCGTCTAAGAGGAAGAAAAGTCTTTGCTCTGTGACAGGCCCTGTGCCTACATTGCCAGCAAGCCCTCCACCACCGAAAGACTCACTGCGTTCCACCCCGTCCCACGGCAGCATGACCTCACTCAACAGCACCGGCAGCCTGTCACCCAAACACACACTCAAGTCAGGACAGGTAATTCTCACTCAGTGAACACTAGCATATACCAAACATCCTAATCAATAAACATAAGAACAGCAAAGGGAGCTTAAATGTAACCCGTCAAAGGAAAACAAGCAGTGTGGCAGATGTTATTTTAGTATGGAATTCCTATAAAGGTCATATTGAAATTGTATTCTTATTAACTTAAATTGGCCATACTGTGGGCTAAGTATACCTTAAGCAGATGTTGGCTCATACGTTAAACTAATAATTTCCTATATCAGCAGAGGAATGTCCTGAAATGTTCTTTGACTCTCTTGAGCATCTGACAGCTGCCTATCCAGATCTGTGCTGATGTTTTCAGACATATTCTGTGAATATTGTGTCTATATATGTAATAATTGTAGGATCTGGTCTCTGAAGCCTCTGTCTGTTGCACTGGTTGAGGACAGGGAACATTCTTCAACTAGGTGCTGATACATCATATCTAGTACTCTGCTGTATTATTTAATCTCCTCTTATCATAAAATACCTCCATTAAAACTGTCATTTTCAATAGCTATGTGCTCAGGCTGGTAAGATACTGAGTGGTGGTAGCTTTGTTCCTAGCTGTGTGCAGTCTTCATCTGTCAAAGTATCTTGAAAAAATGATCTCCTTAATGGAATAGATTTTAAACAAGTTTAAAAAAAAGTCAAACTGAACATGTGCATCACTTTAATCAAGTCTTTAAACTGTCAGTTAAAAATGAACTAAATTTGTGTCAGCATTCATTGAACTGGGTGGTACCGATGTCTGAACGTGGGCGCTATGATGACATCTTCCTGAAGACGGATGCTGATCTGGATGGGTTTGTCAGCGGGCTGGAAGTGAAGGAGATCTTCATGCAGTCTGGACTTTCGCAGAACCTCCTTGCCCATATATGGTAGGGAGTCAGCAAAGCTCTCACTCATGTTTCTTTAATATCATTTGCAACTAATGTTGATGACCAGTGCTAAGTAAATGATTTACAGATGCTTTGAAAATAAGATCTAAACACATACGAAATCAAAGCAAATTAGTGAAAAAGATGCTGTTGTCAGAGCTACTCTTTATTCAGTCCAGAAAAAAGGGTCATTAAGTTACAGCTGAATGATTCTGTTATAGATTAAGCCTGTCCCATCTGTCTGTGTCAGAGAAGTGCTTCACAGTTAGGGGAGGAAAACTTTTATGCTCAATTTCAATACTCCATTATTTCCTCATATTTTCTGCTGTTATCAATATGATTATTCCATATTGTGTTGTGGGCATTCCGCTTTCCACACCATATATCTTTCTATCCTAAATGTTTGTTCGCTCATCCAGTAACTGCTATGACTGCCTCTTACATGGATTATAAGAGTTAATGATTGTATTCCTTTAAAACAGGTGCACACTCTTGTTCATTCACATGCTTTAATTACAAAATTGAACTCAGGTTGAGCCAGGTTTCTTGGACCCATTTTCTACTCAGCTTTGAGTATTCCACTGTTGAATAACCTTTCAACGGAATGAGCCAAGGATGTCTTTTATGCTTAAAACGTCTCTGCCCTTTCACAGTTCCTATAGTTGACTCTAGTTTTGCTTTTCTGTGTTTGACATCTGTTAACATTGGAGTTGAAAGGAAAATCCAGTTGTTCCGCAGACACCACGGGAAGCCGGCCTTCGTCCCTGTTCTGCCCACACTGCCTCTGCATAGCTGATGTTGTTGACATGTTGCTCTCTTCCAGACTTTACTACCTCCATTTGTGACCCTCTGTTTTCCACCAAAGACACTTTTTATCTGCTCATAATCTTTGTGGTCACCAGCACATCTTCAACCTCTTTCCTGTCCTTCACAGACAAATTCCGTTTTCTGTTCATCCCACCCCCACACCAGTCCTTTGAGCCTTTCCATGTCTTCATCCTCAGTTATTAGCTGTGATGACCCTGCCAAACCTCATCTTTCTCTTCTTCTCTTTTGCACATTGTCAGCAAGCTCCCATCCCTCAGACTGCTAACCATTTGAAGCACTTTGGTTGTGTCAGAATCAGCTTGATTTGCCAAACATGAACACAGCGACAAGTGTGAATGTGCACGGTGTGAAGTACACCTGAGGCATACGCCAGCTGGGTGGTAATTGTGCTCGTTTGTCCTGTTCTACAGCAGTGCGGTCAGTCTGCTCAGCATAAGTGAATGAAATGAACGTGTCTCTGTTGGCTGTGGCGTTCTACCTTTCAGGGCTTTGGCAGACACAAGACAGATAGGCAAACTGACCAGGGAGCAGTTTGCCCTCGCCATGCATCTCATCCAGCAGAAAGTGAGCAAGGGCATCGACCCTCCTCAAGCCCTGACTTCTGACATGATCCCCCCCTCCGAAAGAGGCACTCCTGTACCCGTAGGTTCCACACACACAACACTAAACATTTATCAGAGTTGATCATTATCATGTGCATGTCGCTGCGTTGGCTAATACTGAAGTAGTTTCAAAGTTTATGATCGGGGAATGCACCTGGGTCACTGTTCTATCAAACCATATCTGGAGAGCTTGAATTGATTAACTGACCAAGCCCGCTACTCCCACTCATTGGACTGGGAGTAGAACAAATTGATATCATCTTGGTATTGTCCGTAGGTCTTAACTTGGATCATAGCGACATCCAAAGGATCTGTTGAACACAGACATGAACATCTGAGCAGAGGTCGGGTTTCCTGATGTTTATATGTACCTCATTTGGTGCTGCGAAAGTTCCCAAAAGCTCACAAAGTCTGAAAGCATATAGTATTCTGGATGACTCGCTGTACTTCAAAAAGGGATTAGTACGTTGGATTAAATTAAGTCCAAAATCAACAATCGGGCTGTAAACAGACAGGTTTGTACGATCATCTTTTATTTTCTTTGAATTTTTGTACTGAAAACTATTGAAATTACAATATGAAATGATGGTGTAGAATCCACCATGCAGCCCATGTTATATACGGACACAGTCATGAGACAGTTCAACTTTTTACTACTCTATCGTGGTCTTGTGAGCTTTCACCAGTTTGCATTTTGATTTCTAGCACTGGGAAAACATTTGACCTGTGAACCAGGTAACCAGGATTACAAAGGTCTGAGCATCCATCAAACAACAGCAAATCAAACTTCATTTCAACATATTTGTGACATTACTTGTCACTTTTTGTATAAACTGCACCTGCAGAACAGACCTGTTGTTGTTCATCTAAGGCTGTGTTGCTTTGTAGAATTATGTATAAAGAAAATTTGTGAAAACTTGAATTTTCCAGACAGCTGGCAGTCATTGACCCTGCTGTCAGTGGGTGTAACTTGAGTACAGTCACATCTCTGATGACGTCACATGCATATCATCTATTGACCAAAAGAAAAAATAACAAAAAGCCTAACAAAAATGATGGAATCATTACACTTTCAGGATGTTCAGTTCAATTCAATTCAGTTTTAATTATATAGCGCCAAATCACAACAATTGTCATCTCAAGGCACTTAAATGATATAGTCCAATTCAAGCCAATAGGAATTCAATTAATTTTAATCATAATCCTTGAAATCCAATTAATTAATTTAAAAATAATCCAATTCATTCATATAGAGCCAATTCAAAAATTAATATCCTAGCTAAAGAAACCAACAGATTGCACCGAAACTTGTCTACAGTCCAATCTCCTGATGGTCATTCAGCTGTAAAATATTGTGTAAAGGATTTGACACAAAACTATTTTATTTAAAAGCCGAATGTTCTGACTTCATTAAAATTCAATTTAATTCAAATTAAAACTTGAAATGACAATCATTTTTCCATATTTTCTTTCTCAGATGAAGTAGAGGAGAAAGCGATGGAATCATGGACCGAAACAAATCCCACTCTGTACTCTTCTGTGCTCTTCTGTCTTTTCTGACTTCTGACTGATGGACTGAGAAAAGAGTCCATTATGTCCACCTGTACGCCTGCTGCAGAGGTGATGGCTGCCATCTCCTCTGCTCCATCATCAGCCCGTATCATCAGTGATGGTGGAAACGTGCTGGTTTCATCTTTCTGTTTCATTGGACCAAACTAAAGTTCCAGCATCGTCTCCTTGGTGATTCGTCTCTGAGTCTCACTTCCATCCAACCATCCACAGTCACAGGCTGCTTCTCTTCAGCCACTGTGAGCTGCTTTTCTTCTCTTTAGGTGTTGCTGATGCTTAACTTTGGCTTCTCTGGGTGAAATCCCATTTCCTTCCGCTGCTTTCTTACGGTTCATCGGCTCTTGTTTCTGACCACTTGTTTTTCGGTTCTCTTGTTGAACATTTTCTGTTTTCTGTCCTGATGTCTTCCTTGGTCGACCTGTACGTTTCCCTTTTACAACCTTCCCGTTTTGTTTGTGCTGGCTCCAAATGTTAGACACAGCTGACTGGGAACATCCACCATCTTTTGCCACACTCTGAGCTGAATTATCTTCTTGAATGAGTTTTGGAATCTTTTCTAAGGTTTCTCCTGACGGCTCTCTTTTCAGTGTCATGTTTCCTGTCCATCAGCAACAGCTCCTCATGTTCTGCAAGGACTCTCTTTTATCTGAACACTCATTTTCACGAGTGATTCCTTCATTTTTCCTCTACTTTAAAAAAAGTAGGAGCAAATTACAAAGCAATTTCATGAACATTTTGGGAGGTCTGTCTGACAAAGCCATATAGTGAAAGCTGCTGAATGAAATGTTTTGTGTCATTAATATGTTGTGAACATCCATCACTTTTGCTGTGACTGCTTTGGAGACGGTTATTGCTTTGGGCAGGGTCGGCCTCCTGTTCTGCTCCATATTGCAGGGCAGCTGAATATGAGCACACGCTGGTTGTGCAGTGTTGTCCTTTATGCCGAGTGGCTTCTGCAACATTCCTCTTCCTCCAGAGCTGTCCCCAGCTCAGAGCCGGCCTACTTGGATTGCCCCATGGCTTCTGTTGGTCAGGCTGCCCTCTTGCCTGGCGGCTCTCTGGCAGTGGTGAATGGCTACTTATCTTTTTTTTCTTTACATTCAACAACAAAAGAAAAAAAAAACGATTTCTTTGATATTTTCACATTTCTTCAAAGAGCCTTTTGTTTAGGTTTTATTTTCATAATTTTGCGACGTTTAGCAAAACGTCGCAAAACCTCTCCCACTCCCACCAAATGACTCTGAACCAGCCTGTCCCACCCCCAAACACAGCTCTGTTTGAAGCCTAATATCTACCTAATCATTTTGAACAGAACAAGCAGCACAGTGACCAGAAGTAATTCATGTAGCTAACAACATCAAATCAACTTGTGGTAATAACTGACTGCTTTAGTATTCTCTTTGTGAGGTTGGTGGTGTTTAAATGGTTGTCTCCTGGAGCCAGACCTAACAACTATCAGTGCTTCAAGTGCAGCTGCTATTGGACATGAAGAAATTCTAATTAAGATTTAAGATTTCACGTCCTTTGACATGCAGCAGAGTCACGGCTGTCAGTGTGTCTGTGCTGGCTGGGAGTAATGAAATCTTTTCTCTGCCAGCAGAGTGTATCTGGATACATGACTCCAGTGGGATCAGAGATGGCTGCTCTGTCAGAAATGAGAAGAGTAAGTACAGTTCTTCTCCTTCCCGTCTTTCACCTTTTTCATTCTTTATGCAGATCTGGTCATAAAGATGCACATATTTGTCTGCTCCTTGTCTTGTGCTCTGAGCTGTTTCAATTTGGAAAATGTGCTAACTTTGTGGAAAATTACCCCTGACCCTCCCCAAACCTGCAGTACATAGAAACCATGTGGGAAATTTGAGGAGAGGTAAATGATTTGACATTAAAACTCACTTGCATTCTTGTCTTGTATATGCTGCCGTTTCTACCTGTTCCTCCTCAGGCTTTAATGTTCGGGCTGTGGGGAGGTAATATGGACCTTCAGAGTATTAACCCATGAATGCTTTCAATTGGAAAGCATTTGTAAGAATTTTCAGTGCAGTTACAGTTTACCTTCACATGACTTTAGAGAAAAATGAATAATTGTGTTAGTCTTACCAAATTCAGACTATTTAGATGGATGCACATTTTTTTTAGTTTGATCAAAATTGTATGAATTTGAGCTTCTCAAACTGGACTTACACACTCAGATGCATGCATAGCTTAACTCAAATGTACCTATGCCCTCATTACATGCCCCAAATCTCTATCTTTCTGTTAAAAACGTAAAGTGTACCTTAACAGAGATTTGTTAATGTGGCAAAAGGATGTATACACAGTCTATGAATTATTCATGGTACCAAACGTATGAGCTCTACAGGCTCATGGAGTCCATACATGAGGGAGGTCTGGAAATAGTATGGCTGTAGAGTTGGCAGCCATGGGACCAGTCCTGGCAGCTGGTAAACGGTTGGCGTGTTAGCTTGTGGATACTGTAGCGAGACGGGATGCCAAGCTGATCATAGGTCATATGCCATGGTCTTTCCGTGGCTTTCAATCAATATATTCAGAGTTTCATTCAATATATTCAAGGTTTCATTCAATATATTCAGAGTTTCATTCAATATATTCAAGGTTCATTCAATATATTCAGAATTTCATTCAATATATTCAGTTTCATTCAATATATTCAAGGTTCATTCAATATATTCAGAGTTTCATTCAATACGTTCAGAGTTTCATTCAATATATTCAAGGTTCATTCAATATATTCAGAATTTCATTCAATATATTCAGAGTTTCATTCAATATATTCAGAGTTTCATTCAATATATTCAAGGTTCATTCAATATATTCAGTTCCATTCAATATATTCAAGGTTTCATTCAATATATTCAAGGTTTCATTCAATATATTCAGAGTTTCATTCAATATATTTAGTTTCATTCAATATATTCAGAGTTTCATTCAATATATTCAAGGTTCATTCAATATATTCATAGTTTCATTCAATATATTCAGAGTTTCATTCAATATATTCAGTTTCATTCAATATATTCAAGGTTCATTCAATATATTCAGAGTTTCATTCAATACGTTCAGAGTTTCATTCAATATATTCAAGGTTCATTCAATATATTCAAGGTTTTGGCAGCCATGGGACCAGTCCTGGCAGCTGGTAAACGGTTGGCGTGTTAGCTTGTGGATACTGTAGCGAGACGGGATGCCAAGCTGATCATAGGTCATATGCCATGGTCTTTCCGTGGCTTTCATTCAATATATTCAAGGTTTCATTCAATATATTCAAGGTTTCATTCAATATATTCAGAGTTTCATTCAATATATTCAAGGTTCATTCAATATATTCAGAATTTCATTCAATATATTCAGTTTCATTCAATATATTCAAGGTTCATTCAATATATTCAGAGTTTCATTCAATACGTTCAGAGTTTCATTCAATATATTCAAGGTTCATTCAATATATTCAGAATTTCATTCAATATATTCAGAGTTTCATTCAATATATTCAGAGTTTCATTCAATATATTCAAGGTTCATTCAATATATTCAGTTCCATTCAATATATTCAAGGTTTCATTCAATATATTCAAGGTTTCATTCAATATATTCAGAGTTTCATTCAATATATTTAGTTTCATTCAATATATTCAGAGTTTCATTCAATATATTCAAGGTTCATTCAATATATTCATAGTTTCATTCAATATATTCAGAGTTTCATTCAATATATTCAAGGTTCATTCAATATATTCAGAATTTCATTCAATATATTCAGAGTTTCATTCAATATATTCAGAGTTTCATTCAATATATTCAAGGTTCATTCAATATATTCAGTTCCATTCAATATATTCAAGGTTTCATTCAATATATTCAAGGTTTCATTCAATATATTCAGAGTTTCATTCAATATATTTAGTTTCATTCAATATATTCAGAGTTTCATTCAATATATTCAAGGTTCATTCAATATATTCATAGTTTCATTCAATATATTCAGAGTTTCATTCAATATATTCAGTTTCATTCAATATATTCAAGGTTCATTCAATATATTCAGAGTTTCATTCAATACGTTCAGAGTTTCATTCAATATATTCAAGGTTCATTCAATATATTCAAGGTTTTGGCAGCCATGGGACCAGTCCTGGCAGCTGGTAAACGGTTGGCGTGTTAGCTTGTGGATACTGTAGCGAGACGGGATGCCAAGCTGATCATAGGTCATATGCCATGGTCTTTCCGTGGCTTTCATTCAATATATTCAAGGTTTCATTCAATATATTCAAGGTTTCATTCAATATATTCAGAGTTTCATTCAATATATTCAAGGTTCATTCAATATATTCAGAATTTCATTCAATATATTCAGTTTCATTCAATATATTCAAGGTTCATTCAATATATTCAGAGTTTCATTCAATACGTTCAGAGTTTCATTCAATATATTCAAGGTTCATTCAATATATTCAGAATTTCATTCAATATATTCAGAGTTTCATTCAATATATTCAGAGTTTCATTCAATATATTCAAGGTTCATTCAATATATTCAGTTCCATTCAATATATTCAAGGTTTCATTCAATATATTCAAGGTTTCATTCAATATATTCAGAGTTTCATTCAATATATTTAGTTTCATTCAATATATTCAGAGTTTCATTCAATATATTCAAGGTTCATTCAATATATTCATAGTTTCATTCAATATATTCAGAGTTTCATTCAATATATTCAAGGCTCATTCAATATATTCAGAGTTTCATTCAATATATTCAAAGTTTCATTCAATATATTCAGAGTTTCATTCAATATATTCAAGGTTTCATTCAATATATTCAAGGTTTCATTCAATATATTCAAGGTTTCATTCAATATATTCAGAGTTTCATTCAATATATTCAGAGTTTCATTCAATATATTCAAGGTTTCATTCAATATATTCAGTCTCATTCAATATATTCAAAGTTTAATTCAATATATTCAGAGTTTCATTCAATATATTCAAGGTTCATTCAATATATTCAGAGTTTCATTCAATATATTCAGAGTTTCATTCAATATGTTCAAAATTGAATTCAATATATTCAGAGTTTCATTCCATATATTCAAAGTTTCATTCAATATATTCAAAGTTTCATTCAATATATTCAAGGTTTCATTCAATATTTTCAGAGTTTCATTCAATATATTCAAGGTTCATTCAATATATTCAGTTTCATTCAATATATTCAGAGTTTCATTCAATATATCCAAAGTTTCATTCAATATATTCAGAGTTTCATTCCATATATTCGGAGTTTCATTCAATATATTCCAAGTTTCATTCAATATGTTCAGAGTTTCATTCAATATATTCAAAGTTTCATTCAATATGTTTAAGGTTTCATTCAATATATTCAAAGATTAATTTCCTGAACGGCATGCCCATAATATATATATAGGAAAAAGACAGAATCTTAAATTAATAATCAATTATTAATTAATAACTAATAAATTCCAGTCTCATATAGTCGCTACTTGTGAATTCTCGTTTTGTTGGACTTACCCATATGTAAAGATCACATACAGATAAAAAAAACACAAAAGCCGGTTGATTTTATATATCAATATATATGAACCATTTATTAAAATGATATGACCAAAAACATGAACCTTAAGACAACAGCAGAAATGCTTTGAATATAGGTGATTATATAAGAAACACATTGTGAATTGGAAAGAACAAAGGAGAGGGGATGGATGGATTCTGTAATCATTCAAATAGTCTAGGTTTGTTACTATTTGAATTTACAGGCTAACAACTTGGATTAATTTATCATTTTAACTGCGAATTCTCTCGACACCCACCGCATACCGTCTGAAATGTAAGAACAGGGAAGATCTTACGGTTAGGTCAGCTCTGAACCACAGGTAATCGCCAGCGGGTCCAACTGGGTCTCTCTCGGTTCCGCGTCTCACGGCCTTTGTTGTGGTTGACTTTCAGGGACTGGACCGGTCGCTTTCCTGCGCCGGAGAATAAGCCTTCCTTCTGGTAGCTTGAAGACGAGCGGGGTGGTGAATTCGGAATTCACCGCAAATAATGATAAAACTGTCCAAGGGTGGAGTTGGTTTTGGTTGCTGACCAACTCTGATGAGGTGAACTTAAATTCACCAAAGATTGACCAAAAAGGTTGACAAGCTGAACGCTGGCTCCTTTTGGTGATCAAAAATAGGTGAGGATGCTGCAGCAGCAGAGTTTAAAACGTGCTATAGAGAGGAGGCAGGATGACAGACGAACAAAAATCCAAAACTTTCTACTACATTCTTCTCTTTCTGTCTTTGTTCGGACCTTCTTCTTCCATCTCATCTTCTTCTCCTGCCATTTTCAAAGACTCTCCACAAGACTCTCATTCCATCGATCTTAAAACTCTCTGCTCTTCATCTTCTCTACTTATCTGGATTCTTTTTCTGAACTTTCAATATTCTCTATTCTTCTATTCTCTTTTCTCTATTCTGACTTTTCCTCGTGATTTCCGGAGTTTGATTCGTGGAGGCGGGGCATGACGTAGGCTTACACTACACTTTCAGCCAATGGTATGCCTGAAACTGTTGTGGGTCTGCCTGGGTGTGTTTTGTAAGGCGACCTGCAACGAAGGTGCCTCAAAGCAACTCAACTCCTGCATTCCTCCGTCTCATAAACATTTGTTCAGAGGATTCTAAAAGACCATATATATATATATATATATATATATATAGATATAAAGGGTAAAGATATAGCATAAACTTAGGATATAAAGTGTGACTCTGTGGCGCAATGGTAGTGCGTCTGACTCCAGATCAGAAGGTTGTGAGTTCAAATCAGATTGGTGCCTTGATTATTGTGGACTGGATAGTGTCCTTAGGCAAGACCTACCCTACACGCCTACTTGTAAGTCGCTTTGGATAAAAGTGTCTGTTAAATACATAAACATAAAGACATAAAAAACAGCATAACATAACATGATGGTTCTGAGTCTCAAAATTCAGATGGATATCTGTAAAATTATGGCGTATGAATAACGAACCAACCAATGTTATTTTCCTGTGTTAAACACAGAATACAATAAGAAACAGCTGGAGCATAGGTTAACAGTTGTATTATTTGATATAAATGTCACAGGTCATATGCAAGTTGTTGATTAGTTTGGGTTTAACTATTCAGTACTATGAACCACTCGGGGGCAATGTGGCTCCATAGGCTGATTAGTCATTTTCCAAAATAATAATATCTTCCGTATCGTTCCACGTACGATCATGAAAAATGTATTAAAATGCCGCTTGTGATATCACTGAGAACATGAAAGAACTTGTACAAAGATATAAAGCACATTTAATACAGTTTCAAGATTCAGCTGAATCTTGGTGAGGTTATTTCAAAGGTTCCATGAGGCATCTACTTCTGGTTTGCATCAGAGTCAGGGCAAATGTCACCTTTCATTTACTTTGACCCAGATAGGGTTGGAAGTGTCTTGTTCTGGTTTTCTCCAATACTCTCCTGAGAGGGTCTGTTGTTTGTTTGTTAATTAATGTATTTACCTAAATTTATGGCACAGGTCTGTGGAAAGAGGGGCTGAGAAACTCCCCATGGGTAAAGGTTGGTGTAAATCTGAGGATCTCTGGTCCTTACATACAAACATCTCCACACCAGAACGTGGGAGATTTCCAAAGTCTTAAGTTTGAATTAAATTCCACACTTGAGTTCACTATAGGTGTGAGTGGCTCTTAATTAAGTTCATACTCATCTCCACTGACTTCATCTGATTCACCACTGTTAGGTGGAGACTTATGTGACTTTTTCAATTTCATTTCCTGAGCAGAGTCTGGTTGCGTTTGAAAAGGTAAGTGGTCACAGGGCATTCGTAGGATTCTGTCCTTTACCTCTTTCTGGTCTTACTTCATAGATTGGCATGTCAGGCTGAACTTGTCTCACAACTTTGTAACTGTGTCCTCCCAAATGTTCCGGAGTTTTCCTGGCCCTCCTGTTGGTGTCAGATATTTTTTTATTCACCAGGTTGGAGCGATGAACTGCAGACTTTTGAGTTGTAGTACTTTTCACTCCTTGCAACAGCCTTTTCAGCATTTTTATTAGTGATGAGGTACGTTTCCTGCATTCCTTTTTTCCATCTCTCCACATAATCATGATAGTCACTGGATCTTAACTCTGGTGTAGTCCAAACAGCATATCAACTGGAAGTCTGGGTGACCTGCCATAAAGAAGATAAAATGGCGAGTATCCTGTCACTTCACAACATGTACTGTTATAGGCATACACAAGTTTAGTCAGAGACTTTCTCCCGTTTCATTTTTGTGTTTCAGTCTGTGTTCTCAACATTTGCAACCATGTCCTGTTCAGATGTCCACATGAACGTTCAAACAGAGTTTTTTCAACTGGCTAAACAACTGATTTTCAAAGACTTTGATGTTGTGGTATATGCCTGTGCAAAATGTGTGAAATGATCAACAATGACGAGGATATACTCATATCCACCTCTACGGCAGTCAAGATGGAGGAAATCAATGCATACCATTTCAAATGGCTGTGTTGTCACCATATTTGTCAAGGGGGCTCTTGTGTCATGGCATGGCTTTTTCTGTTTTAAACAAGTGCACACCTTAGTCACATAAGGTGAGAAATAATGTGTTCTGTCCTCCTCTGGCAGGACAAAGGAGCATCTGCAGTGAGACTCACTGCGCTGCAGGACTGAGAGGTTCAGGAGGTCCTTTGTTCCCACAGCCATAAGCCTTTTTTTTTTAATCATTATTTTTATTGCCACATTTGTTTTCCATACATATACATACAAACCACAGAAAATAAAACAAACAACAACAAATAAAAATATAATGCCCTAACCCAACCTGAGCACATACTCACATATACACCCCGGGGGAGAGGGATTAGGCCATGTGTAATTGCAAAACCAAGTAGAGTTCAAGTTCATCTTAAATCTAAATCTAAATCTAAAGTTATTTACTGGTACTTATCATTCCTAAAGAGAAAAAAAACAAAAAAAAAACAAACAAACAGATATGTCAAGATATATATATATATATATATGTGTGTATAAATACAGTCAGACTAGGTCCAGATATTTCCTCAAGGGTCCCCATGTTACATCCCATTTATGTTGGCCTTTCACATTATTAGACCACAGTTTATCAGATGAATGATTGAAACAAATTCATGTAACCTGTTTTTGACACATGGTGAAGTTGGTGCCTTCAATTCTTTAAGGATAGGTCTTTTAGCTAGTACCATGCCCATCAACAACACTGGTTGAATGTGTGAAGGCAAAATTAAGGAGTCCTTTTAACATCCCAAAAAAGCCAAATTCCTATCAGGAGGGACAATCCTGTAGTAAACCCCAGAAAAAAAAGAAAAGATCCTTGTCCAAAACAAATTAATAAGTGGACAGTCCCAAAATAGATGCAACAGCGTGCCATCGGTTAGTTTACATTTATCACACAGAAGAGTAACATTTATGTAACATGACCTTAGAATAATGGGAATGATGAATCACTTTAAACTGAATTAGCCTGTCTGTAATTGATTGAGCAACTATGAATACGAGAAAGTGCAGTCCTCCAAATGTTATAAGGCAACCTAGCCTGAATTTCTCTTCATACAGATTTATTAATCAACTGCTTGCTCTCAAAGTTAGGGATGTTTTCTCTCACAAAGTGCCGAAGTTGCATATATCGAAAAAAATTAGATAAATTATACTTTGAGCTTAGATGACAGCTTAGTTGACCAAAAGATGCAAAGTTATTATTGAAATAGCAGTCCTTTATGCATTTAAGCCCCTTTGTACACCATCTAACAAATGTATTGTCCGGCAAGGCTGGAGTGAAAGCGTGATTATGACAAAATGGTGTATATATTGAGATACCAGGAACTTTGTAGGTGTGTTTAATCTGAGTAAGAATCTTTAACGAGTTTCTGACAACCAGACTATAGCTCACTGATTTTACAGTTGTAGGATTCGTAAAAAGTAAGGAAGACATATGGCTTCTTTAAAGACATGAGCTCCATTTTTAGCCACAGGGGAGCAGAGTTCAGTGTTTCATGGTTTGGGGAACCCCATTGCCAGTATGACAATGCTCTAACATTAGCAGTCCAATAATAATTTCTGAATATTGGAAGACCTAAACCTCCCTCCACGGTTGGCCTATATAAATGCTTTTTTGATAATCTGTGTTTTTTGTAGCCCCAAATAAAATCTAAAACAACTGATTCAAGCTTATTAAGAAATTCAACTGAGATAGATATTGGCAAATTTGGAAAAATATACAAAAACTTTGGCAGGGATACCATCTTAATAGCATTTACTTGGCCAATCATAGATAGGGGCAAAGTCCTCCAGTATTCTGGTTCGTTACGGTTCATAAGCCATAATCAAATCAAATCAAATCAAATTTATATGGCACCTTTCATACTTTAAAAGCAACACAAAGTGCCTCACAGAGGCTAAAAACAATCTGAATGCATGTGAGGCCAGAAGACGTGGTTGCGTATTACAGATAGTGTACGCTCAGTACCCTGGTGTCCCATGTTATTGTGCAGCTCCTCCAACACTTACCTTTTGTAGATTTCCGGCAAGACCAGTTGTTTGTGGGCCACAGTAGTTCTGCATAGAATTCCATCTACAATCAATCTGTCCCACTCCCTAGACACGCACTCTGTTCTTGGACTGAGCTCTCACAGCTCTTTAGCTATTGGCTTTGACCCAGACAGTTTACTCTTCATCACAGGACAGATTACTGGATCAGATTTTTGTGCTTCTTGTAACTGTTGCTTCAGTATTGAGCTTATGGGTGCAGTGACAGGCTCACATGACCAGATTTCATGGGACTACATCAGCATTACTCTTCTCTTTCTCTGGCCGATACTTAATTGTAAAGTGAAAAACTGCCAACTCAGTAACCCACCAAGAAGGGATCGCATTCAGCTTTGCAGTTGACAGAATGGAGGTGAGTGGGTTGTTATCGCTGTACACAGTGAAAGTTGGAGTGTAATACAGATAATCACGAATTTTGTCAGTGATCGCCCATTTTCAAGGATTATTTATTGTCATTTCAACTTGTTAAAAACATACGGTGAAACAAAATTAGTCCCTCAAGCTCAATGATAAATAGAATAAAAAATAAATAGTTAACTAAGGATATGTACAATAAGCATGATAATATAAAATACACAAAATAAGTGAAAATGAACTGCAATGAAGAGACACAGCAGTAATCAACAGTCCTGTACCATTGAGGTAATGTGCAAGTAGAATTAAAGTGACAGTTTGTAGTGTTCAGAGTTGTGCAAGGTTTGGGGGGATCAGCAGGGACCACGGGTCCACCAGAGTTTGACAGTCTCACAGCTTCCAGGTAGAAGCTGTTCCTCAGGCTGGTGGTCCTGCAGCCTCCTGCCTGAGGCGAGGGGGACATACAGTGTGTGTGCAGGGTGAGTGGGTCCTCCATGATGCGGGAGGCCCGCTTCCTGCATCTGGAGGTGTAAATGTCTGTGGTGGTGGACAGGCTGTGTCCCACAGTCCTCTGTGCAGCTTTCACCACCCTCTGCAGCGCCTTCTTCTCTGCTGCAGAGCAGCTGCTGTGCCACACAGTGATGCAGGAGCAGAGGACGCTCTCCACCGCACGTCTGTAGAACGATGTCAGGACTGAGCTCCCAAGTCCGGCGCTGGTGTGGAAGTGTTGTGTCTCCAGGTGAGGTCGTCAGTGATGTGTACGCTCCTATAGCTGGAGACCACTTCCACCGCTGTCTCTCCGATGTGCAGCGGAGGGGGGAGGTGTCTGCCCTTCCTGAAGTCCACGATCATCTCCTTGGTCTTCTTCACACTGATGCAGAGGTTGTTCTCTCTGCACCAATGTTCTCCACCTCCACAGCAGCACATACAGCTTTCTCTTGTACCTGTTTGGTGGCAGGCAAAACATCTCCATGGAGCATAGACTAAGTGGTTAGCATGCTGACCAGTTCCATAGTGAGGCAGCACTTGAGCAGGTGCTTGGGCTTGACTGTGCCTGCTATAGAACTGCTGCGGCGGGTTCGTTGTTAGTGCTAGTGACACTCCCCTACATGTTAATGGATGACCTAGTCCCACCTTCTGAATAAACCTGTGTTCTGCTCCTCTTACTCACCACTCCGATCCTGTTTCTCCCTCTGTCTTTGTCGCTTGGCTCGTTCTGCCACAGCTCATTTGGTGCCGTTTTATCATTCTGTGGTCTTTTAAAAAAAACCAAAACAGGTTCACTTTACCATCCTGCCCTCCCCCCTTCTTGTGCTTTACTCTGTCTCTACAGGACAGCTCAAGTTCAGTGGGTTCAGGAGAGTTCACTGGCATCAAGGAGCTGGATGACATCAGCCAGGAGATAGCCCAGTTGCAGAGGTAACCCAACAATACCAGTAACACCTCAATAACATAAAAGCCCACCTTCATGAATTGATTGGAACATTGCAGCTTTTTCTGTGTCTCATATCGCCAGACCATGTCACTGTGGACCTCATCATTCCCACCGTATCAACACTTTGACCCACCATGTCATGATTAGCAACTTCTTCTTTTACTTTTGAAGAGAAATGGAAAAGTGGCTGTAATAAAAATGTTCCTGTTCTGTGTGCCACTGGTGAGAAATGCCAACACACTTATCCACACCGCTTGAGAGCAGTTTTCAGGTGTTAGTCTGCACCAGATCTTATTTTAAATTAGAAGGTGCAGTTCTGCCATGGACAGTGTTGCTATGTCCTTGTTCTGTCATCAGTGATTGCAGCATGACTGATATGGATATTTATTATTCAGGACCACTCCTGCGTGGCTTTCACGTGATTAGCTTTTCGGTTTGTGATTTTCAGTGTTGGCTGTATATTTACATCTGCTGATTCCTTCAGTCCATCAGCACTGAGCTTTCTCCCTAAGTTGGGGTGGATGTAGGCTCTCTTTTGTGAATGTTTTTCTATATCATGAGGAGATGGCTGTAAAGAATCTTACTTATGAAACTAAAACAGGATTAAGAATTCAGTTTAGGAGAGAAAGGCTCAAAGGATGTTGGTGTGTAAACATGGTAGACACAGCTGCAGAAATCATTAGAGACTCACCCTCGAAAGGATGAAGATTAGTTTCTTAGCTTAGTCTCATCATACTGCTTTCTCCTTCCGTCCGTTCGTCTGTCCACCCATCAACCCATCCATCCACCCACCCATCCACCCAACCAACCCTCCATCCATCCATCCACCTACCCACCCACCCACCCACCCATCTATCCATCCATCCATCCACCCACCTATCCATCCATCCATCCACCCACCTATCCATCCATCCATCCATCCATCCACCCACCCACCCATCTATCCATCCATCCATCCACCCACCTATCCATCCATCCATCCATCCATCCATCCATCCATCCATCCATCCATCCATCCATCCATCCATCCATCCATCCATCCATCCATCCATCCAACCAACCAACCAACCAACCAACCAACCAACCATCCATCCATCCATCCATCCATCCATCCATTTACCCGACAATCAAGCCATCCACCCAACCAACCATCCATCCATCCATCCACCCACCCATCCATCCATCCACCCGACCAACCATTCACCCAACCAACCATCCATCCAGCCATCCATCCGCCCATCCATCCACCCAACCAACCATCCATCCATCCACCCAACCAACCATCCACCCAACCACCCACCCAACCATCCATCCACCCAACCAACCATCCACCCAACCACCCACCCAACCATCCATCCACCCAACCAGCCATCCATCCGCCCATCCATCCACCCGACAATCAATCCATCCATCCACCCAACCAACCATCCACCCAGCCACCCACCCAACCATCCATCCACCCAACCAACCATCCATCCATCCATCCATCCATCCATCCATCCATCCATCCATCCATCCACCCAACCAACCATCCACCCAACCAACCAACCATCCAACCATCCATCCATCCATTTACCCGACAATCAAGCCATCCATCCATCCATCCATCCATCCATCCATCCATCCACCCAACCAACCATCCAACCAACCAACCAACCAACCAACCATCCATCCATCCATCCATCCATCTGCCCATCCATCCACCCGACAATCAATCCATCCATCCACCCAACCAACCATCCACCCAACCACCCACCCAACCATCCATCCATCCATCCATCCATCCATCCATCCATCCATCCATCCATCCATCCATCCATCCATCCATCCATCCATCCATCCTTTGCTGCATGTATCTGATCCACTCTCTGTTTGTTCACCACCTATTCTCCATGCTGCGTCAGCACTCTTGCGTTTACCCAGTGGAATACTCTCAGGTAAACACCTTTGTTAGTCAACATTCATTAACTGGCATCCTGTCAAATTTACTGGGACACACACTAACAGTGTTAGTTTACTCCTGTTCTTAGGTACTGAGTATATATATATATATATATTTATATATATATATACACTCTCTATAACTGGACCCTGTGCACTTCACTTGTTTTTCTGTTGATGTTATGTTTTAATGTTGTTTCTATCTTTCATGCTTTTATCTTTTATCCTCTATTTTATTTTATTTTTTATTGTAAGGTGACCTTGGGTGACTTGAAAGGCACCTCCAAATAAATGTATTATTAAATGTGAGCTTTATGCATTCTACAGCAGGTTGTGTTTGATTCAAATGCACAGAATTGTCCTCAGCAGGAAAGCTGCGATGTTTAGAACATTGGAGCCAGTCCACAGAATATAAATGGGGATTTAGACATGAAAAAGAAAAGTCCTACATCCAGTTTGTCATACCCATGCCACTACTCTACTGACTCTGTATTTGACCAGTTGTTGGCTGTTAATGACATTAACAAGTAACAAAAGATGATAAAACATTTTGCTTCAATGCAAATGAAAAACTTACAATAACTTGAAATAATAACATGAGAAATGTACATCAAAATATATGAATGGCAAATAATATCAAAGATTATAGCTAGACTTCTTAGCAGTGTAAACACTAACCCAAACACTGACGCAGGTAAGACCACAGTTTGGGAAATGTTTGCCATTTTGTGAAAGGAAACATTACAGCCCTTTTCTCTCACACATTGAATTATATCTTTTCCTTTAAAGACTCTCAGTCCAGTGTCTTTTGTTGCTCTGCTTTTTCATATGTGTATGCACCTAGGCTGTTTTTTTCTTTTTTATTCGTGTAACACAACTGTTAATGTGTTTGTGTGGAAACCTTTCTGGTGTGTATGTATGTGTGTGTGTGTGTGTGTTTCAGGGAGAAGTACACTCTTGAGCAGGACATCAGAGAGGCGGAGGAGGCCATCAGACACAAGAGTGCAGACGTTCAGGTAAGGGGCAGTAATTTGATTAAGTCTTCACATCTTAGTCAGTGAGCTTTTAAAATGTTGGACTGCTTATCAGCATACAGGACCACAGCTACTGTTGGTAGAGATGATGTCACTTTTCTGTGAACGTTTCAAAACCTTCATCAATCACTTCTGTGTAATTAATGGAGAGAGCCACAGTGGGAGTAATAATGGACATTCACACAAATGAGACAGTCCATTTATATTGAAATTTTTATTTGAGCTATTTTTCAAAGGAGTCCTGGTCAAGACGGGCCGCTGCTGAGAACAGCAACAATACAGACACATACAGTAAAAGAAAACAGTAAAGCAGTAAAGCCATCCACACGATAAACATCCCATACTCAGAGAAAAGCGTGTTACTGCAACAGTCATCATAAACTGGGGCAGCAATGACCAATCATAACATTTACTGCCAGATGTTCCCACATCTGCAATGTTTAAAATATGTTTAAATTCATTTAATGCGAGCAACTCTTTAAGATCCTGGTAGTTTTGAATCTGATTCCAAGTTTAAGGTTCAGCATATTTAAACACCTTTTTCCTCAACCAAGTTTGGGCTCTACATAGAGATTAAAGGAACAAATCTCGGATGATATCTTCCAGTATTTCTCTGAAGAGCAAGGCTCTGTAGGGTAAAATGGAAGAAAGCCAAGAATAAGTCAATGTTGAGTGTATGTGGAGGGAAGGCATAGCATCCAACCAGAGTTTTACAGTTTATAATGAACCTCGGTGCTCCATGGTAGACTGAATTTAGGGCTTGTTGACATGGTAACAGATATCACCATAATACAGCACAGATTTGTGGTGGCACCAACAAGGTCTCAAAAGAAAAATTTGGTTCTAAAGAAAAAAACAGTTAAACTCTAGTCCAGCTAGATCTATCACTACACTCCTCATAGTGCCGGTTGTGTCGTGGTGGAAATCCCACCTTTTTCCATGTTAAAGCTTATTGAGCTCTTCGAGGTTTTGTTCTACTACAGTAACTGTGTTGTTGTTATTAACTGTGAGAATAACTGTCAGATGAGAAGCTGCAGCACCACAAAACTCTGTCAGTCCTTTTACAGTTACATTTTTGCCAGAAAAATTCATATCAAGCCAACAAACACACAACATTGTGTTAGGCGAAAATATGTGATGGATGGGAATAAACTGGGAAGAGAAGCTGCAGCCAAATAACCCTTGGAAACAGTTTTCCAAAATGACTTGGTGCTACACCCAACTGAAAATGTTGCAGAAAAGCAGCAGGGGGGTTGTAACACGTGACACCAGCACATTAAGTTACTGGCAGCTTCATGGAAAGATTTGAAGGTCTGAAAAGTGCTTATGACACATGACATCTGATGGGTACGCACATGTTTCCATCAGGAGATGCAGAATGATCTGGACAGAGAGACAATCAGCCTGCAGGAGCTGGAGGCTCAGAAACAGGATGCTCAGGAGCGCCTGGAGGAGATGGACCAACAGAAACATAAGCTAGAGGACATGCTGAACGAAGTGCGGATGAAGTGCCAGGAAGAGTCTCAGATGGTGAGGATGGAGGGAAAAACTGTTGGTGATTTCACAGTGTAGGTTGATACTGCTTCTCAGAAGGTTATGCAGACAAAAAGAAACTGAAGAAGAACTCAAGAGGTATTTGGAATAATTCATTTTCAATATTTTATTCACAGAATTATTCCAGCCTCTCGTAATAATGATTCCTTATTTGTATAGAACTTTTCTTAATGTTTCAAAGTGTCCCACAGAAACAGGTGAGTTAGATGTTGAAAACACAATTATTAACTGTATGTGTCAGTTGTTGCCAAAGAGGAAGGTTTTCAGAAGAGATTTGAGGGTAGCTACAGACTTAGCGTGTCTGACTTCAGTAGGCAAAGAGTTACATAAAATGGGGGCCATTATGGAAAAGGCCTGATCCCTTTGTCCCAAACTGTTATCTGGGAATAGTTAGCAGGGTAGAATGTGAGGATCTTAATGTTCAGGGACAACCACAGGGGCGATGTGTGCCTTTTTTCTTGATTCTTAGCAACCTGGGTGATATTATTTGATTCGTCTGTCAAGACCAGAATCAACAGGAGTGAAAGAATTTGGAGACCAAACAGACTGATCTCCATATTTTCATTTAAGGAAAGTTTGGGCCATCCAGGATTGAATGTTAAAGACGAGCTGTAAGCTTAGCAAAGCTGCTGGCATGTGTTTTGGGTTTTATCTGCATACAGAGCACCCACAAAGTATTCACAGTGCTCCACTTTTTTTACAGATTCAATTCATCTTTTAGCTCAAAATTCTACACACAATACCGCATAATGTTTGTTTGAAACTCTTGCAAATTTATTCAAAATAAAAAAGCAAAAATCAAACATTTACAGAAGTATTCACAGCGTTTGCTCAATACTTTGTTGAAGCATCTTTGGCAGCAGTTACAGCCTCAAGTCTTTTTGAGCATGATGCTACAAGCTTGGCCCCTATTTTTGGGCAGTTTCCCACATTCTTCTTAGCAGAACCTCTCAGGTTCCATCAGGTTGGATGGGGAGCGTCAGTGTACAGCCATTTTCAGATCTCTCCAGAGATGTTGAATCGGGTTCAAATCTTGGCTCTGGCTGGGCCTCTCAAGGACATTCACAGAGTTGTCCTGAAGCCACTGCTTTGTTATCTTGGCTGTGTGCTTTGGGTCGTTGTTCTGTTGGAAGATGAACCTTTTCCCCAGTCTGAGGCCCAGAGCACTCAGCAGCAGGTTATCATCAAAGATGTCTCTGTACTTTGCTGCTTTCATCTTTCACTCAACTCTGACTAGTCTCCCAGCTCCTGCTGCTGAAAAACATCCCCACAGCATGATGCTGCCACCACCGTGCTTCACTGTAATACAGAGCATCCGGAAAGTGTGAGCTGAGTGTCATCAGCATAAAATCGTAATGTACATTATTAGCCGCACCGTATTATAAGCCGCGGTGCTCAAAGCCTGGGGAAAAAGTAGCAGCTTATTGTCCAGAATTTACGGTAGTTTTCTTTATACTTCACAATTGTGTTGGTCTTTCACATAAAATTCCAATAAAATATATTTATGTTTATGGTCGTAATGTGACAAAATGTGGAGAAGTTGAATACTTTTGTGAGTGTGAATACTTTTGCAAGCCACTGTAATTGCACCCCCCCCCCCAGTTCTCTTTGCATTTGATCTGAACACAAGGCTGTGTGGGGTGATTGGTCTGCAAAAATGTTTAGGTAGGTGTCAAAGTAAAATCCATGTGAGTCCCAGCATGCAGGCTTTCCCAGCAGAACATTGCATTGGATCAAGATGAGAAGCGTTACTCACTTTACTTGTCAGTGGTCATAATATTATGGCTGACAGGTGCATCTTCATGTGGTGGTAGGAGAGAGGGGCACAAAAGAGTTTCATGGCCAAAGTTGCTTTGCATTTGTTAACTTCAGATCCAACTCTTATTGTATTTTTCTCTTCTCTCTGAAGATCTCAACCCTCCAAAGCCAGATCCACTGCCAAGAGTCGGACCTGCAGAACCAGGAGGAAGAGCTTAGCCGAGCAAAGGCTGACCTGGGCCGCCTGCAGCAGGAGGAGAATCAGCTGGAGCAGAGTCTGGCTGCTGGCAAGATCCAGCTAGAAACCATCATCAAGTCACTGAAATCCACCCAGGATGAGATCAACCAGGTAGGACACAATTTCTGTTCCTGTATGCAGCTGATAGGTGTTGACAGATGGCACCACTGCACTTTATCACTGGTTTCTTTATTACCGCTGGGTTTGATAATTGAATTTCCTACCAGCCACACCCACAGGCACAATCTGTAAAGGGTGTAAGATGTGGTTTACAGTGTCTTTGCCAAAGGATTCAAAAACTGAAAACACACACACAGCAGTGATGGCCGGCCCATAGGAGGCGCTGGGCGCCACCCTCCCTGATAAGAGGAGGGGAAATGTAACTATATATATTTTTACAAATTCAGTTAAAAATGTCGGTTTACACATTAGTGTGTGCCTCCATGCAATATGAATTATATACACTACATTTCCCACCTACTGACATTCATGCACCAGTGAATTTCCACAGACAGACAGTTTCTGTCATGGGGCGCTCTGACCAGCGCCCCAGCAGTGCAGTCAAACAACCAATCATGTACTGTTGCCAGGGCAAATGAATAAATATTTGGCCAATCAGTGTCGTAGAATTTTATGGTCTTGGGGCGCTGAAAATAGCGCCCCAGCAGCAGATTTCAGGTTAAGAAAAAGGCTTGTGCAGCCTGGTAAATCAGTGGGATGATAGCGAGCTTCACGAGCGATGTGCATGTTCCACCGAATTTGGTGAGATCCTTATTTATCTAGTATCATACAACTGAAAATTATGAATTGACTTTATCTGTGAAACTGGTGATTTTGATGAGATTAAATCATTACTGTTAAATTGTAGTCATCCTCTGACTGTTGATTTGAATTCTTATACTGGACGAGGCAGGGAAATGGAATCAGCCCCACCAAGAATTGTTTCACCAGCCGCCACTGACACACACATCATGTTGAGTCCCGAGGGAAGATTCTACTGAGTACCAAACACCTTAAAGAGAAGTGTGTTCATCACTCTCATAAAGTTCACAAGCTGATTGAGACAATATCAAAATACCAGAGCTGATGAATCTAAATGTCAAACATCATTGTGTTTAACCACACGTGTTATTTTGTAGTTTTGGGGTCTCCAGTATTTTACAAAGCTCAACAAAAATTCCCAAAAAGTTAGGACACTTTGTAAAATTTAAACAAAAACAGAATGCAGTGATTTGCAAATCTTACAAACTAATATTTTATGCACAGTAGAACATGGAAAATATCAAATATTGAAAGTGAGACATTTTAGTATTTGATGGAAAACATTAGCTCATCTGGAACTTGGGGCGATGACAGGCAGGGGAAGCTACGCAGTGGGACACATGGACCTGTCCAAAATGTTTCTGATATTTGTCATGAAGTAGTAAAATGTCTCACTCTCAGCAGTTGATATGTTATCTATGTTCTATTGGGAACATGTTGGTTTATGAGATTTGCAAATCAGTTCATAGTTTTTTATTTTTTTTTTTATTTTACACAACATCCCAACTTTTGGGGAATTGGAGTAGTAGAGGATTGTTAAAATAATTTATTTGTACTGAGTTTGGACACAAAAATTGATTAAAATTGGAAAAGAAGAGATTAAAACTCAATTTTGATGCTGTGGTATGTCAGTTAACAGTAAACTCTGCAACTGCAGCATCAATCTGCTACTTAAAAGCTGTTGAAGATTGAATTCTGTAACCTAAATACACCCATCAGAGTTCTGGGCTTTTGAATATATCTCGTATCAGCTACAATTGGTGTAGACCTTTTGTGTTTTCTGAATATAAACGATAAAAGGTTGGACTTATCATCCATTTCCATAACATTTAGAAATATACTGGATTCACAGTAAATAGCTTGCACACGTTATTGTGGTCTGACCACTTTGTGTGTGTTATTCCAATCATATTTCATGGAGTCGAGTTGATTGGTTAATGCCAGTTTTAGCAGTGTTATTTTTCTTTTTAAGTTAGACCTGGTCTGAATGTAGGAATGCAGAAAATGTTGCGAAATTACATTTATTCTTTTCATTAATGAGAAACAGACCTGATAAAGGGTGCGTACAGCAAACTGCAGAATATTTTCTTCTCACGCAGCTGTGTAAGTTTCCTGTCGCTGCTGAAACGAAAGCCAACTTCAGTGTCATGTTTACGTGTTCTTTTTGCATTTTTAGAATCCTGCTAATTCTTTGTGTAAATTGGCCAACTTAGGTGCCTAACTTTAGCAATTTAAGAGCCTTTAAGTTGTCTTAAATGTTTGCAAAGTTGTGTGTGTTTTTGGGAACGTTTGCGCACACAGGAAATAGTACATTTAATTGTTGACTTTTGTGTGTCTGTAGGCCCGCAGCAAGTTGTCCCAGATTCAGGACAGTCAACAGGAAGTGTCTAAAAGCATTGAGCAGTACAACAGCACCTTGAATGGAACCCATGGTGGCAGCATGACCAACCTGGCTGACATGAGCGAGGGCTTCAGTGACAGGGACAACGGAGGATTCTCAGTCATGGGGAGGGCAGTGCAGGTCAGGAAGCTTTTACTTCCCACTGTAGATGACAGCATGTCTTTGTTTGAAGAAGAGTTCCTTATTCATGTTGTTTTCAACAGGCAGTACCCCTTATGAAATATTTGATTGCAAAATCTCTTCTTTTTCGCAGGTTCATACTTTCCCTCCTCATATTTGTCTCGGTCTTTTTCCACTTAGATATGAGCAGTTTGCAAACTATCCCCAGCTTTCATTTCTGTCACTGTATCTGTCTTTTACTTAGACCCGGGTTCTTCTTCCCCCGATCGTCTCCCTGATGTTCCCAGTGGTTTCTCAGGCAGAAACTGTCAGGGCCTCAGGACACAGGGTCGTTTTCAGAGTCAGGGTGTTTATTGGAATTAGCAGCAGGTTGAGGATCTCCACACAGAGCAGAAGAAAGGGCTGTGAAACTCCTGAGCGCTCTCCTCAATAACTGTGGATGAGGAGAGTGCAGCTATGAAAGTTATCAAGCCAAACCTCTCCACTCTAGGAGGAAAACTGAAAGGCTATGAAAGGTAACAAATAAACTCTCATGTTGAGGCGGACATAAACAAAAGATGCTGTCTAGGAAAACAGAGGCACGATAAATCTTAAACAATTAACTAAAGGCACACCTTTAACTAAAGGCACAGCTTTAACAGCGGCGCAGAGATCTTAAAGAACGAAACACAAATCGCTCCACTAACGGAGGTTTCTATGAAACATTAACAAATCAAAATCTGTCCAAACGGGAGGAACAAAACCAGGCTGTGAAACTTACCGTGAAAAAACTAAAGCTATTGCTAAAGAATTAAGTACAACAAAGGATACGCTCTGCAGGAGAGTCTCGACTGCAGGCTCAAGAATCAAAGGCTGTGGAAACTGTGGAATCAAGACGCTAGTAATGAAGCTCGGAACAGAGTACGACACACTGGCACAAGACAAGGGAGACGCAGGTGGAAACACTTTGGAATCAGGGAAGACAATCAGACGCTTGAGGAAGAGCAAGATACCTGAAACGAGAGGAGCAGTTAATATATAAGATAAAACAGGAAATGACGAGACAAGACATGAATCAAAACCTAAATCGTGACAGAAACACAGTTTCCATTTTTTAAAATGTTTTCTTTAATCAAAGCCAGATTTGACTGAAGACCAATTACTTTAAACTTTGAATTGAATTGAATGGAGTACTTTGGTAATAACAAAATGGTCAATTATTTTTGCAGTGTAGAGAATCAAAATGTTTGATGGTCTCTTTGGTGATCCTCGCCAATGTTCAGTCCCTCAGAAGTATATAGATTAATGAGCTTCAGGTTAATGTACAACACCTAAGTGAAATACAGCAATGCCTGTATTATGGCCTTTACTGAGACATGGCTTACACCCACAAACTTTGACAAATTTCACAGTTACCAGCTTCAGAGGACCTGTCAGACTTGGGTGGAGTCTGTGTCTACATCAACAAGTGGCGGTGCAAGAACTTATCAGAGAGGCAAAATGCACAACTGGTGGTGAACTGTTGACTGTCTCTCTTCATCCCTTTTTCCTAGCAAGGGAATTTCATATGCTATTTGTTACTGTGACTGTTGTATACACACACCCCAAAGTGGAAATACAATAGCAAAAGTCAGAATTTATAAAGTGATTCAAAGGCTTCACTCACTCGCCCCTGATGCACCCTTGCATCAAGTAATTTGCATCAATATGTAACTAGTCCAACAAGGAAAGATAAGACCTTGGACCTGTGTTTTTGCTCTATCAAAGAGCATATCAAATCTAAAAATAGGCTTGAGGAAAAATTGAGCAGCAATAATCTTAAAGCAGCATGGGATGGTATGCAAAAATTGGTTGGTGTGGCTAAAACTGAAGATAAGCCAATTGTGATCAAAGATTTTTACACAATTCAATTTAATTCAGTTTTTTTGTTCAGTTATTTATAAAGCAAGATTCAATCCAATTCAAGCCAATTAGAATTCAATTCTTTGTAATCCAATCAAACGCAGTTTATTCAATTCCAAATTAGTCCAATTCATACAGAGCACATTCAAAGAAAGTAGCCAAGCTAAGGAAACCAACAGATTGCAGTGAAACTTGTCTTAACAGGAAGAAACCTCCATCAGAACCAGAACCAGGAAGAAACCTCCATCAGAACCAGAACCAGGAAGAAACCTCCATCAGAACCAGAACCAGGAAGGGCCCATCTGCCTCAACCAGCTGGGGGCTGAGAGGACAGGAAAGAGGGGACAACAAGCAGCGTAACACCAGGCCAGAGACACCTGCTGAGAGAGAGAAACACAAGTTAATGACAGCAATGATGTCATCTGTACATGGAGGGAGGAGAGGTGCATCATGGGAGCTCCCCCAGCAGGCTGGGCCTATAGCAGCAGAACTATGGGATGTTTCAGGCTCACCTGAGCCATCCCTAACTATAAGCTTTATCAGAAAGGAAAGTTTTAAGCCTAATCTTAAAAGTGGAAAGGGTGTCTGCTTCCCGGACATTTACTGGCAGCTTATTCCACAAGAGAGGGGCCTGATAACTGAAGGCTCTACCTCTCATTCTACTTTTAGAAACTCTGGGAACAACAAGTAAACCTGCAGTTTGGGAGCGAAGTGCTCTGTTAGGAAAATATCTTACAATGAGATCTTTAAGATATGATGGAGCTCGGTCAAGGAACTAGCTGAAGCACTAAATGGGTTTTATTTAAGGTGTGCCACTCTTGAGAGTCATAGGGAAATGCCAAATTGAAATATCTATTTTTTTTTGCCACACTTTTTTCATTGAAATTTTTATCAAGACACAACTTTGCATTCCACTTTGTGTTAAACATATACTTTGTAGTTACATCATTAATCAGAATTATCTTACATAGTGTCTACACTTGATCACACACACAAACCTTTATTTCAACAAACCCCTACTTGTATCCAGTAATCTGTCTTCCATGTCAGTGTACGTAACCACCCTCCCCCCAAAAAAAACAAAGAACAAGAGTGCCTCTCCCAATACATTAATAAGTGGTAATCTGTGAGAAAAATTACTTCCAGTATATACATAAGTTATTATGAAAATAAAAAAACAATCTGTAATCCTTTAAAATAGAAGTCATCCTTTCTAAAGGGACACCTGACAACATCTGTTGTAACCACTGGGTTGTGCTTGGGCTGTATGTATTTTTCCAACGTAGTGCAATACATTTCTTGGCATGAAGCAAGCTGAGATCTATAAATGCTCGTTCCCCTTTATAATAATTATGTCTTTCCGGATATATGCCCAACAAAAAGAACTTTGAAAAAAAACTGTTTTAAAATAATCTTCTCAATTGTAACTCTCACCCCTTCCCAAATTGTTTGTATATGTTTAGATTGCCAGGTACAGTGAAAGAATGTTCCTTTAGCCTCCAAACATTTTGAGCATATATGTGGTGTATTTTTGTTGCACTGATTTAAATCTGCTGGTGTCACGTATGTTCGCATTAACCATTTATATTGTATTAATTTTAGTCGTGAATTAATTGACACTTTTTGGGCTGCAGCACATGCCTCTTCCCACTGCCCTTCTGTAATTTCTATTTGAAAATTTTCTTTCCAGGCATTTAGTTTGTACTGTGAGTTTTCATTTGAATTTGATAACAACATGTTATAAAGCTCAGAAATAACGCCTTTTTTGGAACTGTCTCTTACCATAGTTTTTTCGAGAGCTGACTATTTTGGTTTGGTGAGGGTATTCTGCTTTGCTTTAGCAAAGTTTCTGACCTGCAGAAACTTGAAAAAAGTGTTTTTTATTCAGGTCAAACTTGGATCTCAGCTCCTCAAATGACATTATAACATCTGAATCTGCCGAATATAAGTCTCGACTAGCGCTAAGACCTTTTGTTGCCCATAATTTAAAGGAAGCATCAGCTCCACCTGGGGTTAAAAAATGTGTTCCCCCAAATTGGGCTGTGTTGGGACAGTGCTTGAGACACTTTCATATATTTCAAGACCTTGAACCATATCCTTATCATATCTTTTACAATCGGGTTCTTTGTTTCTTTATGTAGCTTTTTTGGCACGTTTGAATGGAGAAATATGGGAAGAGGCAAATGCAAATCCTGGGATTCCATTTCGATCCAGTGGGGAGTGTCTTTTGTCGAGAAATTAAACACTATAGATCTCATTTGTGCAGCCCAGCAGTACCATTTGATGTTTGGACATTTTAGTCCCCCACGATCAAAAGGAAGATACAATAAAGTTAAACGGAGTGTTGCCCTTCTATTGTTCCGTATGAAACCTATAAAGAGTTAACTTATTTTTGAAAATAAGTCTAGATGTAGTGGCAGGGGTATGTGTTGAAACAAATAAAACCGTTTTGGAAGTACATTCATCTTTAGAATATTTATTCTCCCCATAACAGATAGAGGTAGTGTCACCCACCTCTCGATGGAGCTATTTATCTCTGTCATTAGAGGTTCATATATATATATTCCCAGATATATATCCATATGTTCCAATTATTTCTAATAGAATTGGGATTGATTTTTGGGACAAAAACAAAACACGTCATCTGCATATCGCTATTGCAAGTGGTTCGATTGCCAATGTGAACAGTAAGAGTGACAATGGATTGACCTTACATGCAGCCTTTTGCGATGTTTATTGGTTGTGAGATATTCCTGTTTGTCAAAATTTCTGCTTTAGAGTTTTTGTATATGACCCGAACCCAATTATTTCCACACCTAAATTTATCCAAAACCTTGAACAGATGAGGCCTATGGACCTTATCAAAGGCCTTTTCAGCATCCAGTGCCAGTAAAGCTGTGTCTGATTTATCTTTGTTACTGTGAATAATATTCAATATTCTTCTCACATTGTGAAAACCTTGCCTTCCAGATATAAAAGCATTTTGGTCTCTATCAATAATATTTGGTAACAAATTCTGTAGACGTTTTGCTAGGAGTTTACAGATTATCTTGAGGTCCGAATTTAGTAAGCTTAAAATTAAAATTAAAATTTTCACGTCTGTTTGCGAGTCTACCTGGTTTAGGTGAAATATCTATTCTACAGTTAAAACTTGAGGTATATCATGTCCTGTCAGTGTTTAAAAGAAATAAAGGTAAATATTGCATCACAGAAAGACTGGTAAAAGTACTGTGCAGAACAGCTAGGTCATGTGTTTTTTAACCTATTGAGCATGTCCTTGGAGCAGATGTGAGTCCCCAAGCTGTGGAAGGAATCTATTGTTGTACCTTTAGCTAAATGCAGTTCTCCCAAAGAGATGAATAGACCTGTAGCCCTGACTTCACTGGTGATGAAGTCCTTCGAGAGGCTGGTGAAAGCTGATCTGTTAAATCCAGTACAAGCCTTCTTAGATCCCATGCAGTTTGCTTATAGACCAGGGAGGGGAGAAGAGGATGGTTGCATCACCTAACTTTACCTCCTGATGAGGCATCTTGAAAGCCCTCGGATTCATGCCAGACTTCTCATCTGTTTTTGGTACTCCTCAGCCAACTATTTTTGCAGAAAAAGCTGAATGATTTAAAAATTGATATTAACTTGATGCATTGGATTTTAGATTTTTTAACATGCAGGCCTCAGAGGGTGAAAGTGAATGGCATAATGTTGGAGTCACCTCAAGGATGTGTCCTGTCACCTCTGCTGTTCATTCTATACACCAGCAACAGTAGGAGTCAGCGTGAGAACAGGCACGTCCTTAAATTTGCACACAACAGTTATTCTTTGTCTTTGGCTGCCCATCTACGGCGGCTGTAGCTCAGGAGGAAGAGCAGTCACCCACCAATCGGAAGGTCGGTGGTTCGACTCTGGCTTCCCCAGAATACATGTCGAAGCGTCCTTGGGCAAGACACTGAACCCCACGTTGCCCCCCCAGTGTATCATTGGGGGTATGAATGTGTGTATGAATGATTAGAAAAGCACGTAGTTATGAATCCTAAGACGTGCTGTATGAATGTGTGTGAGTGGGGTGAATGCGGCATGTAGTGAAGCGCTTTGAGTGGTCAGCTAGACTAGAAAAGCGCTATACAAGTACAAGTCCATTTACCATTTACCATTTTACACCTGAACACTGACAAAAAACAGGGACATTCCGGAAAAAAGAAAACAAAGAGGCATGGCCAGCACTAGTGGGGGCTGGTCTCTGGTCTGGACGGCTGGGCTAACAGAGTCTAACAACGGAGTAATGTTCCGTTAGTTAGACTAATTTACATTGCAGCGCACATTGAGAGGGCAGCGTTTGTAGGCTGCGACTAATGGTGCGTTCAAGTTGTACACGAATGTCGGAATTTCTGAGCTACAAGTCAGAACTTGAATTTTACCATTTGAAAGTTGTGTGTTGTAACTGTTAACTTGAAAGAAAAGTGTTATATAATTCAGTACACCAGTGATACTGGTATGTTTACAGTTTTTGCTGACAAGCAAAATAAAGAGAGAATTTTGGGAGAATTTTTTTTTTCTTTTTACGCACAAAACACGTACTGAAACTGAAGCGAAACTGTGGCCCAAAAACCGAGGTACGGACCATACCATTGCTTACCTATACCATTGCATCCATAGAGCCTATCCCATCTGTCACTGGGCAAGAGGCAGGATACACCCTGGACATGCCGCCAGTTCATCACAGGACCACACAGACACAAACACGACACTCAACCACACACACTCACACTCACTTCTAGGGACAATTTAGAGTCAAACAGGGATATGTTGATTGATTTTAAGAAGTCTTCTCACCCACCATCAGAGATAAACATTAATGACACAGACATTGAGATGGCGGAACAGCATAAGTACCTCGGAAAAGTTATAAACAATAATATGAAATTCGATGCCAACGTGGAAGCAGTCATTAAGAAGAATCATCAATGTCTGTACTTCCTTAGGTAGTTGTAAATAATTATGTAGTTCTTGCTGTGGGCAGGAGTGACCTCCAGTTCTTCGTTGTAGTTCAGCTTAAGAATCCTCTGACTGAACACACTCTGCTGTTTCAACACTGTGGTATGTAGAAGGTGGGCATTATTAACATTGTTCAGCATTCTTTTTTGCACAATCAGCTCGAGGGACTCAAGAGCAGTTTATCAGTTTATTCATTTTCTTTGAGTCAGATGCTGCAAAACATTGTACTCTCCACAACAGACATAGACGATATGCAACATTATGGTGTAGACATTGGAGGACCTAAGCTTCCTTAAGAAGTATAGTCTGTTCTGTCCTTTCTTGAACAAAGCCTCAGTGTTATATTTCCAGTCCAGTCTGCTGTCCAGGAAAAGCTCCAAGTATCTGTATTCCTAATTCATAATAATCAGGTGGTTGTAGAGGCATCCACCTGTATTTTGTGCAGTGTCTTACATAGTAGTGCAGGCTGAGTTGTATGAAAAGCACTGGATAAATTAAAGAATATGATCCTCGCAGTGCTGCCTGCTTTGTCCAGATGATGACATCTTCAACACCAACCCAAAGATGGTAAGCAAACTGTACAAACTTATTTAGGTGACACAATAGCATTTCATGATATAGGATCTTAGAGCTACTGGTCTCTATTCTCCTGACTTGGACTAAGGTTGAAGAGGTTCTGTAGAATCTGGTCTGCCTTTCTGGAGCTTTCTTTTTGGCTTTTTTCTGAACACTTCCTTACTCTCGGTTATATTCTTTTTTGTTTTTCGTTTTTGAACAGTCCTCAAAATCTCCATGTCTCCCTCCCTGAAGGCTTTCTTTTTTCATGTTTTATGTTCAGCTTTTTAAGGTCTTTGGTGATCCAGAGTTTGTTATTGAGGAAGCACCTCACTGTCCTTGTCTGAATAATACTCTCCATACAGAAGTTAACCTAATCTGTGAGTTTTGATATCATCTCCATGTGGCTCACAAAGTGCATTCCAGTCTGTAGACCCAAAGCCTCCCACCAAGCATCTTTTTCAGCCTCCGGAGACTACTTTTTAAAAATACATATGGTCACAGGTTGCTGATTAGTGGATGGATTTGTTGTTGGAGGTGATGAGAATCAGATGGGCAGAGGAATGGTATCCATTTTTTACATTTGCATAGAATAAATCATATTTTTGATTTTCTCTGTTGGATCAATTGATATGTTTTTGTAGCCTTGCAACAACTGAGCTGATGACGTCGGAAAGTATGTCAGCAGCAATGTCAGGTAAAATATAAACTGCTACCAGAATAACACAGGTGAACTGTCATGATAGATATTATGGACATAAACTCACAGCTAGCAGTTCATTGTCCTAGGTGCACATCCTTCACAGTGACATGTCCAGAATTAGCTCCAGAATCTGTTGTCAACAAGCACTACGATACCTCCACCTTTGCTTTTGCCGCTGCTCCTGTTCTGTCTGTCAGCTTTTATCATCTTAAAACCAGGTAGAAAGATGTTGGGGTCGGGTACATGTTCCTGCAGCCATGTCTCAGTGAAACGTATAATACTGCATCCTCAGTATTCTTTCTGTGTCCTCCTGAGAGCTCCAAGCTTGTTCATTTTTTTTCTAACCTGAACTTTTTCCACCTGTTTCTCTATCTAGCTCCTGCCTGACATGGATGGATGGATGGATGTATTGGTTTTAGTTGCAGACATACACATATCCACCAGGTTTCCACAGCAATAATCTCCATTAAATGATAAAATAAAGTTAAAAAAACACTATTTATCTCAAAGAGAACTTGAAACGATTATATCAAATTCTAAAAAAAATATATGAAGGGTCTGATATTACATTTTTGTCAACACTGTGTATTTATCTGCTCTTCCAAAGCAGACAGAAAAAAAAGGCATTTGACTGACTGATATCTTATTACAGTAATCAAACCCTGAGAATATGCACTCTCATTATTTCCATGACTGAGGAGCCAAGCTGTAGTGCATCTATACTTGATGTATAGTACAGGAAAGGAAATAAGCTGTCAGTGTTTGTTGGACTGTTTGGAAGAGTGCTTCCCAAAGTCATACAGTTAATAACAAAGTGTCCATTCCACAGGAAGATCCATTCAAAGTGAAGCCGTCTGTGTTCAACAGCCAGCCTCAGGAGCTTCACACGGACCCTTTCCACTCTGAAGACCCCTTCAAATCTGACCCATTTAAAGGTTGTAACCCTGTTTACCTTCTCTGTGTACCACCCACAGTCTCTCCTGTCACTCCACTCCTTTCTCTGTAGCTTTACTTTTCTTTCCTTCCAAATGACCCTTTTGCAAAGCAGCCATCAACATCTTCAGGCATTTGCCTGGGAAAGTGAGCTCAGTTACAGCATGCACTGAGCCCTGTTCAATGTTTAATATGTTGTTTATACGCTGATGAACACTTTTTATATTGATCAATAACTAATTCAACAAAACAAACTCCAGTGCAAATTCCAAACACCACGGGCCTCATGTACAAAGACTTGTGTGGATTTCCAACTGAAACATGGCGTACGCTCAAACCAAAATGCCCTCCAACATACAAAAATATCTGGATGTATCAATGTGTGTGCACGCATGAATCCAAGCACATTTCTTTTGTACATCCCAATCAACGTGGAACTGAGCGCACATGTCGGAGTACCCGACTCCTCCCTGTCCACGCCCCTACTTAAATATGCAAATCATATTTAAATGAGCCCTCCACCTGCGATTCCCCTCTCTGCAGGATCAGAAAATAAAGAAAAAAGAATGAGTAAGACGGGAAAAAAGAAGAACTTAACGGAGAGCGAGATGGAGGTGCTACTTTCTGAAGTGGAGGCCCGCAATAATGTGCTCTTTGGCACGCTGTCCTACGATATAAGCAGCAAACGTAAGAGCAGTGGCTGGGAGAGCGTGAGCGAGGCCTTTAATGCTGTGGGGTCTGAGAAGCAGACACAAACAGAGGAGAAAAAGAAGTGGTCCGATATTAAGGTGGATGTAAAGCGGAGACTGGCTGCCCACCGCCGAAGTGTGGCCAAAACAGGCGTGGGAGGCTGTTTGAACAGAGAGTCGGCACAACTATGGCTGATACTGCTCTTTCAGGGGTGGTGGGTGTGGGAGTGTGGGTGACTCTGATTACCCCCAAGATAAATACTTATGTATGTGTAAATCACAACAAACGTGTTCATACAGTAACCTATAGTGCAGAAGTGCGCCGGGGAAAAGGTGAGGCTGATAAAGACATTTCACACAGAGATGATCAGAGGCTTGTTAGAAAGATCTTAAGCTGTTGTTTAACCAGCAAAAAACAGCAAGTTACTAACTTTAACCACCAATTATGATGCTGTGAAGACGGGATAGAAATTGGGGGCGCACATGCTCAATGCATCCCACGGGGAATAATATTAGGACAATTACACGAATAAAGTTACTCACCAAGAAGCCACCCATCGCGCACAGTGCCAGCTTGTAGTCTGTTCCCAACAATTCTGTTACTGAATGTATGAATCGTGCGTTGAACCAGGCCACCCCCACAAAGCATTTGCGCATCACATACGATCTGTACATTGATGGAATGAAAATGTTTCCTGTTGACATACAAATTCATCATGTGATGGGCTTTTATAGCACTGTGTGTGCAGTCGATAGCTCCGATTACATTAGGAAAACCAACTCTCGCTTCAAATTGCACTTCAATGTTGGCCTGTTCAACTACATTGTGGGAATTTGATATACCTGCTGAAATGCAGATAATTCTGTCCCATTCGGCTGGCATGGCTCGGCTCAGGGTCAACTGGCACAGTCCCAATCGGTTGGCCAGCTCCCTCTGGAAGGCCCTGGTTGCTTAAACCCCAGCGTGCACATCACTGTGGCACAAGCAGCGCATGGCTCCTCGCTGTGTTGCGCTCCAACGCCGGCCGCAGCTCTGCACACAGTTCCAGGAGGATTACCCTCAAAACGGCTGATGAGCCAGTTGTCATCATATGCCAGCAAATCCTCTCAGTCTCTGAACACACGCTCTCTTCCACTTCCACTTGCACCATTTACAATGTCTTCCAATACAGCTAAAGCAGCCATTGTTTTTAAAGGTATGCACTGCAACACTTTGCGCATGCTTTTATATCCACTCGTGTAATTGCAGACACGTTTGTGTTAATTGTTCATGTGTCTCAGATGTGCACATCAGTCAGTCTGACGACAAATTGTTTTCACATTTATTTATCATAACAGTTTCCCAACATCACTTCCCAAAGTGCGTACGACAGCCCTGAAGTTGGCGTGAGGCACCGCACATTTCCACAGTCATTTTGCTCTTGATACAGCTGATCGTTGATGTGAAAAAGTGGGTATGCCACTTTTTTTGTGCGTACGCACCCCTTGTACATGAGGCCCCTGGTCTTTTAAAGAGAACTCCCCATTGAATATGTGTCCAACATCCTCTGCGGGGGTTCTCTCAGTCATGTCTCACACGTGATGTTGTTGTGTTCTTTATGTTTATGTTTATGCATTTGGCTTTTATCTAAAGCGATTTACACTGGTAGGCAGATAGGGTAATGGGGTCTTGCCTAAGGACCCCTACTGGAGGTAGTACCTTTCATGCAGGATTTGAACACAGGTCACCCACATGAAAGGTGGCAATCTTACCACTACACTTTACTCTCCATGTGCATCATATGGTTTTATGATGAGCTATATGGCACAAGAGTAAACGTTGTCAGAGGTGTCAGATCCCAGAGGGACCTTTGTTTGTGATGGCAGCTTTGACTTTGGTTGACACATGTGTGAACTGTGACTTTTGTTGCACATCCTTCTTCACTGATATTGTGTAGTTTCAGTTCTCAGCTCAGTAGATGTAAATCAAGCTTTTCACACAGCAGTAAACCTCACGCCTCGACATACTCTGTGATCACACTGACTCAGTATGCCACAGTAAGCAAACCCATTTCTGCTTGTTTAGACCTTTGGAGTTGCATCAAATGCGTGTGGTAATCCAAAGCAAACAGCACAACCTTCGTATCAGACCTTATTGGAAACTCTGGTTGGGTGTGACAAATCATCAGCTGATACACTATCTGCCTCCTGTTAGTCCGGGTGAAGAGAACAGGCTGACTGCAGATGAAGTCATTATTGGACTAGACACTCACAATCACAGCGTGATATTAGCTTCTGCTGAACTTTAGAAAACAAAATGTGTAATTCTGAAACCCATTCACAACACCATACTGCATTTTGCACTTTTTTTGCTCTGATGTGGATACACTCCTGCAGATTCACAAGGTTCACCACAGAGTTTTGCTTGAGGATCTCATCTGTTACTGAGCTTTTCCTGGTGCTGCTTGGTTAGTGAAAAGCTGAAGAAACACTACAGTGAGTTTCAGTAACTGAAGTTGTTTGTGCTACAGATCCGTTTGGAGGAGACCCGTTCAAAGAGGCAGATCCATTCAAGGCTTCCACTGAAGATTTCTTCAAGAAGACCACAAAGATGGATCCTTTCTCCCCACAGGACCCCTTCAATAAAAGTGCCACTTTACCGTCCAAGGTACTTGTATATAAATTAATGCTTTGGTCTCAGTAATGATAGGAATTAATAACTTTTTATTGATTCTAATGCCATGATCAATGCTGTGTATTGATTCAGTCCTTTATTGATTCTTGGTCCAGTTTAGTATGAAGAAGAAACAGGTTCACTGCACTGGTTTTTCAGAATCAATACAACTGCTATCTGAAATCCCACAGAATAAACCTGGGCTTTAATGTCTCTGTTAGCTCCATATACTGAATTGAAAGAGAAATGTCAAACTTTACAGTTCAAAATGATTTTAGCCCTCCAGCTCAGAAAACTTCAATAAAATCTTACCTAATCTACCTGAAATGTGAGGAGGAGAAGGAGGAGTTAAAGCCTTTTTTCAACTAAATCTGAAAAAAAAAATCACTGAACGACAAAAAATTTAATTCAGCAGCTTTCACTATATGGCTTTGTGAGAAAGACCTCCAAAAATGTTCATGAAATTGCTTTGTAATTTGCTCCTACTTTTTTTAAAGTAGAGGAAAAATGAAGGAATCACTCGTGAAAATGAGTGTTCAGATAAAAGAGAGTCCTTGCAGAGCATGAGGAGCTGTTGCTGATGGACAGGAAACATGACACTGAAAAGAGAGCCGTCAGGAGAAACCTTAGAAAAGATTCCAAAACTCATTCAAGAAGATAATTCAGCTCAGAGTGTGGCAAAAGATGGTGGATGTTCCCAGTCAGCTGTGTCTAACATTTGGAGCCAGCACAAACAAAACGGGAAGGTTGTAAAAGGGAAACGTACAGGTCGACCAAGGAAGACATCAGGACAGAAAACAGAAAATGTTCAACAAGAGAACCGAAAAACAAGTGGTCAGAAACAAGAGCCGATGAACCGTAAGAAAGCAGCGGAAGGAAATGGGATTTCACCCAGAGAAGCCAAAGTTAAGCATCAGCAACACCTAAAGAGAAGAAAAGCAGCTCACAGTGGCTGAAGAGAAGCAGCCTGTGACTGTGGATGGTTGGATGGAAGTGAGACTCAGAGATGAATCACCAAGGAGACGGTGGCAGCCATCACCTCTGCAGCAGGCGTACAGGTGGACTCTGACACAAACGGAAAGACATATCAGCTCAGTGACATGACCAGCAAAAAGTCTCAATCTGAGTTCAACTTTATGGTGGAATAAAACTGAATAAAAAAAAAGCTCCATTACGAGACTCCATCCTGCAGAGTCGATCCATCAGCTGCCGAACAAGAAAGATGGAACCTGACTGATGAAGAATTGTTTTATTAGTGAAGTCGAAACGACAGAGGAGCTGAAAGTGAGGACTTCTTCTTTTGGTTCATGATGCCTCAGTATCTTTTATATGTCTTTTCTCCCAGGGTTGTTTCCCAGCTTGTTTTTTCATGCTGCAACTCACTCGTACTCGTACTGTAAATGAGCAGAATTGAGTATAGGAGACTACAGAGTGTTTTGCATTCCTGCCACAGCCTCAGTCACCTCCAAACTGCATGAAGAAGGACGAACATCTGCACAGCAACAGTCACACTACACAGAGCTATGGAACTTTCGGGTCACCGTATTTTCACTTGCAGTAGGTTTCATGTTTCGGTTAGGAAAAAGACTTTAGTGATTGTTTGTTGTATGTTTTCTGCAGCAAACCGGTCACTTTACAGGCACTGACCCATTTTCATCGAGCCAGCCAAAACCCAGAGGAACAGGTATGATGTCTTTTTTGCTCCATCACTGTACCTGTGGACATGATGTAGCTCTTTACCGTCCAACATGGAAGAACTGCAGTCACATTCTAAGGCTTTGTTTCACAGTGGTAGAACAGTTTTCAGTTGAGCTTAGATTGAAGTCATATTTTTTTGTTTCTGAGAGCTTTGAACTCTTTCAGTGAACAGTTTCTTCCTTGCAGCACAGGCAAAGCTGTTTGATTTTCTCCAGCATATTAACTTGTCCCTCTAAACACATTCACACTGCAGGTCAGCTTTAACGAGTGGGCCAAGTGGCACATCTTCGGACACCGTTAAAGCCATGGCCTACTTTAGCTTACACTCTGCTCCAGGTGTCAGGGCTCCAGTCCAGCTCCTGAAGAGTCTCACTGGATTAGTAACTGTTTACTTGTGCTGAGATCAAAGTTTTGAAGGCATCATGTCAGTTTGTGTCTTGCAGCTGCGCACAAACCCAGCAGAATTCACTGATTGTATCATTTCTTTTTTTAGAACTAACAAAAAAAGCAGTTTGTGTTAAAACAGCAGCTAAGCAGACTAAGGTGCGATTACACTGCTGGCTTGCTGATATATATTAAGTTCAGCTCATAGAAAAGCCCTGAGTTTGGTAGAATTTGATCATCATTCATGAATACAAAATGTGAAGATCTGTGCTGGCAACAGCAGCTTGATGATGTTTGTATTACAGTTTAAGAAAATGCTGCTTGAAATTTGAGAAGTGCTCTCAGTGATGTTGAACATAGTCAGTAAGCTAATAATTCAAGCTTGCAGATGGAAATGAACTGTGACTTTGTTATTTTCAGACCTGTTTGGCTCATTAGACCCATTTGGGAGCAGTTCGTTCAGCAGCAGCAGCACAAACAGCTCCACTGGATTTGCAGACTTCAGCCACATGTCCAAGCCCAGAGACTCTTTTGAAGGAAGGGCCAGCTGGCTGCCAGACTATCAGAAGGTACTGGCACAAGTAGAAAGTGAAACTATAAAATGTGATACAAAGGCGCCAGTTTTCATAGTTTCTGAACACACTTCCATGTTGTCAGTTGTCCAGCAAAGTCCATTCCTTCAATTATTCCCCTTTAGGAGTGTGTCACTTCACGGCCCCTTGTGAAGTTATAAGGCAATAAGCTGTGCCCTCAGCTGGGAACCCATTTTTTAAAATCCAAATGAGCAGCTGCCTCACATTTGTTATGTCCTCTCTCAAAGCTCTTCTGCTGACTTAACCTGGGGCCTGTTGTTCGAAACCTAGATAAGGGATTAAGCCGGGATATATTGGTTATCCTGGCTGAATTTAGCCTGCAGTCGGTTGTTCAAAAGCTGGACAAGTTTATCCTGGTCAAGTTACCATGGTGATTTATTCTCTGCAGCTAGCCCGCTCCAGACCAGGCTAAATACCAGGCTCAGTTGATTCTGTTGTCTTATCTTTGGAGTCAGCGGCTGTGCTGATCAGAAATGAACGTGTTTTATAGTCATTCCATGTTCTGATGAAGGCTACGCATTGGCCTCGGTTTTAAACAAACAACAGTAGGCTAAATTATTATCTTAAAAAAAGAATTTATTAGAGTTAGAAGTTATTAGAGTAATTAGAAATGGCTGCACTTGCAAAGGTTCTTGCAATTGAGTCAGTGATTAGAGTAATAGCCTACACTATGTTACGTCCCATGAACATGAGTCCTTTCCTTCATGGTGTGTCCTATTTTGGAGGACATTGTGGATGATGAGGTAGCAGTTGTTCTGCTACCTGTGTGGGTCTGAAATCCAGCGGCGCACAGCCCGGAGTCGCGCGATGACGGTTCCACAGATGGTCTGTGTTGCGCTCCGTTTTTCTTTTTGCAAGCGGCTCGTTTCTCTACTCCATCGGGGATGCTGAGAATCTTAATAAAGGAGCCGTGTGCTGGGCCATCCGCCACGTGTATTTGGCACTTAAATCAGTCGTGCACATTTTTGTAACATTCCCCGGCCACAGACGACTGCGTTACATGAAGGAGCGTTTTTAAAAAATCGCAGGTAATATGAAATCCACAAAGAAAATGTGTAGGTAAAATGGGATGGGCTGCACGTCCACAAGCGTTCATTTCTATAATAGCTTTCCTTAATGTCACTGGTGCACTGGACTGCACTCATGTGAGGAGAAAGCGGCCCTTGGGGGTTAACGTTCAGGTAAGAATGACTTATGGTTACTGTTAATAGATAAATGAATCAATCATGTGCTTCAGATTGTCTTTATAGCTTCCATCTTATTCTTTCAGATGACCTGTGATGCTGACTGCATTATCAGAAAATTATTCAAGCACCAACAATGATCTTATATTCACCACTTAGTATCAATTTCCACTGCTTATCATTAGGGCAACACTTTAATTTGTGAAAGGAACTTCAATTGTGATTAAAGGCTTTAGTTTTGGATTACTTACCTGCTCATTTAATCAGTCTGTCTCCAACCTTCAGGACAGCAGCGGTGCTTCGTTTTATGAGCTGCGTCACCTTACGTCAGCGTTTAGATCCGCTGTTCATTGGAGGAAAGTGTCCACACCTCTCATCAGTCTCTGTGGTCTACTGAAGAAAGCAGTGGCCGTGCACTTACTCCAATTAGTTATACCTGGCTTGACAAAGCCGCCCCTCCTCCAACAACCAACTAAGCCTGGATGAACTTATGAGACTTTGTCCAACCTGCTTTCCCACTTATCCTGGATGTCTTTATCCTACTTTCGAACAGCAGGCCCCGGCACTCTAAATGTTGTGGACCACATCAGTGAGTGGTGTTAGTCTGCTTGCTTCAGTCCTGCTCTCTATGCTCACAGATGCAAGGTTTGGGCTGTACTGATGATATAAGTGTAACTATGATATATCAGCAGCTGGACCTAACTGTACATTTGAAAACCGGGCAGCTGTGAAGCATTGTGCTGGCCCCACTAACAATCTCTGTTTATTATTCCAGCCAGGGTTTGTGGATGACCCGTTCAGCAGGAAGAGTGACACACCAGCTCTGCCTCCGAAGAAGAGCGTCCCTCCCAGACCCAAACCACCCAGTGGTGAGAAGTTCACTACACAGTCAGTCATATTAGTCAAAGGTCCTATTTCTATCTGTCTTCGTTATTAATAATTAGGTGCCTGACTGTGTCGCTCAGGAAAAGTATGAGTGACTGAAAAGGTGCATAGTTAGCATTAAAACTAAAGAGCACATGACAAGTTCTGTTTAGTGTCATTGCCACCTCTGCAGCATCCTTGTAATCCCTCACTGCTGGGTGGGACAGGCAAGCAGAGAAATAGAAAGAGAAGGTGATCTGTGGATGTAGAGAGATCAGTAGAAACTGTGATCAGAGAGGAAGGAAGATAGAATTAGACAAGACACGATTAAGCCAAAAAAGCACCGCTCATCAGTAGGTAAATTGCCCAGAAGTAAGAAAACGTTTGGATGGTGAGTTGGGCTGATCGCCTTTAGCCCACTGATGAAAAAATGCCTAGCTTTGAGCGATAGATCAGCCCTCAGTCCCACAGTGTTGGTGCACATGCATTAGAGTAAGATAATCTGAGTATTGTTTGCTCATTTCATTATCAAAACTAAACTTGATGCTCTTTAAAATGAGTTGAGTCTACTTCTTAACTTCAGTATACTGCATTATTTAACCTTTCAGAGGGATTTATCAGGCGGGCAGAGGGATGGAAGAGAGATGCAGAGGCTTAGTGAGCTATGTTGAGTTTTCAGAGTCATGAAGTTGGTTCTGTGAAGAGATCAACACAGGTAAAAGTTATCCTCCTGACCAATCACTTCTCTTGGAAAATGAAAAGATAAACCAGTGAGTGTCTGTTTGACTTTGACTCAGAAGCATATTTATTAGAGTTAGCATGTTCTCCCCGTGTATGTGTGGGTTCTCTCTGGGTTCTCTCTGGGTTCTCTCTGGGTTCTCTCTGGGTTCTCTCTGGGTTCTCCGGCTTCCTCCCACCGTTTAAAAACATGCTGTCAGGTTAACTGGTGACTGTCCTCAGGAGTGAGTGTGAGTGTGTGTGGTTGTTTGTCTTGTTTGTCTCTGTGTGGCCCTGAGATGGACTGGCGACCTGTCCAGGGTGTACCTCACCCCCCCGCAACCCAAGCGACAGATTAAGCAGGTATAGAAAATGGGTTGATGGATGTTCCTCTATTTCTTGTCCCTGTTGACTTTGAAAGATGTTATTTTTCAGCTTTATTGTAAGAGTGCGCTGTGTGCTAAAATGACATCAGACTCAGGTTAGGGTTAGGGTTAAGTGTGCTGTGTGAAGAAGCATGGAATTTTGTTTAAAATGCTCCTTTTAATGTGAGTTCTCTGAAAGAAAGCTTTGAAGTACATCCCTCTGAACTAAGGCTGGCTCTCTGTAACCATAGCAACAAGGCTGCTGTCATTCTCATTTTATTGATTGATTGAACGGATTATTGTCTGTGATAAATACCACAGATCCAGCATCAGTGGTGTAGTGCAGATATCAGCAAATAAGATCAAATATTGGCACATATTCCCATGAACTAGCGACCTGTCCCCACCTCTCACCCAATGCCAGCTGGGGTAGGCTCCAACCCCCCCAGCAGAGATAACCTCCAGGTCATCTGAGATTAATAAAGAAACTAAATAGAATCTGAGGCTCATTATCTGTTTTTTCTCCATGATCTGAAAATGGAGAACAGTTCTATATCCCATTTTTCATTTTGGTTTAGGAAATAAAAGCTGGTGTTTATTATTAACTATTGATTCCTGGATGACTTTCTGTACCTGGGAACTCGTTACTTTGTGGCTGTTTGAGGCAGTGCTCAGTCAGTCGTGGTGCCCCTGGGCAGAGGATGGAGTTTGCCTCGTGGAATGTCACCTCACCACACCGATGATGTTACAGCCACAGCCAGCTGTCAACCTGCTACTGCTGCCCACCTTCTTAAAGCCTTCTGATTGTGTCACTTTACCTTTCAAGTCTGGAGCAACACACACCTCACACTTCCATTACACAGAAACCATTATCAGTTAAGAAACATACTGATAAGCAAGTGCCTCTCTCAGGGTGTTTAAAGTTTCTTCAGAGGCTGAGATGTTTTAGAATTAGTCTGTTTGGGTCAGAATGTGTCACTGCTTGTGCATTTTGTTCAGTACATTATGACAGTGTCATGTGTTGTTAGAGGTTGGATTGACCTCATTTTAAGAGCTGGTAAGGACCCAATGATTTTGTTATGTTGTGATACATAAAACCTTAGAACCTTATACCAGAACCTATGTGAAAGCCCCATTAAACAAAAGCTTTTGTGTACAGTGACTGTCACAGCGGGAGAGGCATGGCTAAGATTAAGCAATGAGCTTATCATCTTTACTTTGAAGAGGTCATAATCTCAGCTGTTACATGGATGCCCTTTGACAGCTGGTACTGGCACTGACTACCATCATGGGGCTTTCACATAGGTTCTGGTATAAGTGGTGCCTGCCGCGGGGTTAGAGCCGAGCAGAGAAGAAGGATGTTCATCCACAAATCCCATCCAAGTTTGGTGCCAGATGTGGGCAAAGACAAAAAGGTATCCAGGAAGTTGGATGAGGATGTATCTGCCAAGCCTTCAGAGGAAAGCCCTGGCGTTGCTTTCACTGAGGAGGAGGTGAGCAGAGGCTTAGAGGGTGTAGGTTCATAACATCATCAGGGCAGGACAAGAGTTTGGAGGGTTTAGGCTCATCCAGGAGTTGCTCCTGTACAATTCTAGGTCTGCCTCAGGCTGAATAGGGAGTAATTTGACAGCCTGTTGGGGAGAGTCACATAAAGGACGAGCAGCTTTAGGCAGCCAGCACTTTAAACATGTATGGAATGTGACTGAGGTGGGGTTATTTGTTGTCACAAAATGCTGTGCCTCAGTTGGGATTATTTCACCTTAACTCGGAGCGCACAGATGGCCCGCCTGACCATATGCAGTGCCCAGCAGATTTACTGTGGTGTCATTTGACACAGACATGGCTGGCTTTGAAAGTGCAGTAATCTATATGAAACTAACATATGGGCTTTGTTGCCCTTAATGCTTCACTTTGTGCTACTTGTAAAAGCTTGGAAGTGTTTGGGACAGCACAGCGCATTATGTTTCAGTGTAGCTTTTAGCTGACTGTCCCACATGCTTGCTGCCTCAGAGGTTGCTGAAGAGAGCAGGTTAGAAGTCAGTTAGGGTTCTGATGCCAGTCTCTTCCATGTTGCGGGACCGAAACGAGACTCTGTATAACCCTGTGATTAGTTTAACACTAGTGTCTTTTCTAAAAATGTCATCTTTGTTCACTGCTGCTCTGTTGTTTGTGTACATGCACTTGTGGAGGTGATGAGGTGTGGTTTGCCTGGCCTGTTGTTTTCAGGCACACCCTGACTTCCTTCCTCTCCCTCTCCTTCGTGTATGTGTGTGTTTATGAGGATTCAGAGCAGGTCATTGTGCAGACAGTGCACAGTAGCTAAAAGTCAGATGCCCCACTGAGTTTAGTTCACTCTTCTGGTTCTTCCTTGCTTGATTGAACTGACGGCTTTCAGTACAAACTGTGTGTGATTGTGTGGTTCAGATTAGTTGGCACTAAAGTCCCACTTCATTGTAAAGCAGGGTGGAGTTCATGATTGTGGTTTCTCAAGTTGGTGTGTGTGTGTGCTCCCATCTTTACTCTGTGTACTAAAAGAGGAAAAAAGTGATTGGCAGGCACACAGTTTTGCACAGCATGGAGTGTGAAGTGAACTGCTAACCCTATCTGGTAATAGGATGACGTTGTATTTGATGGTCTTGTGGTTTAACACCTACACAGGCAACATTATATAGCCAACGTTCCCACGACCCTCTGCCAGGCCCAGCCTCAGCTCCCTGTCCATAACAGAAACTGCTCGACCTATGATTAACGGTGTGTTCCATTTTTTGCTCATGCGTGGATAACTGAGCCTAACTGAGCAGGCTTTTTTAGAGCAGCTGTTTTCAGGCAGCTGCTGGGCTGTTTTGGGCCTCAGGTTGCAGCACTTGCTGCTTCTCTCAGGTGTATGTCTTCGCACAACATGTTTGATTTAGGTTGTGAATGAACAGGTGACTTCCCCTTCACTTGTCTGCCTGTTGTTAAATGACATTATTAGTAAAATGAGTTTTAAATGTCCGTGAACTGTTGGCACAGATATGAACATGAATCCTCTGTAAATGTGAACAGGATGGTTACTAAATTGGTTCAGCAGCTTTTGGTGATGTGGGCAGAGAGCCAACCAAGAGATTTACCAGGAAACTGTTGAGAATGGCTCTGTGGGTTCTGGGTCATCCCTTTTGGTTTTGATCCTTTGGGTGTTGTCTTTCTTTGCATGTTCATCTTTTATCAGCTGTTTATCTACATGTCCTTTCTTTGGGGGATGTAACCCTGAAGACAGTTTCATACAGATCTGCGTTGGAGCTTGAGTAGAATGGGCTGCATTTCCATGTGAAACTTGTGTGGCTTTTGAAAGCTGGTTGGTATCTTCGAGCTGAATATAAGGGAGCAGAGCTATGAGAAACATGGAAATGAGTGTTTTTCTATTTTGATCAAATGTGATCCAGTGTTACTAATACAAGGTGAGAAGAGAGATATGAGGAAGGAAATCTATGCTGAGGTCATTTTTATTTCCTAACTTTGCTTTGCTGCACAGCTGCTTTTCCAGTCCGTGTAAAGATGTCCAACCATATCCAACTGTGGGGGTACCAACAGCACGTTTGTTTGTTTCTGCGTGTTTTGAAGTAGTCTGATGGGAAAAGTAAAAAATCAGCTGATGATGTTCACCTCCATCTTTTGTGTCTTCAGGTAAAACAACACCAGTGGGTTTAACTGGCACAGAAGATTCTTCCAAACCATGTGACCCCTTCCAGCCTTTCAGCTCTGATGTCACTGATCCATTTCAGAGTAAAAAGGGCCCAGGAGACCCATTCAGCGGAAAGGACCCCTTCGCCCCATCCTCTGCATCAAGTAAACTTCCTAAAAACTCTGCCTTGGGTTTTACAGACTTCAGTGCTGTAAGTTGAGATTGGTGATACTGTCAGTGTACAAAAGGCCACACGGCTCTACAGCAATACCAGCAGTCACTGACACCACTGAAGACTGCTGAGTCCCCAAATGCTGTGACGGAGCTCTGTAAAGATGTTAGAGAAGCTTGATACTTAGATGTAAGCCGTGCATCTTCATCATTACTGTGTCTTCAAACGGAGTATGGCCGTATGTGACAATTGGACAAACATACTCACATCAAGGTCTGATTACTTGTTGGGACAAAAAGAGAATGAGGAGTTCAATTCAATTCAGTTTTATTTATATAGCACCAAATTACAACAATTGTCATCTCAAGGCACTTAAATAATATAGTCCAATTCAAGCCAATTGGAATTCAATTCATTGTGATCATAATCCAATTCATTCATATAGAGCCAATTCAAAAACAACAACCGAGCTAAGGAAACCAACAGATTGCACCGAAACTTGTCTTCAGTCCAATCTCCCGTCCTGAGCCTGAGGGACTGTGGAAAGGAACGACTCCCTTTAACAGGAAGAAACCTCTGGCAGAACCAGACTCAGGAAGGGTGGCCATCCACCTCGACCAGGCAGGAGTGTTTTGTAAAACCAGATTTGAATGTAAAGGTTCATGAGAATTTTCCAGATATTTTTTCATCGAGTCAGCTTTTATCATTGCCTGATTGTTGAGGTTGGAAAACAGATCATAGGGGCGTGCAGTTTTGTTTGACCAATAGCCCAAAGCTAAGTCTGTATGTGATGATGGACAGCTAAAGGTGTCAGCATGCTTTCGTGGCTGCTCTGCACTGGTGATTTGCAAATAAAGGTCTACATCTTATAGGCTGTTCCTACCACCTGAGGGTAGCCTCGTAAATCTGTGGAATAATGTCAGCTGTAGGCTGTTTTTGGTGGTGTTGCTGCTGTTGTTGGTCCTTTAGCTTTCGACCTGTTATGATAATAACTAAGCTTTTCAAATGTGCTTCTTTATTATTGATTGTTTTTCACGTCTCTTCTTCACGAGGATATCTGGTGTTGTCGGCCACCTTCATTTTCAAGCCAACTTTCAACCAGTCAATGTTTGACCTGCATGTAGCATCTTCTTGTACTGTTAGACATTTGGAGGACTGCGCTTGATGAAGCCTGTCTTGAATCAGAAAACAAATAAGACAATCTAAAGGTTCACAGAGAGAGTGGAAATAGTGCTGTGAAAATAACTTAATTGAACTGTTTGACAGTCTGCCCACTGACTGTTTCAGTTCAATTCAATTCAATTCAATTCAATTTTATTTATATAGCGCCAGATTACAACAATTGTCATCTCAAGGCACTTAAATAATATAGTCCAATTCAAGCCAATTGGAATTCAATTCATTGTAATCATGATCCAATTAATTCATATAGAGCCAATTCAAAAAATTAATATCCTAGCTAAGGAAACCAACAGATTGCACCGAAACTTGTCTTCAGTCCAATCTCCCGTCCTGAGCCTGAGGGACTGTGGAAATGAACGACTCCCTTTTAACAGGAAGAAACCTCTGGCAGAACCAGAACCAGGAAGAAACCTCTGGCAGAACCAGAACCAGGAAGAAACCTCTGGCAGAACCAGAACCAGGAAGAAACCTCTGGCAGAACCAGAACCAGGAAGAAACCTCTGGCAGAACCAGACTCAGGAAGAAACCTCTGGCAGAACCAGAACCAGGAAGGGTGGCCATCCGCCTCGACCAGCTGGGGTTTGAGAAGACAGAAAAGAGGGAAAAGAGGGGGGAAAAACACCATAACGCCATTCAAAGGATACCTGTTGGAACAGGGAAACACAAGTTAATAACCACAATAATGTCACATGTACATAAAATCATTTTAGAAATTAAACAGGGGGAAAAAGAGAGCAAAGTGAGGAAAGGTGTGACAGATGAGGTCCCCCAGCAGTCTAAGCCTATAGCAGCTTAACTATGGGATGTTTCAGGATTACCTGAGCCATCCCTAACTATAAGCTTTATCAAAAAGGAAAGTTTTAAGCCTAATCTTAAAAGTGGAAAGGGTGTCTGCTTCCCGGACATTTACTGGCAGCTTATTCCACAAGAGAGGGGCCTGATAACTGAAGGCTCTGCCTCCCATTCTACTTTTAGAAACTCTGGGAACAACAAGTAAACCTGCAGTTTGGGAGTGAAGTGCTCTGTTAGGAAAATATCTTACAATGAGATCTTTAAGATATGATGGAGCTCGATCATTAAGAGCTTTATATGTGAGGAGAAGAATCTTAAATTCTATTCTGAATTTAACAGGGAGCCAATGAAGAGAAGCTAAAACTGGAGAAACATGATCTCTGCTGTTAGTTCTCATCAGAACTCTGGCTGCAGCATTTTGGATCAGCTGGAGGCTTTTCAGAGAATATGTGGGACAGCCCAATAATAAGTAATTACAGTAGTCCAATCTTGAAGTAACAAATGCATGAACTAGTTTCTCTGCATCACCTTGAGACAGGATGTTCCTGATTTTAGCAATATTACGAAGGTGAAAGAAGGCAGTCCTAGAAATCAGTTTTATATGTGCGTCAAATGATAAATTCTGGTCAAAAATAACTCCAAGGTTCCTCACTGTAGAACTGGAAGCCAAGGAAATACCATCTAGAGTAACTATATAACTAGACAATTTCTCCCTGAAGCGCTCAGGTCCAAAGAGAACAACTTCAGTTTTGTCTCAATTTAAAAGCAGACAGTTCTGAGTCATCCAGGTCTTTATGTCTTTAAGACAGGCTTGTAGTCTGACCAACCTATTGGTTTCATCTGGTTTCATAGATAAGTACAGCTGAGTATCAACACCATAACAATGGAAATTTATGCCATGCTGTCTGATAATGTTACCTAATGGAAGCATGTATAAAGTAAAAAGAATCGGTCCAAGCACAGAACCCTGAGGAACTCCATGACTTACTCCAACGTGTGAGGAAGATTCTTCATTTACAAGAACAAACTGGAATCTATCAGATAAATATGACTTAAACCAGCCTAATGCAGTTCCTTTAATCCCAATAACATGTTCAAGTCTCTGTAACAGAATGCTGTGATCGATCGTATCAAATGCAGCACTGAGATCCAACAGGACAAGCACAGAAACAAGTCCGCTATCAGAGGCTAAGAGGAGATCATTGGTAACTTTCACCAGTGCTGTTTCTGTGCTATGATGCACTCTGAATCCTGACTGAAACTCTTCAAACTGATTATTTCTATGTAAATGATCACAAAGTTGAACTGCAACTATTTTTTCAAGAACTTTAGACAAAAAAGGGAGATTGGATATAGGTCGATAATTAGCCAACACTTCTGAATCAAGAGTAGGTTTTTTAAGTAAAGGTTTAATTACAGCAACCTTAAAAGTCTGAGGTACATATCCTGTCAACAAAGACCGATTGATCAAATCCAATATGGAAGTGTCAATTAAGGGGAAAACCTCCTTGAACAGTCTGGTTGGGATTGGGTCTAACATACAAGTTGATGGTTTAGAAGAGACTATTGCTGTTGTTAGCTCAGAAAGATCAACTGGGCAGAAGCTGTCTAAATACAAATCAGGTTCTAAAGATACTTCTAAAGCTGCTCTACTTGATGATACATCAGTGATAATAGTGGGAAGGATTCCATTAATCTTCTCTCTGATAGAAACAATTTTATTGATTCCATTCCGGATGGTGGATCTTGTGCAGTTTGTGTGTTGGTAGCACATGGTGTATGTGCAACAGGCAGATGAGTGAAGGCGTGTTTAGATGGTAGCACAAGAGTATTGTTTCTGTCTCAGAATACAGTACTCAATACTGGCTGTTTGTCTTCACTCATCAAGTTAACTATTTGAAAAATCATACAACTCCTGGGTATTACCACCCCTTGTTGTCAAAACTCACAGATTCCACCAAAGGTTGGAAACATCTGCTGTGTGTCAGCATGATTGCTGCTTCATTCCTGCTCTGCTGTATCCCAAAGACTCTCCACATAACTCAGTGTTGTGTTCATACACCCAATTTGGATAATATTTGACTTGTGACCAGGAGCCATGAGATGAACTTAATCCATGGACTAAAAACCTTGTATTTTTGCTGCTTTTAAAAACCTGGTTAAGATCCAGGTACACAGAGGATTGTTGTACACTGAGGGCTGATTTTTATAGAACTCAGAGTTTTTGGTGAGACAGTTGACAGTGAATCAGATGGATGTTGCTGCAGACAAAAAGCATTACTGCTTAATAGGGATGTCATGATACCAGACATTTAGTAGTCGATACCAATACCACTGAAATTATACCACGGTAAAAAAATAAAAACTAAACAATAAATTCCATATACCTCAACATACTCATTTATTAAAAACATTTGAACATTACAAAAAACAACAGTGGCACTGGCATGTAGGCTTCCAGTAATAAATAAAAAGAATATACTATTAACATTACAAAAATAGAACAGTGGCATGTAGGCTTCAAGTAATAAATAAAAAGAATATACTATTAACATTACAAATATAGAACAGTGGCATGTAGGCTTCAAGTAATAAATAAAAAGAATATACTATTAACATTACAAAAATAGAACAGTGGCATGTAGGCTTCAAGTAATAAATAAAAAGAATACACTATTAACATTACAAATATAGAACAGTGGCATGTAGGCTTCAAGTAATAAATAAAAAGAATACACTATTAACATTACAAATATAGAACAGTGGCATGTAGGCTTCAAGTAATAAATAAAAAGAATATACTATTAACATTACAAAAATAGAACAGTGGCATGTAGGCTTCAAGTAATAAATAAAAAGAATACACTATTAACATTACAAATATAGAACAGTGGCATGTAGGCTTCAAGTAATAAATAAAAAGAATATACTATTAACATTACAAATATAGAACAGTGGCATGTAGGCTTCAAATAATAAATAAAAATAATATACTATTAACATTACAAATATAGAACAGTGGCATGTAGGCTTCAAGTAATAAATAAAAAGAATATACTATTAACATTACAAATATAGAACAGTGGCATGTAGGCTTCAAATAATAAATAAAAATAATATACTATTAACATTACAAATATAGAACAGTGGCATGTAGACTTCAAATAATAAATAAAAATAATATACTATTAACATTACAAATATAGAACAGTGACATGTAGGCTTCCAGTAATAAATAAAAAGAATATACTATTAACATTACAAATATAGAACAGTGGCATGTAGGCTTCAAATAATAAATAAAAATAATATACTATTAACATTACAAATATAGAACAGTGGCATGTAGACTTCAAATAATAAATAAAAATAATATACTATTAACATTACAAATATAGAACAGTGGCATGTAGGCTTCAAGTAATAAATAAAAAGAATATACTATTAACATTACAAATATAGAACAGTGACATGTAGGCTTCCAGTAATAGATAAAAAGAATACACTATTAACATTACAAATATAGAACAGTGGCATGTAGGCTTCCAGTAATAAATAAAAAGAATATACTATTAACATTACAAATATAGAACAGTGACATGTAGGCTTCAAATAATAAATAAAAATAATATACTATTAACATTACAAATATAGAACAGTGACATGTAGGCTTCCAGTAATAGATAAAAAGAATACACTATTAACATTACAAATATAGAACAGTGGCATGTAGGCTTCAAGTAATAAATAAAAAGAATATACTATTAACATTACAAATATAGAACAGTGACATGTAGGCTTCCAGTAATAGATAAAAAGAATACACTATTAACATTACAAATATAGAACAGTGGCATGTAGGCTTCCAGTAATAAATAAAAAGAATATACTATTAACATTACAAATATAGAACAGTGACATGTAGGCTTCCAGTAATAAATAAAAAGAATACACTATTAACATTACAAATATAGAACAGTGGCATGTAGGCTTCCAGTAATAAATAAAAAGAATACACTATTAACATTACAAATATAGAACAGTGGCATGTAGGCTTCAAGTAATAAATAAAAAGAATATACTATTAACATTACAAATATAGAACAGTGGCATGTAGGCTTCAAGTAATAAATAAAAAGAATATACTATTAACATTACAAATATAGAACAGTGGCATGTAGGCTTCAAGTAATAAATAAAAATAATACACTATTAACATTACAAATATAGAACAGTGGCATGTAGGCTTCAAGTAATAAATAAAAAGAATACACTATTAACATTACAAATATAGAGCAGTGACATGTAGGCTTCCAGTAATAGATAAAAAGAATACACTATTAACATTACAAATATAGAACAGTGGCATGTAGGCTTCCAGTAATAAATAAAAAGAATATACTATTAACATTACAAATATAGAACAGTGGCATGTAGGCTTCCAGTAATAAATAAAAAGAATATACTATTAAAATTACAAATATAGAACAGTGACATGTAGGCTTCCAGTAATAAATAAAAAGAATACACTATTAACATTACAAATATAGAACAGTGGCATGTAGGCTTCAAATAATAAATAAAAAGAATACACTATTAACATTACAAATATAGAACAGTGGCATGTAGGCTTCAAATAATAAATAAAAAGAATACACTATTAACATTACAAATATAGAACAGTGACATGTAGGCTTCCAGTAATAAATAAAAAGAATACACTATTAACATTACAAATATAGAACAGTGGCATGTAGGCTTCCAGTAATAAATAAAAAGAATATACTATTAACATTACAAATATAGAACAGTGGCATGTAGGCTTCAAATAATAAATAAAAATAATATACTATTAACATTACAAATATAGAACAGTGGCATGTAGGCTTCAAGTAATAAATAAAAAGAATATACTATTAACATTACAAATATAGAACAGTGGCATGTAGGCTTCAAATAATAAATAAAAATAATATACTATTAACATTACAAATATAGAACAGTGGCATGTAGGCTTCCAGTAATAAATAAAAAGAATACACTATTAACATTACAAATATAGAACAGTGGCATGTAGGCTTCAAGTAATAAATAAAAAGAATACACTATTAACATTACAAATATAGAACAGTGGCATGTAGGCTTCAAGTAATAAATAAAAAGAATACACTATTAACATTACAAATATAGAACAGTGGCATGTAGGCTTCAAGTAATAAATAAAAAGAATACACTATTAACATTACAAATATAGAACAGTGGCATGTAGGCTTCCAGTAATAAATAAAAAGAATATACTATTAACATTACAAATATAGAACAGTGACATGTAGGCTTCAAATAATAAATAAAAAGAATACACTATTAACATTACAAATATAGAACAGTGACATGTAGGCTTCCAGTAATAAATAAAAAGAATACACTATTAACATTACAAATATAGAACAGTGGCATGTAGGCTTCAAATAATAAATAAAAAGAATACACTATTAACATTACAAATATAGAACAGTGGCATGTAGGCTTCAAGTAATAAATAAAAAGAATATACTATTAACATTACAAATATAGAACAGTGACATGTAGGCTTCAAATAATAAATAAAAAGAATACACTATTAACATTACAAATATAGAACAGTGGCATGTAGGCTTCCAGTAATAAATAAAAAGAATACACTATTAACATTACAAATATAGAACAGTGGCATGTAGGCTTCAAGTAATAAATAAAAAGAATATACTATTAACATTACAAATATAGAACAGTGGCATGTAGGCTTCAAGTAATAAATAAAAAGAATATACTATTAACATTACAAATATAGAACAGTGACATGTAGGCTTCCAGTAATAAATAAAAAGAATACACTATTAACATTACAAATATAGAACAGTGACATGTAGGCTTCCAGTAATAAATAAAAAGAATATACTATTAACATTACAAATATAGAACAGTGGCATGTAGGCTTCAAATAATAAATAAAAAGAATACACTATTAACATTACAAATATAGAACAGTGGCATGTAGGCTTCAAGTAATAAATAAAAAGAATATACTATTAACATTACAAATATAGAACAGTGGCATGTAGGCTTCAAGTAATAAATAAAAAGAATACACTATTAACATTACAAATATAGAACAGTGGCATGTAGGCTTCAAGTAATAAATAAAAAGAATATACTATTAACATTACAAATATAGAACAGTGGCATGTAGGCTTCAAGTAATAAATAAAAAGAATACACTATTAACATTACAAATATAGAACAGTGACATGTAGGCTTCCAGTAATAAATAAAAAGAATACACTATTAACATTACAAATATAGAACAGTGACATGTAGGCTTCCAGTAATAAATAAAAAGAATACACTATTAACATTACAAATATAGAACAGTGGCATGTAGGCTTCCAGTAATAAATAAAAAGAATACACTATTAACATTACAAATATAGAACAGTGGCATGTAGGCTTCAAATAATAAATAAAAAGAATACACTATTAACATTACAAATATAGAACAGTGGCATGTAGGCTTCCAGTAATAAATAAAAAGAATACACTATTAACATTACATATATAGAACAGTGGCATGTAGGCTTCAAATAATAAATAAAAAGAATACACTATTAACATTACAAATATAGAACAGTGACATGTAGGCTTCAAATAATAAATAAAAAGAATACACTATTAAAATTACAAATATAGAACAGTGACATGTAGGCTTCAAATAATAAATAAAAAGAATACACTATTAACATTACAAATATAGAACAGTGACATGTAGGCTTCAAGTAATAAATAAAAAGAATACACTATTAACATTACAAATATAGAACAGTGACATGTAGGCTTCCAGTAATAAATAAAAAGAATACACTATTAACATTACAAATATAGAACAGTGACATGTAGGCTTCCAGTAATAAATAAAAAGAATACACTATTAACATTACAAATATAGAACAGTGGCATGTAGGCTTCAAATAATAAATAAAAAGAATACACTATTAACATTACAAATATAGAACAGTGGCATGTAGGCTTCCAGTAATAAATAAAAAGAATACACTATTAACATTACAAATATAGAACAGTGGCATGTAGGCTTCAAGTAATAAATAAAAAGAATACACTATTAACATTACAAATATAGAACAGTGACATGTAGGCTTCAAATAATAAATAAAAAGAATACACTATTAACATTACAAATATAGAACAGTGACATGTAGGCTTCAAATAATAAATAAAAAGAATACACTATTAAAATTACAAATATAGAACAGTGACATGTAGGCTTCAAATAATAAATAAAAAGAATACACTATTAACATTACAAATATAGAACAGTGACATGTAGGCTTCAAATAATAAATAAAAAGAATACACTATTAACATTACAAATATAGAACAGTGACATGTAGGCTTCAAGTAATAAATAAAAAGAATATACTATTAACATTACAAATATAGAACAGTGGCATGTAGGCTTCAAGTAATAAATAAAAAGAATACACTATTAACATTACAAATATATAACAGTGGCATGTAGGCTTCCAGTAATAAATAAAAAGAATACACTATTAACATTACAAATATATAACAGTGGCATGTAGGCTTCCAGTAATAAATAAAAAGAATACACTATTAACATTACAAATATAGAACAGTGGCATGTAGGCTTCAAGTAATAAATAAAAAGAATACACTATTAACATTACAAATATAGAACAGTGACGTGTAGGCTTCAAGTAATAAATAAAAAGAATACACTATTAACATTACAAATATAGAACAGTGGCATGTAGGCTTCCAGTAATAAATAAAAAGAATACACTATTAACATTACAAATATAGAACAGTGGCATGTAGGCTTCAAGTAATAAATAAAAAGAATACACTATTAACATTACAAATATAGAACAGTGACATGTAGGCTTCCAGTAATAAATAAAAAGAATATACTATTAACATTACAAATATAGAACAGTGGCATGTAGGCTTCAAATAATAAATAAAAAGAATACACTATTAACATTACAAATATAGAACAGTGGCATGTAGGCTTCAAGTAATAAATAAAAAGAATACACTATTAACATTACAAATATAGAACAGTGGCATGTAGGCTTCAAGTAATAAATAAAAAGAATACACTATTAAAATTACAAATATAGAACAGTGGCATGTAGGCTTCCAGTAATAAATAAAAAGAATATACTATTAACATTACAAATATAGAACAGTGGCATGTAGGCTTCCAGTAATAAATAAAAAGAATACACTATTAACATTACAAATATATAACAGTGGCATGTAGGCTTCCAGTAATAAATAAAAAGAATACACTATTAACATTACAAATATAGAACAGTGACATGTAGGCTTCAAATAATAAATAAAAAGAATACACTATTAACATTACAAATATAGAACAGTGGCATGTAGGCTTCAAGTAATAAATAAAAAGAATACACTATTAACATTACAAATATAGAACAGTGGCATGTAGGCTTCAAGTAATAAATAAAAAGAATACACTATTAAAATTACAAATATAGAACAGTGACATGTAGGCTTCAAATAATAAATAAAAAGAATACACTATTAACATTACAAATATAGAACAGTGGCATGTAGGCTTCCAGTAATAAATAAAAAGAATACACTATTAACATTACATATATAGAACAGTGGCATGTAGGCTTCAAATAATAAATAAAAAGAATACACTATTAACATTACAAATATAGAACAGTGGCATGTAGGCTTCCAGTAATAAATAAAAAGAATATACTATTAAAATTACAAATATAGAACAGTGGCATGTAGGCTTCAAGTAATAAATAAAAAGAATACACTATTAACATTACAAATATAGAACAGTGGCATGTAGGCTTCAAGTAATAAATAAAAAGAATACACTATTAAAATTACAAATATAGAACAGTGGCATGTAGGCTTCAAGTAATAAATAAAAAGAATACACTATTAACATTTGAATTGGGATCAGGCAATATCAGAACTATGATAGTACCTATCGTGCATGTGCACTGTAGCTTTAGCTTACTGGCGCACAGGTGATCTGTGCACGTCTTTTGTCTTTGCAATGTCAATGTCGAGTCAAGGCGGAGCGGTCGCATCAGCTGCCATCTTCCGTCTTCCTTTGGCATTTAACGGCACACTAGAACACTTGTAGATGTATATGGTGCCCACGTTATGTCCGGGGGAATTTCATCCTCGGTACCAACGATGCCTACGGTACTGTAGAAAAACGATTACTGTCACGTTTTTAGAATTGTGGCATCGACTTGGTAAAGTATCGGTTCTCGTGACATCCCTACTGCTTAATGCACACGGAGTGGGTGGAGTCAGTACACCAACAGTCAAGGAGATATCCTCTTCCTCTGCGGTGACCTTTGACTGCGGTGTGCTGCTGAATCAGAGTTGACCATCACCTTCTGCTGGGTTTGTTCTGGCAGCAAAACGTTTAAGGTTGATAACCTGACGAGGCCGTGTGCTGGCAGGATGCTCCCAGTCTGCACACCAGTCCAGTACTCCCATTTCCAACAGCCAATACATCGACACTAACTAGGTATTTGTGCATTTCACATTTCAGTACGGTGTGCTTTTGCCTGGTAAAAATACCTGAATGGAGCTACCAAACACTAGAAAGAGCAGTATCACCACTCAGCCGTCAGCTCTTGAGTCAGTTGGCCCTGCATGGCCTTGCCGTGTGCGTCTGCTGCTGTCTTCCCTTTTATATCTGCTCTTTGTTCTTGGTGTGTTTGTGCTTGTCTTTCTGGGGCTTTTTTTCCCACCACTCTCCATCCCCTCCTGCTTTCTACACTCTGACAGCAGCTCCTGTAAGCTCTCTGTGTCACCGTCTGCTTTGAAACAACCTGCTTAACTGACATCAAATCCCAGCATTTGTTCCATTCACCTCACATTTGATGTTGTTACTTTAGATTGGGTAAAGTCACTATTAGTTGCAATGTGCTTCAAACCAGCAAATAGCATTATCATCATATCCTGCTTGTTGTAGCCACTGCTACTCGACTTAAATAACTTAAAATACCTGGGGGGGAACATGTTATTCATCAGTCCTGTGGTATGAGCACTATCACTGGTCAGAAAAACAAGGCAACTGAGCAGATTTTCTAAGATTTTTTATTGATGCGTACCACAGTTTAAACCACTGAACACAATAGAGTTATCCATCTGCATGTCACATGTGTAACAGTCACGTGTTTCTACTTGAAGGGGTTCCCTGACAGCTCTGTTTCACCACAGTCTCCCACTGGTGTCTGCCTCCCCCTCAGCTCCTGCTACAATTACAAGAATTCTCGCTTTTGTTGTCACATTTATTAGTTTGTAATTTGAAGCAAGTAGAATCACTTGCTCTCTATGTGAAGCGAGTACAGCTTGATTGACAAGGCAATGTCCAGAGGACTGCACTGAAAGTCTGCAGGTTTCCCTTTAAAGTGTGTCCTGTGCTGTAAGCTAGCCTAGATCCACCGAGTGTTTTCTGGTGTTTAACTTCTCTATTTTATAATCCATCTCTCACAGGACCTGATAAAGTCAAGGTAAGAGATCGATCACACAAAATAACATTTTGGAAATCTTAACTAAATTGTTGTTTATTAATGTTTGTGCTTCAGATGTTGAGAACCTTACAGAGGCCTGCTGCTAGTTTAAAAAAAAAGAAAAAAACAACTAAAATGCTGAGAGGTCCTTTTTGATCATTTATCTTTCATAAAGTGAAGTAAACAGAAACTAAGCTCTGAGAACCACTTTTCCAGTCATTTTACTGAAGATGCCACCTTGATAAAGCAGAAGGGCACTTCGGGGCCCGGCTTCTTCATGCACACACACGACAAGAAGATATTATACCTCTGAAAAGCATTGCAGTCGTCATAATACTGCTTACATTTTTACCAGCACAGTGCAGCGCTGACAACTGCTCAGAGAAATCTGTAATATCCATTTTCATCACATAATTCCCTGTGTGTTGGTCACAGTTGAGGTGGTTTCAGAAGACTGAACACTTGAGTGATTGTCGCAAATTGCAACAGAAGTTTGTGAAGGTTCTGGAAAGATCAGAGGCAACCTGATGCAGTAGCTTTGGACCTAGTATTTCTTTATATCTTCTTACAATTATATGGAGAAATAGTAGGTTTCTGTGCTCCATCTGACACAAAGTCAGTGCAGGCATTCCAAGAAAAAAGCTTTAAAGATCCAGAAAGACTCTGTCTACTACAGCCTTGTGTCTCCCTCCTGTGTTTCCGCAGTTCGGGAACGAGGCTCAGCAGTTGGAGTGGGCCAAGCGGGAGAGTGAGCGAGCAGAGCGGGAGCGACTGAAGAGGCTCAGACAGCAGGAGCAGGAAGACCTGGAGCTGGCCATCGCCCTCAGCAAGGCAGAGATGTCCAACGCATGACCTGGAAGCCACCACACGCACACCTGCTCACAGCTAACTGACATCCAGATATTCTGACATGAAGCCCATCACTGAAGTTACCCCAAATGTACATACAAACAGCACACAGACTCACACACACACACACACACACACAAGACCTGCACATTTATGCAAAACTCATCACTGTAAAACTCCACTGACATGAAGAGACAAGTATGAAGAAGATGCAGAAGAGGAGTGCAGAGGGGCTGCTGGAGCACCTCAGCAGTTTTCCAGCTGCTGTCATGATGTGAGATAACAGCTCGCCATCAGCAGCACAAATCCAGATGTTTTTATTTCACAGTATTAAGCAAACACGAAAATGACACGGAGGTCATCAGGATGGAATTCCTCCGCAGTCACTAACCTTTTCAGAAGCTTTGCCCCGCTCTGAGCCCCGCTCTGAGCTCAGAAAGGCTCAACTCTGCACTGAATGTTCAGGAGGGAAGTTATTCTTCACGTTCTCATCTAACTCAAATCACATTACAGTCCACCATGAAATTCGACACCCCTCATCCGCAGTCCCATTAGGGCCCATGTCCCAGACATTACATGACATGCTCATGGCGATGCACTGCTGGAGCACAGTAGAAACTGAGAGCAGAAGGACAAGGCTGAGGCTCCTGACACCTGTGCTGGGGTGTGGCCCAGCTGAAATGGTCACATGTGTAGTGTATGCCACCTACAGAGCTTTGGTATCTCAGTGTGACCGCCCCAAGTGCTTCATTTTAAAAATCTGAAATCTTCAGAGAGCTGCTGGGTTCTCAGGCAGCCAATCATATAGGCTGAAACTATCACCATGGTAACCAAATGAATGGAGCAGAAGCAGTTGTGTGTCCTGAGCTGGAGCTACATGGTCTGTTAGAAGGAACCGGTGCCAACAGCTGAGCGCTGGGCCTGCAGTCTTGTTCTGAGAGCGATTCTCAGCACTGACATGGGTTAGCTTTTGTTTTTTTCCTCTTTCACCATGTGGGCACATGGCCTCAGGGCCAGCCGCTGACCACACGAAAGAAGCTTCCAGTTTCACTGTTCTGTCCCAGTGGTTCTGAGCAGAACATTTGTAAAATCATTTGTTCACGCTGTTTCCATGGTGTGCTTGATCATCTGGAGGAGTTGTTCGGTGCCTTCCTCGGTCTCACAGACGGTCACACTCCTTTGCTGCTGTAGATTGGCCCCCTGTGATGACGGGACAGGGACAGATGTGGACAGATGTGCAGTGACGCGGCCCCTGCATGTCACACCGCATCAAATGAAAGGCAGATGAGAGAAGTCATTTTTTCACCAGTTTGTTTTAAAGTGAGTCACTTTTTTATGTATCTTAAGCTGGATATTGTGATATTTATTGTGAGTTGTTGTAGCTGAGTTTTAGTCAGTCCAGCAACAGCTGCAGGGTTTGGAAAAGTTTCACTGGCTGGAAACTGAAACAATGTGAAGGAAGGAAAATGTCTAATGTGTCATGGTTTTCTGTTTGAACACGAATGAAGCACTTTCTGTTTTTCTGTTTGTCTTCATAGTTGCTCCTTTAACTTGAAGTGGTGACGGGTGCTTAGGGGTGCTAGGGTTAGACTGAAATAAAAGGACACATTCTGCTGAGCTCATTTTCTGAGGGAGCTTCTCTTTGATCCAGATGTGACGTGCAAATCTATGTGTGACCATGTGTCATATCCATGTGCTGGAAGTCATCTGATTGAACTTGGATAGTTTCAGTCTCCGTGAAACAAATTATCATCACTAGCTTTGTTACAGGATGAATTTTGAAGGTGCAACTCACTGAACTGACTTTTAAAGCAAATAAACAGACACAGAGGAGAAAACAAGATCATAAAATCTCCTTCTCTTTGCCAACAGGAGTCTCCTCACCAGACTCGTGCTTAGTAGCATTTGTATTCAGGCTGAGGGGATGAAGATGAAAGGATTTGACATTGTGTGTTCTAAGCTCAAAGGAAATAAGCTGGCTGTGTTTCTGTGACGATGCTGGAGTTAGATAAAGTGATTGACCACAGGGATTTCAAACATTCCGGTAACGGAGACGCCACACTCAGGTGTTCAGTTTCTGTCTGAAGGCCTTCCAGCACTGAGAAGGTGGGGATGTGAACACACATATTGAGCACGTGTGAGGGACAAATGTTAAAAGTGTTCATCGTGTGAGGGCAGCCATGTCAAACAGAAACACTCAATGAGCTGGATGCTACATGGAAATGTGAACTGCCTCTGTGAAGCTGTCTGTTGGGGCTGAAGCAGCTGGATACTGTACTTCTTAATGTTGATACTATTGTTTTCAGATTTATGTCATAATATGCTGCTAGCCAGCTAATAAGCTAGCTTGTTGCCAGCAGTGAACTAATATAACATCTATGTTTTGCACTTGAATGTTGGATGATCGTGTTTGTTTTCATGTTTATCCTGAATCTGCATCGTGTGAATCAAATCAACCAGCGGGCGGCCATCACCAGGGGGTGTGCAGGTGAGCTGGGATGAACACTGCTCTGCCTTCTCTGCTGGTATATAACAGTTTATCCTCTCAGCTCCAGGTCTGAGCTTTCAGACACATCCACCACAGCTTGTTGCTGCAGAGGATTACGTGTCTGTGTTGGGAATCATAAAGCTGTTCTTTGCGATAGAAGATACAAGAAGCTGACCACATGGGGCTGAGTTTTAATCAGTGATGCTGTTTACGTGGTAACCCCGTGGTAAAACATCCATTTAGTAGCTGAAACAGTGCATTTCTGTCAAATATGCAAATTCTTGCATTCTTTATGTAACATTGACTGTGAGGTTTCTGGACCAATCACATTGCTGGTTCCATTAGTTTTAAAAAACGTATTTCTTGTGTCCAAACATTGTGTTCGCTGTCAGCAAACAGTAATGTGCTCTCCAGGACGTCACACTCTCTGAACTAAAAGGAAGACTTGGTTCATTTTTCATGGAATCTCAGCTCAGCATCACGATTTTAAATCTCAATTCGTCTGTAGTGAAAAAAGTATTCAAAGTTTACTGGAGCCAAAGTACTAATCCATCACTACAAATACTCCCTCACATGTTGTGCAGTGAAACTGTAATCATGATGTCATGACTGTAATGACTTCACTGTTGGAACTGATGGAGGTGGAGCTCCACATGTCATTCCTTTTCTCAGAGATGAAAGAGTTCACGCATTTCTAGAACTGTGAAATCCCATTTACATTTCTGAGAAGTGATTTATTAGGTGAAATGAAACCGAGTCATTCAGCTCTTACTTATTAGATGTGATCTCCAACAAGCTGCACTGTAATTCATAAGCTCCATATGTTTTTTTCTCAAACATTATCATGAAAAGTAACTAACTACAGCTGTTAGGTGAATAAAGTAAGGTGAAGAGAACAATGGATTAGAGGGAAGGATAGGAAGGGATGGTAACACGGTTCTGTAGTTTCTGGAAGTGATTAGTAACAGGGTAACTGTGATCTGTTTTCAACAAGTTCTTCAGAAATGCACGGGCTCATTTTTTAACATTTTAAAATGTTGCTTCAGGCAGCCACCACCGCTCGTCTTCATTTTGGACCTGCATGTGCTTTTGTGCCTGAACCAGTTTGTACAGATCATCACTTTGATATAGCTAACAAAGACAACTCGGACGATGTGAGAGGTTTCTTTAGCAGCTTGATTAAAAAGCTCATATTGAAAATGCCCTCAGGTTTCAATTCAATTCAATTCAATTTTATTTATATAGCGCCAGATTACAACAATTGTCATCTCTAGGCACTTAAGTAATATAGTCCAGGTTTGCTCCCAGTGTGGCTGTGGTGATTCAGCTTGATGGTTGACATGCATTCTGAGGGCAAACACTGAATGCTGTGCTCATGCCAACACACCACCTTTGAAGAGAGGTGAGTATCTTGTGGAACCATTTGTTTTAGTGCTCTTTAGGGTTCTCCAGAAAAATCCAAAATCTTCAGATTGAGTGGAGTTCCTCAACTATGGGATCAAAGAGAAGGTTCCAATATTCTCCACACGTTGTTCCAACAGATCTGCTTCTCTACATGTACTCCATCGTTGTGTGTTTGAACTCAGCCTTGCTGCTGCTCTGTTTCGAGTGCTGTATCCTCCTGTACCACCATTTCTGCTGTATAGCGCATGTAAAGCTTCCACTGTGCAAAAGATCGGTTTCCTTTTTGTTGTTGTTTAGTGGAACATTCAAAGCAGTCTCATGTTGATAGTTTGATATGTAGAATATGAAGATTATTTATGTACTCCTGTCCCCGTGTTTCATTTTGTTCAATTAGCTGCAGGTTCTACAAACTTCCTTTGAACAAGCTCTCTGGGGACTGACACAACCTTCCTTACTCAGTATTATTAAATGTCGACAGTTCTATCAGTTGAAAAAGAAATATTTATAGTTGGATTAGAAATGGAAATATATTTACAGCTTAACAGTGTTTTAGTTTAAATGGAGAAAATTTCATTTTGATATGAAACCTTTGAATTCTGTCTTTTCTTACACACTGATGCTTAAGATTAGGCTTTTTTTCCAACATATTTTGGAGGCTTTGTTCTCTCAGCTAACTTTTCTTTGCTTTCTGAGACCTTGGTGGATTTATTTCTTCCTTCAACTGCATTTCCTCCCCGGTAGCAAAATAATCAAAACATTCTCAATCCTGAAACATCCGATGTGTGTACAGTCTATATAGAATTCCGTTTGTATGATTTTTCCCATAATAAGTGAGGATTAATAGATAGGAAAAAGTCAATTTGTGGGGAAACATGTTCAGGCTACATTGAACATCTAAGGAGAGTTGGTTTACATTGGACTGTGATCCTCTCTTCGTGATCTTTACTGTTTACTAGAATAAACCTTTCAGTTAAATGAGACATGACTGCTGTTTGATTTGTTCCTGTAATGGTTTGAGCAGTAGAGCAGAGCTCTACAGTCCTCTGAAGAACATTTGAAATTTAAAAGAGAAGTTCAAATCAGCTTTCAATGGTAACAACATGATTTTCTATAGCGTCTAACCTTTGGTTGATTAGATTCAATTAAATTTTATTGTCACTGAAAAACAATGGCAATGAAACGCAGTTTGGCAGACTTCCGGTGGGCACGTAGACAAGATGGCAGGCTGACCTAACGCTCTGGGTCGGCAGGGGAAGGAGGTTCCGTGAAGTCAGGCTGGGCTCTAGAGCAAGCATAGGTTACACACTCAAGAGATAATCATCTGGCACTGGCACACAGGAAGGAGCAGGCTTTAACCGGCGCTTGATTGATGATGAGCCACATGTGCGAAAGGTATGAGAGTGCTCCTCCAAGCCGCTACACCCAGCCTGAAACAAACAGAAAGAAAACCAGCCGGCAAACCAGGGACCAACAGAAATGCTAATATATAAATTTAAAACACATAATCACCACAGTTATATTTAACTGACCAAACACAGAGATACTAAAAGTAATGTCATTTAGTTTTACAGAAAATGTGGAAACTGAGAGTAGCATCATGGGCAGGTGTTGGAAACGGACGAGGTCAGCATCTCCGCTGCGGCTGCACAACGGTAGGCATACGGATTTGAGGCAATTCGGACCGCGGCTGCTGAGGGACGCCATTCTGGCTGCGTACTGACCAAAATGCTGTGCTGAAATCCTAGAGAGATATTGTGAATACAATGAGGGATATATGCAATGAGTTAAGACAAAACAAGACTTAGTGAAATAAGCAACATGTTAAAAAGACTTGCAGAAAAATAGAAATGTATTGTCGTGAACCCCCCCCCCCACAGACACACACACACACTTTATGGCTCTCTCTCTCTCTCTCTCTCTCTCTCTCTCTCCCTCTCTCGATGTGAACAATAGAATATGAAACAGCCTTTATTTTATTAAAAACTAAATAAAAACAACGAAAATAGGACCTCTATTCCTGACCAGTGCGTCAAAAGAGTGCAGGCCAGGGAGACGAAACAAACAACCCCATGAATCTCTTTAAAGGGGAATATCCTTTTTTTTAAACCTGGACCTTCTTTCTGGCATAAACTACGTTCATCTACTCATCAATGACAGTATGGTGAAAGTCGGCGTCCTTCGGGTGGTACTTAGATCACTCAAGATCCACGTATGAATGGGGCTTAGACGATGCAGCCTCTAAATAAGGCATTATCTGTCTTTATTTCACCAATACTTTAAGAAGAATGAATGAATGAAAGCGTACTATTGCTCTGTTAGTTCAGAGCTCCCTTGTTGTTGTTATCGGGGGCTTTCTACACAGCCTACTGGGATGTCATCGCCGTGCCCCGCTGCAACACCTGCTGCAACACAGCTTATTTACTCTTTGTGACTCTTTTGTTACTGCTTTGTGACAGTCGGCTATCTTCACACAGAGTTTACTTCTGCTACTTTTGTACAACATGACAGTTCTGGCAATTGATAATGTTACATTTAACAATTTGGGGGTGTGGAAAAGTGCAAATGCATCATGTTGCTGCACCACTAAGACTATGAATTCACACACACTCTGCTATTAGATCCTCCACTTTGAAAAAAAAAAACAACCTTAGGACTACGATGTCAACTCTATAAACATGTACACAGATCACTCGGTAAAAGAAGTGTCAGAAAACCTCTGCTGCTACACTTCCTTGCTCTCTGTTGTCTCTGTGACAGTACAGCTACAAGTGGAAGCCCACCTGCTTCCTCCCACTCACTTCACCACTTGGCACACACACAGCAAAAAAGAGCTGGCCCTCGCGAGGGAACATTGGCAACTCTCGTCTATGAAATAGCCAAAATTTGTCCTGAAAGTCTCTAGTTTTGTTGCTAGTCGCTTATGGAGCCTATCCCAGTGGTCATCGGGCATGAGGCGGGGTACACCCTGGACAGGTCCTTCATGTATTTCACTTTTGTAATTAATATATCTTTCCTTTTTAAATTACAAACTTTGATGATAAAGTAATATTCTATATTATCTCTATCATATGAGGTAATCTTTGTGTAAAAGTATCTAAATTACAGCCGAGTGCATATGGCCTTTCGTTAGAGCATGTAGCTGCTGTGTCAATTGGAAGTAAGAGTAAGCAGTTCTTTATACTTTGAGAGATAACATTTATGGGAAAATATTAGTAGCCTACAGTAACAGGACTGAGACAGAGTAGGACATTATGGCATTCTGGTTCAACCACAACTACAGAAATAACTGAAACAACAACCCTGCATATTAGCCTGAGCTTATGTAGTTGCAGGCAGTGACTTATTTTACCACTGGCGGGAGGGCATTAAGGATTAGGAAACAGAGGCACACTCTCCTGCAAGTGGCTTTATAAGATAACATACCCTAAGCATACCGCATCCTGGGGGTGAAACTACATGGACATCAAATGGGAGGAGATCTGTTGTCTCAATTTGTCTGGCTTACACCATGAAAATAAATTGCCCCTCACCAAAGAAGCCTGGAGCATAGCTCCAGTCTGATGAATCTCCACCCCAAGGACCCAAGCCAAGAAGTGAGCATTCACATGCTTGTGCGCAAATTTGAGTAATCTACTGTTTTCAACAGTGGGGTCAGAGACAGTCAATTGCTTTTACATCATCACAATGATACTCACTCTGATGTCTGTCCTCCACTTGAACAGTCTGTCATTAAGATCTTGGGTCTTGTGTAAACAGCGATCTCCCTGTACTTAGGTAATGCCCATTTTCCTGTACAGATCAACATCAGGTGAGCATGCATTTCCTGGTTGTAGACATTACAGGCGACAAGGTTCTTCTTGGGCAACTATTCCATGTCCAAAAGTGTCCCCACTGTTCCCCGGCACCTGCAGGAGCTCTATGCTCAGAGCTCAGCTGTGCTTAACAGGGAAGAACAACTTCAGCTGGCACAGCTTGTCGTGCACTTGAAGCACTATATTTTCCACTGGGCCCAGTGACCTTGGCCACATCACAGTTTAGAGCCCAGACCCAGAACCAGATGACCAGTCCCTCGCCCTGATCCCTCTACCCAAGGAAACGAGGGTGTGGGAAGACTTCCCTCTTGTCACTCCTGCTCCTCACTGGTGGGTGTGTGTGAGGGTGTGTATGATGCTGTGTAATTTGATTATTTGATAGCCAAAGTGCAGGTAAAATGGGGAAGAGGGGGGAATGCAGCAGAGCCATCCTAATTTAGGTAGCTAAAAGTAGAATGGGAGGCAGAGCCTTCAGTTATCAGGCCCCTCTCTTGTGGAATAAGCTGCCAGTAAATGTCCAGGAAGCAGACACCCTTTCCACTTTTAAGATTAGGCTTAAAACTTTCCTTTTTGATAAAGCTTATAGTTAGGGATGGCTCAGGTGATCCTGAAACATCCCATAGTTAAGCTGCTATAGGCTTAGACTGCTGGTGGAGCTCATCTGTCACACCTTTCCTCACTTTGCTCTCTTTTTCCCCCTGTTTAATTTCTCAATTGATTTTATGTCCATGTGACATTATTGTGGTTATCAACCCATGTTTCCCTGTTCTAACAGGTATCCTTTGAATGGTGTTATGGTGTTTTTCCCCCCTCTTTTCCCTCTTTTCTGTCTTCTCAAACCCCCGCTGGTCGAGGCGGATGGCCACCCTTCCTGAGTCTGGTTCTACCAGAGGTTTCTTCCTGGTTCTGGTTCTACCAGAGGTTTCTTCCTGGTTCTGGTTCTGCCAGAGGTTTCTTCCTGGTTCTGGTTCTGCCAGAGGTTTCTTCCTGGTTCTGGTTCTGCCAGAGGTTTCTTCCTGTTAAAAGGGAGTCGTTCCTTTCCACAGTCCCTCAGGCTCAGGACGGGAGATTGGACTGAAGACAAGTTTCGGTGCAATCTGTTGGTTTTCTTAGCTAGGATATTATTTTTGAATTGGCTCTATATGAATTAATTGGATTATGATTACAATGAATTGAATTCCAATTGGCTTGAATTGGACTATATTATTTAAGTGCCTTGAGATGACAATTGTTGTAATCTGGCGCTATATAAATAAAATTGAATTGAATTGAATTGAATCCCCACTGCTCGTAGATAGCAGAGACTTGATGGCATTTCCCCCTTCCCGGGGCTCAATGTTTAATGGTATGCTGTTAAAAATGAGAGGCAGGTAATGGGAGCTAAGTGCTCTGTTAGGAAAATATCTTACAATGAGATCTTTAAGATATGATGGAGCTCGTTCATTAAGAACTTTATATGTGAGGAGAAGAATCTTAAATTCTATTCTGAATTTAACAGGGAGCCAATGAAGAGAAGCTAAAGCTGGAGAAAGATGATCTCTCCTGTTATATCTCATCAGAACTCTGGCTGCAGCATTTTGGATCAGCTGGAGGCTTTTCAGAGAATATGTGGGACAGCCCAATAATAAGGAATTACAGTAGTCCAATCTTGAAGTAACAAATGCATGAACTAGTTTCTCTGCATCACCCTGAGACAGGATGTTCCTGATTTTAACAATATTACGAAGGTGAAAGAAGGCAGTCCTAGAAACCAGTTTTATATGTGCGTCAAATGATAAATTCTGGTCAAAAATAACTCCAAGGTTCCTCACTGTAGAACTAGAAGCCAAGGAAATACCATCTAGAGTAACTATATAACTAAACAATTTCTCCCTGAAGCGCTCAGGTCCAAAGAGAACAACTTCAGTTTTGTCTGAATTTAAAAGCAGACAGTTCTGAGTCATCCAGGTCTTTATGTCTTTAAGACAGGCTTGTAGTCTGACCAACCTATTGGTTTAATCTGGTTTCATAGATAAGTACAGCTGAGTATCATCAGCATAACAGTGAAAATTTATGCCATGCTGTCTAATAATGTTACCTAATGGAAGCATGTACAAAGTAAAAGAACTGGTCCAAGTACAGAACCCTGAGGAACTCCATGACTTACTCCAATGTGTGACGAAGATTCTTCATTTACAAGAACAAACTGGAATCTGTCAGATAAATATGACTTAAACCAGCCTAATGCAGTTCCTTTAATCCCAATAACATGTTAAAGTCTCTGTAACAGAATGCTGTGATCGATCGTATCAAATGCAGCACTGAGATCCAACAGGACAAGCACAGAAACAAGTCCGCTATCAGAGGCTAAGAGGAGATCATTGGTAACTTTCACCAGTGCTGTTTCTGTGCTATGATGCACTCTGAATCCTGACTGAAACTCTTCAAACAGATTATTTCTATGTAAATGATCACAAAGTTGAGCTGCAACTATTTTTTCAAGAACTTTAGACAAAAAAGGGAGATTGGATATAGGTCGATAATTAGCCAACACTTCTGAATCAAGAGTAGGTTTTTTAAGTAAAGGTTTAATTACAGCAACCTTAAAAGTGTCAGGATCGTGGGAAGGTAGGACCCAGATGCATCTCTCTTAGTTCCGAAAACACAAAACATGGACAGGGAGCAAAGGCAAAAACAAAGCACAGAGTATTAAAAATACTTAGCGGTGACAAGAACAAGACAAGACTACGGATAAATAACTGTGGTGAACAAGACTATGAAGATACTGTGGCTATGGTGGCAAACCTCTGACTTCAATCGTAGCTGTGGCATGAAAAGGTCAGTGAGGATTCTGCAATGAATCAAAGTAAACCAGGAAGCTAAATACTGTGAGGGGAGTGATCAGTGACATGAGGTGCAGCTGGGAACAATTAGACAGGTGACGTGAGTGAACTGAACGTGACAGGGGAAAAACATGACTAGAACAAAACATGATTAAACATAAACTGTGACATGACAAACTAATAGAACAGACTGTGACATAACATAAACTGATAACCTGATTAACATAAACTGAGACAGGGCAGACTGTGACAAAAAGTCTGAGGTACATATCCTGTCAACAAAGACAGATTGATTAAGTCCAATATGGAAGTATTGATTAAGGGGAAAACCTCCTTGAACAGTCTGGTTGGGATTGGGTCTAAAATACAAGTTGATGGTTTAGAAGAGACTATTGCTGTTGTTAGCTCAGAAAGATCAACTGGGCAGAAGCCGTCTAAATACAAATCAGGTTCTAAAGATACTACTAAAGCTGCTCTACTTGATGATACATCAGTGATAATAATGGGAAGGATTCCATTAATCTTCTCTCTGATAGAAACAATTTTATTGATAAAGAATCTCATGAAATCATCACTGCTGAGAGTTAAAGGAATACATGGCTCAACAGAGCTCGGACTCTTTGTCAGCCTGGCAACAGTGCTGAAAAGAAACCTAGGATTATTCTTATTCTCTTCTATCAATGATGAATAATAAGCAGTTCTAGCTTTACGAAGGGCTTTCTTATACGTTATTAAACTATCTTTCCAGACTAATTGAGACTCTTCTAAATTAGAGGAACGCCACTGTCTCTCCAGCTTTCTTGCAGTCTGCTTTAACGCACGCAGCTGTGAATTATACCAAGGAGCCAACCTCTTCTGACTGATTACCTTCCTTTTCAGAGGGGCAACATTGTCCAGTGTTGTACGCATTGAAGCTGTAGTGCTGTCAACAAGAGAGTCAAGTTCTACTTCCGGAGAGGGCACCGACAGTACAGTGGTGTTCAGGACTAGTGTGTTATCAGCTATAGGCACATGACACTGGGAATGGACTTTGTGCTCTGCTGTACTCGGCTTAAGTGGCCTAACAGCTGCAGCTTGAGTTTTCTTTCCCTGCATGTGCTCATCAAGCCTCTCTTGGACCTCACATGCTGACCATTTCTCTGCAGACGTGAACTTGAAAACACTTGAAAGAGACTGGTTTGGGCAGTGTTTCATGACCATCATACTGACCTCATGGCCTTGCCTTTTCAGACATTCATCTGCCACATCAACTGTTTTATTTAGCCTCATCCAATATTCCATAACATCTTCACCTGGCATGGGCAGTGTATTGTAAAAATCTGCCAAAGGCATGCTTGAGTATGTCAGTTCAGTAAAGTGTTGTTTCAGAATATCACAAAGCACATGGCGATTTACAGTGTGGTTAATAGATGTGTTGTTACGCAGCTTTATCCTCATAACATCCCCTGCTCTGCCCATAAGTCTTGCCAGGACTTCTTGTGAATGCTCATGAACTGTAATAGCTCGCTTCTTTAAGTATAGAGTCATAAGATTTTCCCACTCATGTACCGTGAACTTGTCTGAGCTATCACCCCTGAATATGGGAGGCTCCTTTCCATCTGACTGCATGACAACCTTGACATTAAGCAATGTCATCCCCGAGGGCTGTACAGGAGTATTGGTGTTGTATGTGCTCCTGTCAGATTGCAGCTTACACTCAAAAAATATATATACTGGACTTACTTAAAAATGTTGTGTCAAGTGGTTCCACATAACCTTTTTAAGTACATGGTAATTAACAAGTATTTGTATGATTTACTCAATAGATTTAAGTACATTGTACAAAAGTGAGTTGAGTGACTTAACCTTAATGTGGTTACTTTCATTTTATGTATGAAACTTATGTTACTTAATGTAGTTAAGTTTGTCCTAATTGTTTTTGTCAAATTAAAGTCATGTTAAATAGAAAATGAATGTTAACAGAGGGTAAAAGCACTTTATCAGGTACTAAGAATAAAATCAGTTTTTTTTTTTTACAAAAACACTCAATGAAGCATAGAAATCTTCATATTTATAAACAGTGTAAAATTCTAAAGTGCTACAGCATTTTTTAACTTTGAGTAAACTTTTTAGGAGCTCTTAGGTCCACACAAGCTTAAACTTGTTAAGATAGCAGCAGAACATCCACAATATGAAAAAGTATATTTGCAGGAGACTACATAAACATCTATCAGAAAACTATGAAGTTACCAGAATCTTTTACCCATTAGGGCTAAGTAGCTACAATATGACAGCTTGACACAACTTAAAGTGCTGTAACAACAATCTGACATGAGAAAAATGATAAGAAAACTCAAAACAATGTTATATCTGCTGTCCATTGTAAGCTCTTAACGGAGTCATGTGGTCTCATGTCAGAGGTTTGACACAAGACCACATGATTTCAATGTGAAACTTGTAACGTTTAAGGTAAAACAGTAACAGTAAGAGATAAATGGTTAACAGATAACTAAAACTACTGCTCAAGTAAAACAGGATGACAAAAACATTTCAGAACACTAATTAGGCTCCGGGTCAAAACACCATAAAAGTTTAATGCATTATTCTAGCAGTTTGTTTTTGAGTACCTGCATTTTGTTCGAAAGAGTGTGTGTTTCAAATTCCATCAGGATCTTTTGGATTAATTCGAAAGTGTACTTGAGGTCAGTTGGATAAGGTCATAGATGATGCCAAACAGTAAGGAACAAGCAGTGGCGACATCCTTGATTTCACTGAGCACCTGCACACCTTCAACTATGATGCCAACATCTTCTGGAGACTGATCAACATCTTCGCCTGGCTGTCTAATCACATATATGCCAATGACCATCTGATCCAAATCTGCCAGGCTTTTATCTGGATTTTCACTCTAAAAAACAGATAAAGAGAAGAGACAAGATAATTTAATAAAATCTTTCCCACACATACATGTATGGACAAAATTGTTGGTACCCCTGTTTTAATAACCAAAAAGCCCACAATAGTCACTAAAATAACTTGAAATGGACAAAGGAACAAAATAAAAACCTGCTGAAAATGAACCAGTTAAAATCATACACTGCTTTTGAAATGTGGATTAACAGAACCATTTTAAAAAACAAACTAATAAAACAAGCCTGGACAAAAATGAAACATCTAGTAAAAAAATGAAAATAATTTGACCACTGACTAATGTGCTGCCTTTTTTTTTTTTTCCCCCTTGTCCTGTTCAGCATTATGGCAGCAGAATTGTAGTCTGAATACCTTTGATGCCAAACAGATTTGCTTTGCCAAGGGAAGTTTTATAAATGTAAAGCTCCCCTTGATGCCCATTTATTTATTTCTGTTTACAATATATAACATGTAATAGAACTGAACCGGACCGGGGGACAAGGAAAGAAGAAGAGGAAAGAAGGGAAAACAGAACAAAAATAGAAACAAAAACCAGACAACCAGCTGCTACACCTGTAAAAAACAAAACAGACAACAATCCATGGCCTCTGAGGGGAATCCAGCCTTAGCGCCACCAGGAGCACCTGAAAGCAGACAAGCAGAGAAAAAACAAACACACAAACAAACAAAAACAAGCACAAGAAGCGGCAATCGCATACAACACAGCTGTGGATATAGATGACCTGAGACGACATGATAATACATCAACTGCTTAGCGTGCATGCTACTGGACTAATGAATATGTGTGTGTGAGAACATGCAACACCCATGGCACAGGACCTACATGATAACCGTGCTTAGTTATGAGTGTATAAGCGTACACGGCCACAATCCACAGCCCCCCCCAGCAATCAGAAGCAGGCAGAAAGGGCCACAAGACCCAGGCCACCAGCAGCCCCCACAGAGCACAGAACCCAGGAAGCCCACCGCAGGGACAACCACGCATCCACCCAGAAGACTGCAGAGGAAGCCCCCGGAAAGAGCCCCCATAATCATAGGGCAGAGGCCCCCCGGGAGCCAGGGGCAACAGCCCACCGACCCCGCCAGGCCCCAGCCGCCAAGACACGGGCCGTGCACTGGACCTGGGCCCCAGGAGCCTGAGCGCCCCCAAACCCCCCGGCAGAGGCCCCACCCAATACCCAGGAGGGCCAAGCGCCCCAGACAGCCACACAGTGGGCCAGCACCTGCACCTGCCCCAGCGCCCCTGGCCAAGTGTCCCGGGAGTCCAGACGTGCCCACAGGTGGTGCCTTCATTCTGAAGGTGTTCAAACATATTTGTGGCCAGAAGCTATGACTAGAACTGATGGATAAATCTGCCTCCCATTTTGAGGACGGTAGAGACATTGTGTCATCTATCTTAGACAATAATTTATATATTTTTGATAGTAGTTTTGGGGTGCAGATGCTTAGAAATTCTGCTACCCTAATGGGGAGTTGTAAGTCTGGTTGGTGGAGGATATATTTCTTTGTTATTATAGACTTAAGTTGTTGATATTCTAGGAATTTATTGCTGCCTATCTCATGTTGTGATATGAGCTCATCAAATGAAATAAAATTTCCATTTTGGATTATATGTTCCAGATGTTTGATTCCTTTGATCTTCCACAGAGTAAAGTTTAGCATTTTTTGGTTTTGCAGTATGTCAGGATTGTTCCAGATGGGTGTAAGCTTACACGGGACAAGTGAGGACTTTGTTATTTTAAGAAATTCCCACCAGGCTGTCAGAGAGGTGCTGATGTTAATGCTTTTGAAACATTTGTGATTTTTTACGTTTTGACTAATAAGTGGCAGGTCAGAGATTTCCAGATTATCACACAATGCTTGTTCTACATTTATCCATGGTTCATCTATTGGGCTAAGTTTAAACCATTTTGATATATACTGTAACCTATTGGCTAAGGAATAGTGCTGAAAATGAGGTAAATCTAATCCACCACTGTCCTTGGTCTTCTGTAGGGTTTTTAAACTACACCCCACAGAACACACACGCCCCCAAAACCCTTCATGTGTGAGTGTGTGCTGTGTACAGGTGCCAGAAGGGAGAGGGGTATGGGGAGGGGCAGGGACTGGCTGCAATAGGCATCCACGCTACCTGGGACCCAACACAGGGCAGGAGGGCCTGATGTCCAACAGGCTCGGGGCCTGCAGCGACCATATTCCGGGAGCTACTGTACCCCCAGAAGGTACCCAGCCCGCCCCACCCCACTCAACCCAACCCCACCCCGGAGGACCACTACAAACAAACAAACAAACCACCCGGTAACACCAGACGCAGCAGCCCGGGCCTGAGACCCACCATCACCGAGGCCCGGCCACCCGGTACAGAGCCAGCAGCCACCACCCCAAGGCCCCTATGGGACCCCGCCCCACACCGCAAGACAGCCCCACCCGCAAGCCCCCAAAATTGCCCTCCAAGCCCGACACACAGTCCCCCCCAGCAATGACCAACCCGGTCCCCACGACCCGAGAGACCACCAGACGCCCGAAGCCACACAGCCCTCCCCAGCACACACCCAACCGCCCAGAGCGACGGGACAGCAACCCACCACCACCACTATGTGATAAAGCTAATCAGAGGGGACCAGAGAGAATGAAATTCAGCCAATTGATGTTTTGAGGAGGCAGACATTGTTTCCATGCTAATATAATCTAAAAGAACATTTCTAAACTGGTTAATACACAGATTGTTCTTCGCTTTCCAGTTCATGAGAATAGTTTTCTTTGCGATACATAACACTGTGAGAACCATGTGTGCTGAGTTAATTTCCATGTTGATGTTGTCTAAGTCACCCAGTATGCATAGTGTGGGGCATGCGGGGATGCTACACTTTAGCCATGTTGATAGGTCCTCACAGACTTCAAGCCAGAACTTCTGGACAGGCGCACAGAACCACAAAGCGTGTGCATAATCATCAAGTGTGTTATCTGTGCAATGTGAGCAGATGTTTGAGTGTGTTAGACCCATCCTGAACATCCTTTGAACTGCAACTATTTTTTTAAGAACTTTAGACAAAAAAGGGAGATTGGATATAGGTCGATAATTAGCCAACACTTCTGAATCAAGAGTAGGTTTTTTTTAAGTAAAGGTTTAATTACAGCAACCTTAAAAGTCTGAGGTACATATCCTATCAACAAAGACCGATTGATCAAATCCAATATGGAAGTGTCAGTTAAGGGGAAAACCTCCTTGAACAGTCTGGTTGGGATTGGGTCTAACATACAAGTTGATGGTTTAGAAGAGACTATTGCTGTTGTTAGCTCAGAGAGATCAACTGGACAGAAGCCGTCTAAATACAAATCAGGTTCTAACGATACTTCTAAAGCTGCTCTACTTGTGTCAGGGACTGGTGGTGAGGTAGGACCCAGATGCAGCTCTTTTAGTTAAAAAAGGATTTATTCACAAAATCACAAGAACAGGGAGCAAAAAGGCAAAAACAAAGCGCGGCAGAGCCGGACCAAAAATACTTAACTATGAAAACAAAACAAGACTATGACTGTGTGAGGTCCCTAAAGGATTACAGATTTCAAATTCATCTATGTAAAGGCACAATAACAGTCTTAATTCCTTACCTGTGAAAAACGAATTACTTTTAAAGTAAAGACCATCTTGGTAACATCTATTCTCTCCATTTACAGGATGGTGACCTAAATGATTATCAACAACTTTATCAAGAATGCTTTTCTGTTTGAGTAACTGCTCTAAGGTTTTCAGAACAGGAATATACTGGAAGGTCCTTCTTGTTTTTGAGTCAAGTATGTAGTCTATTGGATCAGCAATTTCAAAATTCTCTTTGTAATACTTTCTGCGTTTATGAGCAGTAGCTAGTGGGCCAACCTTAGCTATACCCTTTAACAAAGGATTACATGAAGATAATGCAGAGTTTAGTTCTTCAATCAGAATCTGGTCTACACAAACATTGTGGTTTCTAAAGGTTTCTGCAATTCCTTCGTTTGATATGGGGACAGATGCAGATCCTATTAAATAATGCAATTCACCAAGCAGTTCATCTATTGCTGTGCGTGGAACATGGAAATAGTTTTCAAGTTTTAATAAGAGATCCTAACTTTAGTTCTATAGTCTTAGATAGATCGTGTTTTTTTTGTCTCAGTTTCTAAATCACTATCAAAATGAACATTACAGTCACTACAATGAACTGAATTTTCATTGTCCCCAACCACTGAATTTTCTGCCTCACAACTATTTAATATACCTACTTTAAAATCTTGAAGAGAATATGGAGTATGTTTCTGTTTTGTGGGACTTGAAAGTACCATACACATTTGTTTGAAAGGAGCAACCCTGAAACACACAATTTACTGTTTCATGGTTCTTGAGATGGTTATTTATATGACAAAAATACTCCGATGCTGACGCTATGCAAGTGATTGGACAGTTAATTGAAGTAACAGAATTGCCAACACTTTGATTAGCATGTGACCTGCTTAAATGACTATGAACAGCATTCCAAGTCTTAAATACACAAGGCAATCAGAATAAATGCATTGGTATCAGTGTGCCGCCGAAATGAGCATGAGCTAACCTGTAGAGTTTTAGGAGTTGGAGTCTTGTGATGCACTCGTCCCACAGGTTTTACAAGACCACATACGTATATGTTGAAAACAGAAAGTGAGATTCATTTAAAAACATTGAAGGTGGTCAAATGCAACATATCCATCAACTGACTCATTAATGGCGTTAACAGAGCGAGCGGCACCAATTCACATCGGTAGTGTTTCTGATACTGCTATCAGAACAGTAACAACTTTACAAAACTACACAAATACACATCGCTTCAACTAGTTAAACGGTTTTGTTGAAAACGCCCGGAAGAAGAGAGCAAAACAGAGCGAGAGGAATTGGATTAGCACCGTCCCCCCACTGTCCCTACTAATAAAGTATTTATTAGTGGTCACAAGTAAAGTATATTGCAGCTGGACTCGGAGTGCCAGAGCTCCCGCAGGAAATCCGTCAGGCCGAGCCCCGGTATCCGGAAACATGTCATATTTATACCGGGTGGCCGGGCCTCGGTGATGGTGGGTCTCAGGCCCGGGCTGCTGCGTCTGGTGTTACCGGGTGGTTTGTTTGTTTGTAGAGGTCCTCCGGGGTGGGGTGGGGTTGGGTTGAGTGGGGTGGGGCGGGCTGGGTACCTTCTGGGGGTACAGTAGCTCCCGTAATATGGTCGCTGCAGGCCCCGAGCCTGTTGGACATCAGGCCCTCCTGCCCTGTGTTGGGTCCCAGGTAGCGGGGGTGCCTATCGCAGCCAGTCCCTTGCTGCCCTCTCCGGGGGAGAGTAGCTCCCCCGGTATATATCCCCATACCCCTCTCCCTTTTGACTCCTGTACACAGCACACACTCACACATGAAGGGTTTTGGGGGCGTGTGTTCAGTGGGGTGTAGTGGATGGGGCCACGTAGGTGGTCCTCTTGGCTGCACTCTGCAGTTCCCCGCCCCTGTTTTAATTACACCTTAGACATCACTACTTATCAAACACACACACACACATTAGGTCTTGGGGGGTGGTTGCAGTGAGTGGCATCTGGTGGGCGGGGCTCTTTGGGTATGTAGGCTGCCCAGAAGGCCGCGCTCCCAGTTCTACAAGTTCGGGTTTGGGTCACACTTCATCAACTGGATAAGGATATTATATAGCTCCCCAAATGCAAGTGTCAGGACAAATGATCAAACTTCTCCAAGCTTCAGTCTGCAGAGAGGTACAAGACAGGGTTGCCCACTTTCTCCCTCACTTTTTGCTATTTTCATCGAACCTTTAGCAGCTGCTATCAGACAAGATAGAAATATTAAAGGCATCCAACCCCAAAATATTGAGCATAAAATAAGTCTTTATGCTGATGATGTATTACTTTTCCTCCAGAACTCACAGACGTCTCTCACTCACACGATCACACTCATAAATAAATTGTCAGCACTTTCTGACTACTCTATCAACTGGTCTAAGACCACAGTTCTGCCCATTAACTGTAGGGTCCAGAATATACCTGTGATCACTTTACAGGCAGGAAATATTAGATATTTAGGCATAAACATTTCCTCCAGGCTCTCAGAGCTAACAAAGCTAAATTATGTGCAATTATTAAAGACAGTAGAGGACGATCTCTCTCGTTGGAAGTCCTTACCTATATCACTTATGGGGAGAGTTGCAACCATTAAAATGATGATACTACCAAACGTTAACTATTTGTTCTCAATGATCCCCATAAAACCATCTGCTACTTGGTTTAAGTCACTAGATTCATGCATCTCCAAATTTCTGTGGAAAAACAAACCACCACGTATTAGTTTAAAAATGCTACAGAAAACCAAGGAAAGTGGTGGATTAGATTTACCTAATTTTCAGCACTATTCCTTAGCCAATAGGTTACAGTATATATCAAAATGGTTTAAACCTAGCCCAATAGATGAACCATGGATAAATATAGAACAAGCATTGTGTGATAATCTGGAAATCTCTGACCTTCCACTTATTAGTCAAAACGTAAAAAATCACAAATGTTTCAAAAGCATTAACATCAGCACCTCTCTGACAGCCTGGTGGGAATTTCTTAAAATAACAAAGTCTTCACTTGTCCCATGTAAGCTTACACCCATCTGGAACAATCCTGACATACTGCAAAACCAAAAAATGCTAAACTTTACTCTGTGGAAGATCAAAGGAATCAAACATCTGGAGCATATAATCCAAAATGGAAATTTTATTTCATTTGATGAGCTCATATCACAACATGAGATAGGCAGCAATAAATTCCTAGAATATCAACAACTTAAGTCTATAATAACAATTAAATATATCCTCCACCAACCAGACTTACAACTCCCGATTGGGGTAGCAGAATTTCTAAGCATCTGCACCCCAAAACTACTATCAAAAATATATAAATTATTGTCTAAGATAGATGACACAATGTCTCTACCGTCCTCAAAATGGGAGGCAGATTTATCCATCAGTTCTAGTCATAGCTTCTGGCCACAAATATGTTTGAACACCTTCAGAATGACTCAGAATTCTAATTTACAGCTCATACAATACAAAATCCTTCATAGAACACACTATACAGGACAAAGGATGTCCAGGATGGGTCTAACGCACTCAAACATCTGCTCACATTGCACAGATAACACACCTGATGATTATGCACACGCTTTGTGATTTTGTGCTTTTCCCCTGTTGGGGGGGGGGGGGGCAGGGTGATGGTGGGTCTCAGGTACAGTAACTCCCGGAATATGGTCGCTGCAGGCCCCGAGCCTGGTGGACATCAGGCCCTCCTGCTCTGTGTTGGGTCCCAGGTAGCGTGGATGCCTATTGCAGCCAGTCCCTGGCTGCCCTCTCCGGGGGAGAGTAGCTCCCCCGGTGTATATCCCCATACCCCTCTCCCTTCTGGCTCCTGTACACAGCACACACTCACACATGAAGGGTTTTGGGGGCATGTGTGTTCGGTGGGGTGTAGTGGATGGGGCCACGTAGGTGGTCCCCTTTGGTTGCACTCTGCAGTTTCCCGCCCCTGTTTTAATTACACCTTAGACATCACTACTTATCAAACACACACACTTGGGGGGTGGTTACACTGAGTGGCATCTGGTGGGCGGGGCTCTTTGGGTATGTAGGCTTCCCAGAGGGCCGCGCTCCCAGTTCTACAAGGTTGGCTGCCCCTCAATTTTAATCGCTCACTATTAGAAAATATTGAAGAGCCAGAAGGGTGAGGGGAGGGGTCTTCTTCCCACACCCCTGCTTCCTGGTTGCTGCTCGGGGCGGGAGGGGCCAGGAGGATTAATTAATTGTTCTGCTGGTTCGGGGTCTGTGGTGGCTGGGGGGCTGCTGGCCCTCTGGTGTGCCCGCTGCACTACACCCCAGCGGAGTCGAGGGAGGGAGGACGTGTGGATGTGTGGATGTATGGGACGTGAAAGTGTGTGTGGTGATGATTGGGCCTGGATCTGGGACTTGCTGTCGCCTGGCCTGCCTGTGCTTCTCCCGATGGGGGGGCAGCGTTGCCTCTCCCCGCTGCTCGCGACTTCACCCACCTGTGGGCACGTCTTGACTCCCAGGGCACTTGGCCAGGGGCGCTGGGGCAGGCTGGGGCGCTTGGCCCTCCCGGGTATTGGGTGGGGCCTCTGCCGGGGGGTTTTGGGGCGCTCGGGCTCCTGGGGCCCGGGTCCGGTGCACGGCCCATGTCTGGGCGGCTGGGGCCTGGTGGGGTCGGTGGGCTGTTGCCCCTGGCTCCTGGAGGGCCTCTGCCCTATGCTTATGGGGGCTCTACCCGGGGGCTTCCTCTGCAGTCGTCTGGGAGGATGCGTGGTTGCCCCTGCGGTGGGCTTCCTGGGTTCTGTGCTCTGTGGGGGCTGCTGGTGGCCTGGGTCTTGTGGCCCTCTCTGCCTGCTTCTGATTGCTTGGGGGGGCTGTGGATTGTGGCCCTGTACGCTTATACACTCATAACTAAGCACGGTTATCATGTAGGTCCTGTGCCATGGGTGTTGCATGTTCTCACACACACACACATTCATTAGTCCAGTAGCATGCACGCTAAGCAGTTGATGTATTATCATGTCGTCTCAGGTCATCTATATCCACAGTTGTGTTGTATGCGATTGCCGCTTCTTGTGCTTGTTTTTGTTTGTTTGTGTGTTTGTTTGTTCTCTGCTTGTCTGCTTTCAGGTGCTCCTGGTGGCGCTAAGGCTGGATTCCCCTCAGAGGCCATGGATTGTTGTCTGTTTTGTTTTTACAGGTGTAGCAGCTGGTTGTCTGGTTTTTGTTTCTATTTTTGTTCTGTTTCCTCTTCTTTCCTCTTCTTCTTTCCTTGTCCCCCGGTCCGGTTCAGTTCTATTACATGTCATATATTGTAAACAGAAATAAATAAATGGGCATCAAGGGGAGCTTTACATTTGTAAAACTTCCCTTGGCGAGTTGGAGAGTTACAACCATTAAAATGATGATGAACTGGTTTAAAACATACTTAAAGAACAGGAAGTACTTTGTGCTAATAGGTAACTTTACATCTGAGCAGACAAGCATCACATGTGGAGTTCCCCAAGGTTCCATCCAGGGACCTCTTCTGTTTAACCTCTACATGCTCCCACTGGCACAGATTATAAAAACCAACAAAATAAACTACCATAGCTATGCAGATGACACACAGATGTATATAACAATGTCACCAGGAGACCGAGGCCCTGTACAGGTCCTTGGTAAATGCATTGAGGAGATTAGACCTAGTTGTACCTTTCCTGGATTCTGGCATTGGCTGACGGCTTTGCTTTGCGGTAAGACGTATTGCATCACTTCCTGTTGCTTTGTGTGTGTGCGCTGTGAAAGTTCTCGCTCCTCTTGAACTACTAATAATCACCTTATTTCTCCCTATGATTTTCGCATCTTGCATAGTTATCTCTATCCCATACTTGTTATATTCTAACACTCACTCTTACAGATATTTAGTTTTTATTTTTCACTTTTTAGCGGTGTGTCTGGTTCTCTAGCTTAGCATGGCTACCAGTTCTCTTCCTCTATCTCCTGCTTTCACCTGCTCTGTGTGTCAGATGTTTAGTTACTCCTCTGCCTCCTTTACAGGTAATGGTACATGTAACAAATGTAGTCTTTTTGTAGTTTTGGAGGCAAGGTTATCTGAATTGGAAGCTCAGCTCTGCAATGTTGAAAACCACCCGATAGCGAGTCAAATGCATTCGAGGGGCCAGAGCGGACAACATAGAATCCTATTTAAAACTGCTGGCTAAGGATAAACGTAAATACGGTAAAATAGTTATTCACGTCGGCGGTAATGACACCCGGTTACGCCAATCGGAGGTCACTAAAATTAATGTTGCATCGTGTGTAATTTTGCCAAAACAATGTGGGACTCCGTAGTTTTCTCTGGACCCCTGCCAAATCTGACCAGTGATGACATGTTTAGCCGCATGTCCTCATTCAATCGCTGGTTGTCTAGATGGTGTCCAGCAAACAACGTGGGCTACATAGATGATTGGCAATCTTTCTGGAGAAAACCTGGTCTGATGAGGAGAGACGGCATCCATCCCACTTTGGAAGGAGCGGCTCTCATTTCTAGAAATATGGACGAATTTATTAGTCATCCAAAAACATCACAACCCAGGGTTGAGACCAGGATGCAGAGTTGTAGCCCTCTGTATATTTTCTCTTACAGAAACCTGGCTGCAGCAGGAGGATCATGTTAGCATTAATGAATCAACTCCCTCTGACTATTTAAATGTTCACGTTCCTCCAACCACAGGCAGAGGAGGAGGAGTGGCAGCTATCTTCAGATCAGGGTTACTAATCAGTCCTAGACCCAAGATTAGCTTTAGCTCTTTTGAATCTCTGATTCTCAGTTTTTCCCACCCAAAGTGGAAATCACAAAAACCTCTTGTGTTTGTTGTTGTGTATCGTCCACCTGGCCCTTATTCTGAGTTTCTGTCTGAATTCTCAGAGTTTTTATCTCAGTTAGTGCTGAGTTCAGATAAAGGCATTGTAGTGGGTGACTTTAATATTCATGTAGATGTTGAAAATGACAGCCTAAATATTAACTTTAATTCTATATTAGACTCTATTGGATTTTCTCAAAGTGTTCACAGACCTACTCACTGCCTTAATCATAAACTTGACCTTGTGCTGACTTATGGCATTGAGAGTGAACAGTTAACAGTGTTCCCTCATAACCCTGTCTTGTCTGACCATTTTTTAATAACTTTTGAATTTACATTACTTGACTACACGGTTTCTGAGAAGAATTCTACATATAGAAGGTGTCTGTCAGAGAATGCTGTAACCAGATTTAAAGAGTTGATTCTTCACTGCCATGTGCAGATATGACAGAGGACGGCTACCTTTACTCCAGTAGAACTTGACTCTCTTGTTGACAGCACTATAGCTTCAATGCGTACAACACTGGACAATGTTGCCCCTCTGAAAAGGAAGGTAATCAGTCAGAAGAGGTTGGCTCCTTGGTATAATTCACAGCTGCTTTAAAGCAGACTGCAAGAAAGCTGGAGAGACAGTGGCGTTCCTCTAATTTAGAAGAGTCTCAATTAGTCTGGAAAGATAGTTTAATAACGTATAAGAAAGCACTTCGTAAAGCTAGAACTGCTTATTATTCATCATTGATAGAAGAGAATAAGAATAATCCCAGGTTTCTTTTCAGCACTGTTGCCAGGCTGACAAAGAGTCCGAGCTCTGTTGAGCCATGTATTCCTTTAACTCTCAGCAGTGATGATTTCATGAGATTCTTCATCAATAAAATTGTTTCTATCAGAGAGAAGATTAATGGAATCCTTCCCACTATTATCACTGATGTATCATCAAGTAGAGGAGCTTTAGAAGTATCTTTCGAACCTGAATTGTATTTAGACAGCTTCTGTCCAGTTGATCTTTCTGAGCTAACAACAGCAATAGTCTCTTCTAAACCATCAACTTGTATGTTAGACCCAATCCCAACCAGACTGTTCAAGGAGGTTTTCCCCTTAATTGACACTTCCATATTGGATTTGATCAATCGGTCTTTGTTGACAGGATATGTACCTCAGACTTTTAAGGTTGCTGTAATTAAACCTTTACTTAAAAAACCTACTCTTGATTCAGAAGTGTTGGCTAATTATCGACCTATATCCAATCTCCCTTTTTTGTCTAAAGTTCTTGAAAAAATAGCAGCTCAACTTTGTGATCATTTACATAGAAATAATCTGTTTGAAGAGTTTCAGTCAGGATTCAGAGTGCATCATAGCACAGAAACAGCACTGGTGAAAGTTACCAATGATCTCCTCTTAGCCTCTGATAGCGGACTTGTTTCTGTGCTTGTCCTGTTGGATCTCAGTGCTGCATTTGATACGATTGATCACAGCATTCTGTTACAGAGACTTGAACATGTTATTGGGATTAAAGGAACTGCATTAGGCTGGTTTAAGTCATATTTATCTGATAGATTCCAGTTTGTTCTTGTAAATGAAGAATCTTCCTCACACGTTGGAGTAAGTCATGGAGTTCCTCAGGGTTCTGTGCTTGGACCAATTCTTTTTACTCTATACATGCTTCCATTAGGTAACATTATCAGACAGCATGGCATAAATTTCCATTGTTATGCTGATGATACTCAGCTGTACTTATCTATGAAACCAGATGAAACCAATAGGTTGGTCAGACTACAAGCCTGTCTTAAAGACATAAAGACCTGGATGACTCAGAACTGTCTGCTTTTAAATTCAGACAAACTGAAGTTGTTCTCTTTGGACCTGAGCGCTTCAGGGAGAAATTGTCTAGTTATATAGTTACTCTAGATGGTATTTCCTTGGCTTCTAGTTCTACAGTGAGGAACCTTGGAGTTATTTTTTACCAGAATTTATCATTTGACGCACATATAAAACTGGTTTCTAGGACTGCCTTCTTTCACCTTCGTAATATTGCTAAAATCAGACAGGAGACTGAAGATTGGACTACTGTAATTCTTTATTATTGGGCTGTCCCACATATTCTCTGAAAAGCCTCCAGCTGATCCAAAATGCTGCAGCCAGAGTTCTGATGAGAACTAACAGGAGAGATCATGTTTCTCCAGTTTTAGCTTCTCTTCATTGGCTCCCTGTTAAATTCAGAATAGAATTTAAGATTCTTCTCCTCACATATAAAGCTCTTAATGACCGAGCTCCATCATATCTTAAAGATCTCATTGTAAGATATTTTCCTAACAGAGCACTTCGCTCCCAAACTGCAGGTTTACTTGTTGTTCCCAGAGTTTCTAAAAGTAGAATGGGAGGCAGAGCCTTCAGTTATCAGGCCCCTCTCTTGTGGAATAAGCTGCCAGTAAATGTCCAGGAAGCAGACACCCTTTCCACTTTTAAGATTAGGCTTAAAACTTTCCTTTTTGATAAAGCTTATAGTTAGGGATGGCTCAGGTAATCCTGAAACATCCCATAGTTAAGCTGCTATAGGCTTAGACTGCTGGGGGACCTCATCTGTCACACCTTTCCTCACTTTGCTCTCTTTTTCCCCTGTTTAATTTCTCAAATGATATTATGTCCATGTGACATTATTGTGGTTATTAACTTGTGTTTCCCTGTTCCAACAGATATCCTTTGAATGGATTTATGGTGTTTTTCCCCCCTCTTTTCCCTCTTTTCTGTCTTCTCAAACCCCAGCTGGTCGAGGGGGCCACCCTTCCTGAGTCTGGTTCTGCCAGAGGTTTCTTCCTGTGTCTGGTTCTGCCAGAGGTTTCTTCCTGTGTCTGGTTCTGCCAGAGGTTTCTTCCTGAGTCTGGTTCTGCCAGAGGTTCCTTCCTGGTTCTGCCAGAGGTTTCTTCCTGGTTCTGGTTCTGCCAGAGGTTTCTTCCTGTTAAAAGGGAGTCGTTCCTTTCCACAGTCGCCACAGGCTCAGGACGGGAGATTGGACTGAAGACAAGTTTCGGTGCGATCTGTTGGTGTCCTTAGCTAGGATTGTGATGATTATTACTTTTGATGCCTTCTTTAAGTTATATTTGAACCTGGGTGCTGACTGGTTGTCTTGTTTTGTTTTTCAGGCTGGGCTGGACGGCTGGGAGGAGCGCTCTCACCATTAGCACCTTTGCCCTGTTACTAATCTGGCACCAGTTAAAGCCTGCTCTCTCCTGGCCCGCTCATGCCAGTTCTATTTGCACAGCCAGAGATAGGTGCCCAGCCCAGCCTGCCTCCGAGCCAGCCAGTAGCTCGTATCCAAGCCTGTCTTCACAGGTCCCTACACGAGATCATCGGAACACGAGAACCACTCTCCTCACGAGCCTTGCACAGATCCACCTGGACACGGAGCCTCCTTGTTCCTCACCCGGACCCTGGATCGTTCTCCTCGCCTCCTGGAATTCTAACTTCCCCTTCCCTAAATAAATCCTTTTTGACCTCTACCGTCCGTCTGTCTCCTGTTCGCTTTTGGATCCAGTCCTCTCCAGCCCTAACAAGGATATTGTTTTTGAATTGGCTCTACATGAATGAATTGGATTATTTTGAAATTAATTAATTGGATTTCATGGATTGTGATTACAATGAATTGAATTCCAATTGGCTTAAATTGGACTATATTATTTAAGTGCCTTGAGATAACATTTGTTGTAATTTGGCGCTATATAAATAAAACTGAATTGAATTGAACTGAATTTTTTCCTGGGATCGTCACCCGGAAGTGGAAGGAGACAATATTCCTGTTGTTGTCGTCAGAAAGAAACAAACAGCGCGATGGAGAATGCGCCGTTGTGCATCGTCTGTTCCATAACCAGCTCATCACAGATGGAGAGGGACGCAGCTTCATCTCGCTCTGCGTTCTCCATCTTTCTGAATGCCTGAGTTTGTTGTTGTTGGTGGTGAAGACGTCAACAGGAAGTGGCTCTATTAGCGATAGATGAAATGGGTACAGCGCCACCTATGGTACCGGGGTATGACATGCTTTGTGCTTTTTGCACCGCGATTCGTTCACATATCCAAGGATAATTACCCTTGCTCAGATAAGGAGCATAACCCAACTATAGCTATAATCGAGTTAATTTCATCATGTAAACCCACTGACTGTTGTCATTAAGCTGTGTTTCCCTGTCTCAACAGATATCTTTTGAATAGTGTTACAGTGTTTGTTGTCCCCTATTTTCTGTCTTTGAGATTACTCTTGTTGTGAATTGATGCTATGTAGAAAAATGATTGAATTTGATGTATCTGGAATAAAATTCCACCTCTGAACAATATATAAATACAAGCGTGCTGATGAACATTTTTTTCTTTGATACTCTTCTCTTCGCCCATTTTCTGTAGGAAACTATGCATACTTTTCCTGTCTTTCTGAAACTATCTGAAGCAAAGGAATCAGTTGTGTTCTAGTAAATAAATTAATTGGAAATGGTTCAACAGATTTCAAGGTGAAACTGGGCCTTTTAAATAAGGACCTGCAGCTGTGTGTAAATGTTCATGTTCACTTCATATAAATGTTCAATCTCTATCTAAACCTTTGACAATCACATTCAGGACTCAGACATCCTGTTGTCAGTTAAGTTTAATACATATAATAAAATAAAATATTTACATAATATAAACATTGTATATGTGCATTTCTTCAAGACACAAATAAATCTTTTTGCCAAAACATTGTAGTTCTTCATCAATCAAACAGAGTTGAGATAGCATGCGCTTCAATGACACGAAAAAACACAACAGCAGACATTCTGCTAAATCCTTCAGGGAGGACAGGCCCAAAGGCAGTTTGGAATAAAACATTGTCTCAAAGCTTATTCAAGAATTAAACTAAGTGTCTCTTAGCAAGTAGAGAATATGGCTCTCAGAAGATGTATTGTGATATAGAAGGCACTAATGTCCAAATGAAAATAAGAATCACTTTAAAGAGTCCTGTCTCCATCCATTTACTTCAGTAACATGTGCATGATATGTTGAGTAAAAACGTTTTTGCATTTGTGTTTGAATGATCGCTATTTCATATAAAAATGTAGTACCAGCTACATCACTGTAATAAAAAACTTGTCAGAACAGAATCAATCTGTCTTTGTCATGGCATCTAATTGTTCTTTGGGATTTGTTTATAATTTTTCTAAAAAAATTGTCTTTAATTTAAAAAGATTTTTATTTTTTATTTTTTTTTATTTATATATTCATTTTATTATTGTCACATATTTTATTTTCTTCTTTAGCAAACAGACTACACCTAAGCCAAATTTATAGGCTTATGGTGCTTGATACTTAAACCCATACAAAAACAAGCGCTGTAATATTATAATATTATAATATTATAATTATGACAGTGTAGTCCAAAGTGGCCAGATCACACAGTCTGGGGCGGATCCTCACAGCTATGTGTCCGGTGGGTGCGGTGCGGACCTCGCACAGTCTGTTACGTTTTCTCCTCTCAGGACTTTTCTCACATGTGCCTCTTCATGTGCAGGGCGAGGTGGTCTGACCGGGAGAAGGCCCGTTCACACAGGTCACACTGGAACGGTCGATGCCCGGTGTGCTTCCTGAAATGACGTGTGAGCTCGTCAGAGCGAGCGAACTTCCAGCCGCAGCCCTCCCAGCTGCAGTGGTACGGTTTCTCCCCTGCAGCCACAAAACAAGCGTTAGTGACGTCATTGTTTGAAGGCAAGTAATGGTTGGCTGAATGGACAACTCTGAGTACATATTCAACATGCGGTTGTTACCTGTGTGCGTCCTGAGGTGAGCCTTCAGGTGGGAGCTCTTAGTGTACGTTTTCCCGCAGCCGGTGAACGTGCAGGTGTGCGTCGCAGTCCGTTTCCTCGGCCACGTTCGACGGCTCCTCTTCGGCTTGCTGTCAATCATTTCCAGAGGGGAAGAGGGTGGGGTAAGCAGCACCCGCTGCACGGCTACAGGCTGCTGCTGAATGCTCCTGGCCGCGTCCTCTCCGAACACACCGGGGCGCGGATTACGGCTGTGAGCCCCGTGGGGAAGCTGGATCCCGGTATACTGGTGAGGAAATACCCCGGACGCAGTGTGACAGACAAAACTCTGCGGGAATATCAGCGTGCTGGTATCGCACATCTGAGACTTTTGGTACTCGGAGCTCATCAGGTCCTCCGGACTGAGCGGTGGGGTTATGCTGCCTATGGAAGCCTGCGGAGAGTTGGCCAGCCTCGGCTGCTGCTCACATGACACCAAGCAAGAGACACTCCCTTCATGCTTTGTTTTAGCACAGCTCTGAGGTCCGTAAGCGTCCGTTGTGGTGAGCTCAACTTTAATGTCCTCCTGGGAGGAGAAAGATGTGGAGCTGATCATGAATCTCCCCTGGATTGTGGGGCTGCTATCCATGTCAGACCGAAGAAGCTCCGCCATCAGACTGTGCCAAGGCGGTGGAGGGATGTTCATGTCCGACACAGATGTGTAGTTGGCCTGCTGCTGCTGGTGAAATACGGATTCCCCGGACTCCTGAGGTCCATAGCACTCAGCTGCAGTCCCGGAGACTGGCGCGCAGTCGCAGCTGGTGGTGTTTGCAAGAATAAACTCAAGATCCAGGAAGTTGTCCAAGTCCTCTTCGACCTTTTTGTCCAGATAGCTGCTGTCCACCTCTGGCGCGCTGCTCATGGCGCCCCTCCGCCCCTGGAGCGCAGGTAAGAGTACAGTTATTGATCTACTTTTCTTTTTAAAGCAGCAATAAAAGTTTTCTCAGCTCTGCAGATGACTAATGACAAGAATTCAAATAAAAAAGAGTTCAAAATGTGCAGCCACAAAAGAACTAAATTAAACTCAGTTCAACAGCTGATTGCATAGCCTGCTCCGAGCTCTGTGTGGTTAAAACTCTCCAAGAGCAAATAAGCAAATGTACCAAAAGTGATGCACTGGATCTGTGCCAAAGCCAGAGCTGGCTGAACTAAATAAGAGCACAACTTACATGTTCCCAACCTTTCTCCTTTTGGATAGAAAACGTGGAGATTGAAGGTAAAATGCTCCCACTCAAGGCCATTTCCACATGTGGCTATGACCAGCCGGAAAATCCCGCAACAGGTGATAAAATCGACTTTTTCTCTTGTAAGGAAGTCTTTAGAATCCACCGAGTCCTAGAAGCTGCAGAGCGTGGTGCCTCCGATGAGCTGCTGCTTCTCGTTGTGCGCCGGAAGGTAACTTTCCCCCTAGATATCGCTGCAGAAATCAGACCAGTGCAGGGCCGGGCAAGGATGTGCGTTCAGCATCCCTCGAAATTTAGCCTCGGTATAAAAGTCACACTCAGCCTGCGAGGCAGAGTGAAGGTGGGCGAGTCAGAGGGGGACTGGAGCTCTGTTGCGGACAGCTACTGTACTTAACCTTCTCACTGAGAAGAACCCGCCCCTCTGTCAGAGGCGTCCGACAAGTGGCAGCCAGGGCAGATACGGGCAGACACCGCCCCTGCAGCGGCGTTACGGTGTAACACAAGCAATTACCACTTTGCCGAAGACTGATCGAGGAAAACTAGAAAGGCTCACAGGCTTTATAGGAGAGGAGGAAAGATGCTGCATGAGCCAGACGTGAAACGAGCAACTGAGAATGATTTGATTGTGTAAATCATCATCAGTGGCGGATTTAACAATTTGGGGGCCCTAGGCGAACTTAGCTGGGGGCCCTTCAAAACCGTTCTTTTAACACAAAGGGACCCAATAGGCTACTTGCATTAAATAAAGAGTAGAATGTGAGAAATAAGTTTAAAATATAACACCAGTACATATCAAAATGCAAAGTATGTATTTATTTAATTTTTTACAAAGAAAACTCACCAGACAGTTGTGTGAGTGAGAAAGAGAGAGAACTTAGTTGGAGTAGTAGAGAGTGGGTGTATGGGAGTGAGGTTGATGTAAAGGTGACGTTGCTCTACTAATGCATCAGTAGTAAACTGTGCAACAAGGCATATTCATTCATTTTGAATATGCTTACTGAGGTATGTATCTGTGAGCTGTTTTTCTTGAATTCTCCACAGATGCTCCTTCATGGGTAAAATTGAACCATTAATTGCACTTGTCCCAGGAAATTGCCATGAACATTCATACAACTTTGTGTCCTCTAAATGCAAGATTATGCTCAGCGAGATGGCTAACAATGGCAAGCAATCTTTTTAAAAATTCTTTCCATCTAGTAGCTTCAGCATTTATGAGATCCTGTCTCACCTGATCGATAGGTGAGTGCTCAGTGTCTGCCAGGCATCCATGTGTGAGACGGGTTGGGCAGACCTCTCATGTTGCTTAAGGTGAGCTTGGAGGCTTCTAAAGTTGCTAAAGCCTGTGTTGGAGCTCAGCTGTGTGTCTCCATCACCGAAAAGCACATGGCAGAATCCTTGGACTTGCTGTAGACTAGCCAGGACCTGTTGATTTTCTCCCTGTTCCTCATTAACATGAAGTAATTGACTTTTGTGAATCGCCGACCTTCTTGGTTTCGGGGTAACTCTAGCTCGAGTTGAACTGGTCCTTTCATCACAATGTCGCATCGTTCCCTCTCGTTAACAACGGCTGGCCACAGCGCCAGGTCATCTCCCAATATTCCGAATTAGTCGGCTTGTCATCCATCAGCTCGTCTGCTCCGTCAGAAATAGCTGATAGCTCATCACATAGGAGTAGCTCTCCTGAATCTTCAACGACCGGCTTGACGTTAACGTTGTTAGAGTCAACCGGCGTTGTTGACACATTAAAAAAACTAAGTTTGGGGTGTGTAGCGTTCTTTTGTTTTGTTTCCTCCCGCTTTCTCCTTTTATTAGCCCCTGTCACGTACCAGAGAGGGATTTAGGACGCAGATGCAGGGTCGTGGTTTCAAGAGGTTTATTATAATAAACACAAGACAAGATCGCGGCACCTCAGGGCGCTCTCCCGGCAGTGCAAACGAAACAGGCTATAAACGCTAAGCGCTCCCCTCTGTAACTAAAGGGGAGGAGGAGCGCGGCTATGAAAATTAACAAACGTAAAATCTCTCCACAACGGGAGGAAAACAGAAACACTATGAACACTTAACAAAGCAAAGTCACGCTCTCAAAATGAGGCGGATAAAACAAAGGCGCACTCTTTCAAAACAGAGGCTCTATCAAACTTTAACTTTAACTTAAAGCTCTCCTTTAACGGAGGCGACTGTAACAAGTAAGAACGAAAAATCACTCCGTAAAAATGGAGGAAAAACAAAGGCTATGAAACTTACCGTTCAATAAATAACTAAGGCTATGGCTGTGGAATAATTTACAAAACAAGATTGCACTGCAGGAGAGTCGCTCGCTGCAGGCTCGTGGAAACTGTGGAGACAAGACAAGGAGAGTGGCTGGTAGTGACGCTCGTAATGAGACAACAAACTGGCACTGGACAAAGGGAAACGCAGACTATTTGAACACATGAGGGACCAAGAGCAACAGGTGGAAACACTTTGGAATCAGGGAAGACAATCAGACGCATGACACGGGAGGAAGGGCAAGAGCAATTCTCATGTTTTTTGCTTGTTTGTTTTTTGTCTTTGTTTTCCATTTAAACATACACAATTACAATTTACAAACACAATGGTTGGGGGGCTACTGTCCAGAGGCCCCAAGCACTGCTTAATAGGGAAGGGGCAGCTGGTCGGGGGCCCCCCTCAGGTTGGGGGCCTCAGCCAAGTGCCTGCCTTTGCCTTAATGGTAAGGCCGCATCTGATAATCATATTCTAAAATGTTTGCCTCGTTGATTTGTTAACTATGTTTCTGAGAACAGGACAAAATTTTTTTTTGCTAAACAGAGATGACAGAACAGGAGGTGCATAGTTTGTTTGTTTTGTTTTTTTCTTTTCTTTATTGGTAGGGGCCCTCTGGGGTGGGGCGGGTGGGTGTCTTCTGGGTGCACAGTCGCTCCCTGAATACGGCCGCTGCAGGCCCCGGACCTGGTGGACATCAGGCCCTCAAGTCCTGTGGTAGGTCCCAGGAAACTGGGGTGCCTATTGTAGCCAGTCTCTGGCTGCCCTCTCCGGGGGAGCTTCTCTCCCCTGGTCTATATCCCCATACCCCTCTCCCTTCTGGCTCCTGTACACAGCACACACTCACACACGTAGGGTTTTGGGGACGTGTGTGTTCTGTGTAGAGGATGGGGCCACATAGGTGGATGTGCGGATGTATGTGATGTGCAACTGTGTGTGGTGATGACTGGGCCTGGATCTGGGACTCGCTGTCCTCTGGCCTGCTTGTGCTGTTCCTGATGGAACCTATTGGTTTCATCTGGTTTCATAAATAAGTACAGCTGAGTATCATCAGCATAACAATGGAAATTTATGCCATGCTGTCTAATAATGTCACCTAATGGAAGCATGTATAAAGTAAAAAGAATTGGTCCAAGGACAGAACCCTGAGGAACTCCATGACTTACTCTGATGTGTGAGGAAGATTCTTCATTTACAAGAACAAACTGGAATCTATCAGATAAATATGCCTTAAACCAGCCTAATGCAGTTCCTTTAATCCCAATAACATGTTCAAGTCTCTGTAACAGAATGCTGTGATCGATCGTATCAAATGCAGCACTGAGATCCAACAGGACAAGCACAGAAACAAGTCCGCTATCAGAAGCTAACAGGAGATCATTGGTAACTTTCACCAGTGCTGTTTCTGTGCTATGATGCACTCTGAATCCTGACTGAAACTCTTCAAACAGATTATTTCTATGTAAATGATCACAAAGTTGAACTGCAACTATTTTTTCAAGAACTTTAGACAAAAAAGGGAGATTGGATATAGGTCGATAATTAGCCAACACTTCTGAATCAAGAGTAGGTTTTTTAAGTAAAGGTTTAATTACAGCAACCTTAAAAGTCTGAGGTACATATCCTGTCAACAAAGACCGATTGATCAAATCCAATATGGAAGTGTCAGTTAAGGGGAAAACCTCCTTGAACAGTCTGGTTGGGATTGGGTCTAACATACAAGTTGATGGTTTAGAAGAGACTATTGCTGTTGTTAGCTCAGAGAGATCAACTGGGCAGAAGCTGTCTAAATACAAATCAGGTCCTAAAGATACTTCTAAAGCTCCTCTACTTGATGATACATCAGTGATAATAATGGGAAGGATTCCATTAATCTTCTCTCTGATAGAAACAATTTTATTGATGAAGAATCTCATGAAATCATCACTGCTGAGAGTTAAAGGAATACATGGTTCAACAGAGCTCGGACTCTTTGTCAGCCTGGCAACAGTGCTGAAAAGAAACCTGGGATTGTTCTTATTCTCTTCTATCAATGATGAATAATAAGCAGTTCTATTCTTGCAAAGAGTTTTCTCATTTTAAACCATATTTTTAGGCTAATTGAGATGAAGTTGATGATAAGTTAGATATTTCTAAATTCGTGGAATATCTTTTTTTTTATCATTTGACATTTTTGAACAGGCGAATGTCAGCGATGATACAGAAGCAATTTATGGATTTGATCAATTTACTGAATTTTACCAGGTGATTGCTTTGGTATTTTGATAAATAAATAAAAACGACAAAAAAAACTTTGATTGGATGTGTCAGCTGTTTTAGTACATCATCTTTATCAAAGGACACTTTAAAAGAGGATTAAAAATTTGTGTATATTTGAAACAGGCACAAAATCTTCATGAGATACATGTTCTTCATGACTTGACCCAAAGCTTTATTGGTGCTTCTTTTGAAATGGATCTGTAAATTTGTGTAATTTCCACATAAAGGTGTTCTGAAAAAGATCAAACTCTGAGAAGGAGTGAAGGTCATGGTTTCAGCATTAACAGACAAACAGATTCAGAAATGAAATTAGGACTTTTTGAGTACAGTCTTGCAATTTACATGGACTTGAAACTGTAGTGTGACTGATGTACGTTTTATATTATTTATCAATTGTCAACGGGCGACGTCGCTTTGAGTGGTCAGCTAGACTGGAAAAGCGCTATACAAGTACAGTCCATTTACTCTTGGCTTGAATTGGACTGTATCATTGAAGTGCCTTGAGATGACATTTGGTATGATTTGGAGCTATATAAATAAACTGAATTGAATCTGCTCTTCCATAAGGTGATAGTTGCAAACCATGCAGAAAGCATTGATGTTTCAAATTTCCAAGATTTCACCAAACATACAACACAAATTCTTGACAGTATACTTGGCATTTTACCAATCCATACCCCTGGGAAGAGAAAAGGTAGTTTGAGGCTTATCAGAGCACTGCTTCCTTGTTCCAAGATATGGTTTCTTTTAAAGATAAGATTAGACTTTCAGTTAAAGCTATTGCTGCTTGATTGGGCAGAGAATGGCTCCTCTCAGCGCAAATACTTTATTTAATTGTTAAACCTCTTGGAAACACCTGCTTTTTTGTCTCCACTTTCCCCTGCATGGTAGGAAACTTGTGCTACGCTGTGTATTTGTGTGAGAGAGAACAGAGATGAGCTGTGGGCCAGAGCACTTTCTCGTTGCATTAGAGACAGAGACTTGGAGACAGAGAGTGGGTTCTTGTCTTAGCTTATATAGGCAGGTTATTTTTAACCAACACCCCCTTCCTTATTCCTTATTACTGCACTTCCTCTTCTGCTCTCTCAGGAAGCCCACTTGGACAAGTTCCCTACCGACACGCAGTTCTGACTCCAAGAGAATCATGGGATTTAATCAATCTGAGAGGGCCAAGTACTGTGGTTAGAGACATAGACGCAGAGAGGCATGGAGAAAGGGAGAACGGGGAGGGAAGCTGGCATTTCTTCAGTGCATGACTTGCAGAGGCCTGGGCCTCTTCCAGCACTTGTTACAATTTTGCTCTGAAATACCTCAGACAGAGAGCAGTGAACTCAAAGGGAAAAACACTAGGAGACAGGACATGAAAGAGAGAGAAAATTAAACACTGATTCTGTTACTTCAACTCAGACTGGCCTGTTAACATTAGATTTTTTCATTGCTCACACTTTTACACCATAAACACATCGTGCTGAGATTGCTGAGGTACAGAGGTTTATACAAGGTTAATAATATTCTTTCCTTTTTTTTCTTTTTTTTTTACTGCTAACAAATTCCTTTAGCATGAATTGTGCTTTGAAAATGTTTTGTTTAAATTCATTGACAATATTAACTCACGCGAATATGTGTTTTGGAATGTGAAATACTGCATCACCTGTTACACTGAATATCCAAAGAAGTGCTGTCTAAATGTGAATGGGTGAATGTGGCTTGTAATGTAAAAGTGCTTCATCTTAAAGCCAAATGGGAAAGGGAGCTGGGTGAAGAGATTCCAGAGGGGATGTGGTATGATATGTGGAAAACACACCAAATTACAACACAATATCTGAAATGGAGGGAAGTCAGTTGGAAGAATCTCATTGGGTACTTTATTACACTTAAAATCAAAAGTAAACAGATACATGATCAGCAGCCATGTTGGAGATTATGCAACCATATGGCTCCAGACCCCCCACACATTTTTTGGAACTGCACGAAAGTACAACCCTTTGTGTTATCTTGTGTTGTACCTTGGTCATTTGGAGGGTACGGTGCATGTAGGAGACTAATATTTGGTCAAGATTCTTCTGGTGGCTGGGAAGAAGACCTTTAAGTCTGACACTCCAAGTTACAAACAGTGAATGTCAACTATAGAAGATAAACTTGTGATGGAACATCTCACATATAAGTTGAAAATGAAAGAAGATGTTTTTATAAAAAGCTGTTGGAAATGGTTGACATATAAAGGAAGACATGATGAATCAGATGGCAGCAACATTTACTAACATGATTTCACGCAGGCTCTGTTCTTTTTGTTTGTTTGTTTATTATTTTTGTTGATATTCTTGTTTTTCACTCTATGATATTGTGGAGATTATTGGGTAGTGTATTGACATCACTGAAAATTAAATAAAGATTGTTTAAAAGTGTTTCATCTACAACCAGGCTGCCAGAGTTGAATTGATTGTAATATTATTGCAGTGATACATTTTTCTGATTGAAAGTGAAAATGATAAATCTGATGTTGATAAATGTTATTGCACTGAATTTTTTTCAAATCTCATTCATGGGATGTACATTTCATTCTGAAGCTATTTAACTAAATGTTGTACTTGATTTGTTAAATAGTAGTGTTCCAAAATTAGGAACACAGAAGACAGGTAATTTAACTTTAGATATTTGGCCACTGAGTGAAAGCGGTAAGACTGTTCATCTTTTGTTATGTTATGTCTTTTTGAACAGAGTAATACAATTGAGGCTGACATCATGGGAGAAAAAATGTAATACTTAAATATCTGATTTAGAGAGGGTTAAGTGGAAGGGGGTTATTTTGAGCTGGAGAACCCCTTGTTTCCTCAGAGAGTGGTAGTATAGTAGATTTTTGTCAGTTTATACTGTAGTTAGGTATTTGTGAGAAAATAATTCATAGTATTTAAAGTTTCCTGCAATTGATTATGTGGATCCTCTAAAAATATTAACAGATCATCTGTATATCGACTGTTTTTTTTATGTGAACTGGTATCTTGGATTCCTTTAATTCTATTGCTTTGTCATATTACTGCTGCAACAGTGAGCATTCTTGTCTGGTTCCCCGGTGAAGAGTGAAACTTTGTGAAGAGATCCCATTTGTGGTTATTATATATCAAATGCTTTTCTGTGTCTAATCATACAATTATGGTTTTGATATGTTTGTGGAGGGTGATGTTGATGAAACTAAATAATTTGTGGGTGCTGTCTGGTATATTCCTATTTTTTCAAATAAAATATGTCTTTATTATCTTTGTCTTTGTCTGTTTCTATTCTAGAATTAAGGGCCTTGGTGATGATTTTTAAGTCAGTGTTGATTAAGCAAAGAGTATGGAACCCTGTTCCTACATAGATAATTGGCAATCTTTCTGGAGAAAACCTGGTCTGATGAGGAGAGACGGCATCCATCCCACTTTGGAAGGAGCTCTTCTCATTTCTAGAAATATGGACGAATTTATTAGTCATCCAAAAACATGACAACCCAGGGTTGAGACCAGGATGCAGAGTTGTAGTCTTACACACTTCTCTGCGGCTTCCCACCTGATGCTGCCCCCCCCTCAATCAAAAAACACAAAAGGAGCAAATCCTCTTGTGCAAAAAAAATTTAAAACAAAAACTTTAACTGAACAAAAACATCAAACTATTAAATGTGGTTTGCTGAATATTAGATCTCTCCTTTTGAAGTCTCTGTTAGTGAATGATTTGATCTGTGATCATCATATTGATATATTTTGTCTGACAGAAACCTGGCTGCAGCAGGAGGATCATGTTAGCATTAATGAATCAACTCCCTCTGACTATTTAAATGTTCATGTTCCTCCAACCACAGGCAGAGGAGGAGGAGTGGCAGCTATCTTCAGATCAGGGTTACTAATCAGTCCTAGACCCAAGATTAGTTTTAGCTCTTTTGAAGCTCTGATTCTCAGTTTTTCCCAAAGTGGAAATCACAAAAACCTCTTGTGTTTGTTGTTGTGTATCGTCCACCTGGCCCTTATTCTGAGTTTCTGTCTGAATTCTCAGAGTTTTTATCCCAGTTAGTGCTGAGTACAGATAAAGTCATTGTAGTGGGTGACTTTAATATTCATGTAGATGTTGAAAATGACAGCCTAAATATTAACTTTAATTCTATATTAGACTCTATTGGATTTTCTCAAAGTGTTCACAGACCTACTCACTGCCTTAATCATACCCTTGACCTTGTGCTGACTTATGGCATTGAGAGTGAACAGTTAACAGTGTTCCCTCATAACTCTGTCTTGTCTGACCATTTTTTAATAACTTTTGAATTTACATTACTTGACTACACGGTTTCTGAGAAGAATTCTACATATAGAAGGTGTCTGTCAGAGAATGCTGTAACCAGATTTAAAGAGTTGATTTCATCATCCTTTTCTTCACTGCCATGTGCTGATATGACAGAGGACGGCTACCTAAATTTTACTCCAGTAGAACTTGACTCTCTTGTTGACAGCACTACAGCTTCAATGCGTACAACACTGGACAATGTTGCCCCTCTGAAAAGGAAGGTAATCAGTCAGAAGAGGTTGGCTCCTTGGTATAATTCACAGCTGCGTGCGTTAAAGCAGACTGCAAGAAAGCTGGAGAGAGAGTGGCGTTCCTCTAATTTAGAAGAGTCTCAATTAGTCTGGAAAGATAGTTTAATAACATATAAGAAAGCACTTCGTAAAGCTAGAACTGCGTATTATTCATCGTTGATAGAAGAGAATAAGAATAATCCCAGGTTTCTTTTCAGCACTGTTGCCAGGCTGACAAAGAGTCCGAGCTCTGTTGAGCCATGTATTCCTTTAACTCTCAGCAGTGATGATTTCATGAGATTCTTCATCAATAAAATTGTTTCTATCAGAGAGAAGATTAATGGAATCCTTCCCATTATTATCACTGATGTATCATCAAGTAGAGCAGCTTTAGAAGTATCTTTCGAACCTGAATTGTATTTAGACAGCTTCTGTCCAGTTGATCTTTCTGAGCTAACAACAGCAATAGTCTCTTCTAAACCATCAACTTGTATGTTAGACCCAATCCCAACCAGACTGTTCAAGGAGGTTTTCCCCTTAATTGACACTTCCATATTGGATTTGATCAATCGGTCTTTGTTGATAGGATATGTACCTCAGACTTTTAAGGTTGCTGTAATTAAACCTTTACTTAAAAAACCTACTCTTGATTCAGAAGTGTTGGCTAATTATCGACCTATATCCAATCTCCCTTTTTTGTCCAAAGTTCTTGAAAAAATAGTTGCAGTTCAACTTTGTGATCATTTACATAGAAATAATCTGTTTGAAGAGTTTCAGTCAGGATTCAGAGTGCATCATAGCACAGAAACGGCACTGGTGAAAGTTACCAATGATCTCCTGTTAGCTTCTGATAGCGGACTTGTTTCTGTGCTTGTCCTGTTGGATCTCAGTGCTGCATTTGATACGATCGATCACAGCATTCTGTTACAGAGACTTGAACATGTTATTGGGATTAAAGGAACTGCATTAGGCTGGTTTAAGTCATATTTATCTGATAGATTCCAGTTTGTTCTTGTAAATGAGGAATCTTCCTCACACGTTGGAGTAAGTCATGGAGTTCCTCAGGGTTCTGTGCTTGGACCAATTCTTTTTACTTTATACATGCTTCCATTAGGTAACATTATCAGACAGCATGGCATAAATTTCCATTGTTATGCTGATGATACTCAGCTGTACTTATCTATGAAACCAGATGAAACCTACAGGTTGGTCAGGCTACAAGCCTGTCTTAAAGACATAAAGACCTGGATGACTCAGAACTGTCTGCTTTTAAATTCAGACAAAACTGAAGTTGTTCTCTTTGGACCTGAGCGCTTCAGGGAGAAATTGTCTAGTTATATAGTTACTCTAGATGGTATTTCCTTGGCTTCTAGTTCTACAGTGAGGAACCTTGGAGTTATTTTTGACCAGAATTTATCATTTGACGCACATATAAAACTGGTTTCTAGGACTGCCTTCTTTCACCTTCGTAATATTGCCAAAATCAGGAACATCCTGTCTCAAGGTGATGCAGAGAAACTAGTTCATGCATTTGTTACTTCAAGATTGGACTACTGTAATTCCTTATTATTGGGCTGTCCCACATATTCTCTGAAAAGCCTCCAGCTGATCCAAAACCCTGCAGCCAGAGTTCTGATGAGAACTAACAGGAGAGATCATGTTTCTCCAGTTTTAGCTTCTCTTCATTGGCTCCCTGTTAAATTCAGAATAGAATTTAAGATTCTTCTCCTCACATATAAAGCTCTTAATGACCGAGCTCCATCATATCTTAAAGATCTCATTGTACAATATTTTCCTAACAGAGCACTTCGCTCCCAAACTGCAGGTTTACTTGTTGTTCCCAGAGTTTCTAAAAGTAGAACGGGAGGCAGAGCCTTCAGTTATCAGGCCCCTCTCTTGTGGAATAAGCTGCCAGTAAATGTCCGGGAAGCAGACACCCTTTCCACTTTTAAGATTAGGCTTAAAACTTTTCTTTTCGATAAAGCTTATAGTTAGGGATGGCTCAGGTAATCCTGAAACATCCCATAGTTAAGCTGCTATAGGCTTAGACTGCTGGGGGACCTCATCTGTCACACCTTTCCTCACTTTGCTCTCTTTTTCCCCCTGTTTAATTTCAAAATTGATTTTATGTACATGTGACATTATTGTGGTTATTAACCTATGTTTCCCTGTTCCAACAGATATCCTTTGAATGGCGTTATGGTGTTTTTCCCCCCTCTTTTCCCTCTTTTCTGTCTTCTCAAACCCCAGCTGGTCGAGGCGGATGGCCACCCTTCCTGAGTCTGGTTCTGCCAGAGGTTTCTTCCTGTTAAAAGGGAGTCGTTCCTTTCCACAGTTGCCACAGGCACGCTCAGGACGGGAGATTGGACTGAAGACACATTTCGGTGCAATCTGTTGGTTTCCTTAGCTAGGATATTAATTTTTTTAATTAGCTCTATATGAATTAATTGGATTATGATTACAATGAATTGAATTCCAATTGGCTTGAATTGGACTATATTACTTAAGTGCCTTGAGATGACAATTGTTGTAATCTGGCGCTATATAAATAAAATTGAATTGAATTGAATTGAATTGATAGGATATGTACCTCAGACTTTTAAGGTTGCTGTAATTAAACCTTTACTTAAAAAACCTACTCTTGATTCAGAAGTGTTGGCTAATTATCGACCTATATCCAATCTCCCTTTTTTGTCCAAAGTTCTTGAAAAAATAGTTGCAGTTCAACTTTGTGATCATTTACATAGAAATAATCTGTTTGAAGAGTTTCAGTCAGGATTCAGAGTGCATCATAGCACAGAAACAGCACTGGTGAAAGTTACCAATGATCTCCTGTTAGCTTCTGATAGCGGACTTGTTTCTGTGCTTGTCCTGTTGGATCTCAGTGCTGCATTTGATACGATTGATCACAGCATTCTGTTACAGAGACTTGAACATGTTATTGGGATTAAAGGAACTGCATTAGGCTGGTTTAAGTCATATTTATCTGATAGATTCCAGTTTGTTCTTGTAAATGAGGAATCTTCCTCACACGTTGGAGTAAGTCATGGAGTTCCTCAGGGTTCTGTGCTTGGACCGATTCTTTTTACTTTATACATGCTTCCATTAGGTAACATTATCAGACAGCATGGCATAAATTTCCATTGTTATGCTGATGATACTCAGCTGTACTTATCTATGAAACCAGATGAAACCTAGAGGTTGGTCAGACTACAAGCCTGTCTTAAAGACATAAAGACCTGGATGACTCAGAACTGTCTGCTTTTAAATTCAGACAAAACTGAAGTTGTTCTCTTTGGACCTGAGCGCTTCAGGGAGAAATTGTCTAGTTATATAGTTACTCTAGATGGTATTTCCTTGGCTTCTAGTCCTACAGTGAGGAACCTTGGAGTTATTTTTGACCAGAATTTATCATTTGACGCACATATAAAACTGGTTTCTAGGACTGCCTTCTTTCACCTTCGTAATATTGCTAAAATCAGGAACATCCTGTCTCAGGGTGATGCAGAGAAACTAGTTCATGCATTTGTTACTTCAAGATTGGACTACTGTAATTCCTTATTATTGGGCTGTCCCACATATTCTCTGAAAAGCCTCCAGCTGATCCAAAAGGCTGCAGCCAGAGTTCTGATGAGAACTAACAGGAGAGATCATGTTTCTCCAGTTTTAGCTTCTCTTCATTGGCTCCCTGTTAAATTCAGAATAGAATTTAAGATTCTTCTCCTCACATATAAAGTTCTTAATGACCGAGCTCCATCATATCTTAAAGATTTAATTGTAAGATATTTTCCTAACAGAGCACTTCGCTCCCAAACTGCAGGTTTACTTGTTGTTCCCAGAGTTTCTAAAAGTAGAACGGGAGGCAGAGCCTTCAGTTATCAGGCCCCTCTCTTGTGGAATAAGCTGCCAGTAAATGTCCGGGAAGCAGACACCCTTTCCACTTTTAAGATTAGGCTTAAAACTTTTCTTTTCGATAAAGCTTATAGTTAGGGATGGCTCAGGTAATCCTGAAACATCCCATAGTTAAGCTGCTATAGGCTTAGACTGCTGGGGGGCCTCATCTGTCACACCTTTCCTCACTTTGCTCTCTTTTTCCCCCTGTTTAATTTCAAAATTGATTTTATGTACATGTGACATTATTGTGGTTATTAACCTATGTTTCCCTGTTCCAACAGATATCCTTTGAATGGCGTTATGGTGTTTTTCCCCCCTCTTTTCCCTCTTTTCTGTCTTCTCAAACCCCAGCTGGTCGAGGCGGATGGCCACCCTTCCTGAGTCTGGTTCTGCCAGAGGTTTCTTCCTGGTTCTGGTTCTGCCAGAGGTTTCTTCCTGGTTCTGGTTCTGCCAGAGGTTTCTTCCTGTTAAAAGGGAGTCGTTCCTTTCCACAGTCGCCACAGGCACGCTCAGGACGGGAGATTGGACTGAAGACACATTTCGGTGCAATCTGTTGGTTTCCTTAGCTAGGATATTAATTTTTTTAATTAGCTCTATATGAATTAATTGGATTATGATTACAATGAATTGAATTCCAATTGGCTTGAATTGGACTATATTACTTAAGTGCCTAGAGATGACAATTGTTGTAATCTGGCGCTATATAAATAAAATTGAATTGAATTGAATTGAATTGAATTGAATTGAATTGAATTGAATTGAATTGAATTGAATATGTTAATAAGAAGGATGGGTTGCATCTTTATTTGGTTTTAAATGGGAGTGTCATAGCAACTGGTTTAACTGTTCACTCTCAATGCCATAAGTTAGCACAAGGTCAAGGGTAAGATTAAGGCAGTGAGTAGGTCTGTGAACACTTTGAGAAAATCCAATAGAGTCTAATATAGAATTAAAGTTAATATTTAGGCTGTCATTTTCAACATCTACATGAATATTAAAGTCACCCACTACAATGACTTTATCTGTACTCAGCACTAACTGGGATAAAAACTCTGAGAATTCAGACAGAAACTCAGAATAAGGGCCAGGTGGACGATACACAACAACAAACACAAGAGGTTTTTGTGATTTCCACTTTGGGAAAAACTGAGAATCAGAGATTCAAAAGAGCTAAAACTAATCTTGGGTCTAGGACTGATTAGTAACCCTGATCTGAAGATAGCTGCCACTCCTCCTCCTCTGCCTGTGGTCGGAGGAACGTGAACATTTAAATAGTCAGAGGGAGTTGATTCATTAATGCTAACATGATCCTCCTGCTGCAGCCAGGTTTCTGTAAGACAAAATATATCAATATGATGATCACAGATCAAGTCACATGATTGGTGACTCTAAAATTGACCCTAGGAGTAAGTGTGAGAGGGGATTGTCGTTTGTCTTGTAACAGCTTCGGTCTAATAAATGTGTTTTTTTGGGGGGGGAGTTTTTTTGTTCAGAGCAGATAAGTAAAATACAGAAGGGTACAACCTCAGCCAGAAACAACTTATAACAATGACATGATATAACAAGCCGTGTTCTCATCTGATTAATAAATTATTGAATGAAAATTTAATGAATTAATAAGAAATAAATAAAAAAATGCATCTAAAAAAAAAAGTCGCCCCATTCGACCCCATTAAAAGCATTTTCAGCATCAACAGAGATAACTACCTCAGGGGTATCTGTTCAAGGTCACTTTGGTGTGAAACTCTTTTAAAATTCTGCAGAGAACCCTTCAGGCCCAGGATCCTTTATTGTTCTGCATATCCAACATAACGTGAATCACCTCTTATTCTGTTTGTATTTATAGGAACCACAAATCCCACAATTGTCGACACCAAATGATAATGGTAACGAATGATAATAAATTAGTGTTTATGCTATTGACTGATTGTCAGAGCACCTTTTATTTGCATCCACACCGGAGTTCTAAATGGACTCTCCACAGTGATTGGTATAATTCAGTCAGCACAATTTTTTAAGTAAGCACATGGAAGTGGATGGGTTAGTCCCATCAGACCCAATACTGCCCAACAGCTGTTCACCATTTGGTTCGGGTTAGGTATAAAAAGACATAGTTAGGTTTAGATATTAATACATACATGCTTATGGGTTTCATCACATTACCAGAATGATTTTGTAAGCAAAACAACCAGTAACAAAAACATTACCATCTCACAGTTTCTTGGCTTTTATTTGTGACTACTTTTTCAACAAACATACCCATTTCATGTTTTCTTTTGAGACTGAGTTGTATATCTATCATGTATGCCCCATATCTGAGTAACATATTTACATGTTTGTATGTATGAATATCTTCTTGAAACTGGCTTGTACTGGGCTGCAAAGAAACATGCAAGCACAGTGCAGAGACTCTAGTAGCAGTTTTGTTTTAAGTGGTGGGTGATTCTCTTCTTCTCCTCTCCTTTCATAAAGTCTGTAGATGACCTGTATCATCACTGCGGGGTAATTACCAACAAACAGAGTCTCTGGCGTTGACATGCATACTACATTAAGGCCATCAGACATGCCCAGGCACACTGTGTGCTTTGATAGTGCTTGTAATTAGGTGTGGGAGGGGGTTGTCAGACTCCAGATGAAAAAGGCTTATATTAACCCACTCATCACTGTTCTATTTGAGGCTCATACATCTTATTTGCCTATCATCACCACATCATTATCATCATTTGTTTCTTCCTTGTTTTGACTGCAGTCTGTGACAGAAACTCTGGATACAAAAATGGCAAGTGTTCTGTATTTAAAAAAAGTATTTGTAGCTTACATGTCTCACAGGTCTGTGGAATTTCTGTCCTTCTTAGTTGTATTATTAGGATATTGAGACAGTCTTTTTTTTTCTACAAAGCCAAATTAAGAATGAAAGTGTTGTGCTTAGCCACAAAATTTTAACAGCATGTCAAGCTTGCTTATTCCTAAATTTCATGTTTATTGTGTTTCTTTTTGAGATGGTACATTCACACACAAAACATAGTCACATAGCAACAATTAAAAGAAACATGTTCTGTTAAAAAAAATAAATAGCGGAAAAAAATAGTTTGCTGCAATAATTGTATGACTGAAAAACAGAAATTTCAGGAACATACTGGAAAGACCTTTAGACTATTAGATAGCATAATCACCTGTCATTGTGTGTGTTTGTCTATGAAGAGATGATTGTCCTGATGAATCAGGGCAATAGTATTTTTAATTTCTTTCCATGACTTTTAAGACTTTAACTGCATATAATCTTCTCAGTAGTGCTTACTATATTGTAAACACAAAACAAATAATGTATAATAGTGAAAATGGTGTTTTTATAGGAAGTTTGCTTTACCATGGAGGCTTACATAAAACTGCAATTCTTTGATGTAAGTAAAAATCTACCATAGTATCACAACTCAAACATCACCCCCTTATTTTTTGATTAGTCATTCTTATTCTCCTGATAAATAAAGCAATTGTACTCTACAACACAGGAGCTTTCTATGCTACTCTTCAGTATCAAATGTAAGGAGCGAGTGTAAGTGTGCATGGTTGTTTGTCTCTGTGTGGCCCTGTGATGGACAAGCGACATGTCCAGGTCGTTTGCTTCTTGCCCATTGGCAGCTGTGATAGGCTACAGCATCACCTGTAATCTGAATTGGAGGGTAAGAGGGTATGGAAAATGAATGGATGGGCTAAAATGATAAAGAGGACAAGAAGATTATTGCACTAGACTAGGGATGTCCAAAGTCGGTCCTGGAGGGCCGCTGTCCTGCAGGTTTTAGATGTTTCCCTGCTTCAACACACTTGATTCAGATGAAATGGATCTCTTCAAAAGATTGTTAAGTTCTGCACAAGCCTGCTAATGATGCATTGATCTGAAGCAGGTGCGCTGAAACAAGGAAACATCTAAAACCTGCAGGACAGCGGCCCTTGAGGACCATTTCAGGACATCCCTGCACAAGAGTAATGCTGTTAGAAAAGTTTGTTTGCAGTCTCATGGTTCTTATGATACACTGATGTCAGATGGAGGGCAGGGATTGGAGGGCTACTTAAATTGACAAGATGGAAGAAATGTTGTTCTTCGCCAGGTTACACAATATATAAACATAAAATCAAAAGTTGTTGGATGTGATTAAATACTTCCCTACTGCCTCGGCCATAGATATACTTATAGAGTACTTATTGAGGGATACAACTGTATTAGTGAATGGGTATATGATCTTGTTACCAAGATGGTCAGTAATGATTGTTGGTTTCAGCCAAGAAACATTTGATGCCGCAGTGCTTTTGACCCTTCCACTAATTGCTTAGTACCACTAGATCTGAAGCCCAGTGGTAAAAAAAAAAAAAAAAAATGGACTTGTACAGCGCTTTTCTAGTCTAACTGACCACTCAAAGCGCTTCACTACATGCTGCATTCACCCCACTCACACGCATTCATACAGCACGTCTTAAGATACACATAACTACGTGCTTTCTAAGCATTCACACACAATGATACACTGGGGGGGCAACGTGGGGTTCAGTGTCTTGCCCAAGGACGCTTCGACATGTATCCTGGGGAAGCCAGAGTCGAACCACCGACCTTCCGATTGGTGGGTGACTGCTCTTCCTCCTGACCTACAGCCGCCAGTGGTGTTTTGTTATTGCCCACGAAAACCAAGTTTGGACATAAGGTGATCCACAAGTGTACTTATTATCAGACCACCTTAAGCCAAAGGTTGACGATTGATTTTGTAATTCAATCATCAGACATGTCTCAGACATTCGGGTGAAGAAAGGAGTAGAAGTGTCAACTGATCACCACCTGGTGGTGAGTTGGATCTGGTGGTGGAGAGTACTGCTGAACAGACCTGATAAAACCAAATGAGTGCTGAGGGTGAACTGGGAACATCTGGTGGTGGCATCTTCAACATAAACCTCTGGGGGAGTTTTTCACACATACCAGTGGAGGTTGAGGATATGGATCTGAATGGGCCATGTTCTGACCCTCCATTCCAGGTAGCTTGGTAGATGTAGCTTCCAGGAGCTGTGGACAGAATGTTGTTAGTGTCCATCGTGGCAACAACAAGAAGACAAACAAGTGGACACAGGGAAGCCATTAAGCTTAAAAAGATTGCCTTTGATAATTCTAGAATGTGCCCCACCAAAGTTGTCAACAAGTATATCAGATCATATTGTAGGTATTTTGTATTTTTGTGATTTATACATCGCTATTTTTTTACACAAAACTGTGAGTTTTTTAAAAATATATTTTTCTGCACTGGTTTGACACTGCACTGTTTCAGTGGATTCTCATCGTATTTTTGACAATTTTTCAACATCTGTTATGAGTTTTCATGAGACTTGTTTACAAATGGGAGCAACTAATTGAGCTTTCCAAACTAAAGTTTTCAACTAAAGCCTATAAAAAGTCTCTTAATCCCAGAATATTGGAAGAGGATATGCAGTGATTGAAGGGCAGAGCAATACGGAGGAACAGGGCTTATCAGGCGGACACACAAAGAATACTGAGAATGCAATATTATGCGTTTCAATGAGACATGGCTGCAGGAACAAATACTGGACTCCAATGCCTCTCTACCCATCTCTAAGACAAAACAAATGAACAGAGATATTAAGAGCAGCAGCAAAAGTAAAGGATGTATTTCAGTGCTTGTTAACAACAGATGGTGTTATCTAGGACACGTCACTGTGAAAGACAGGATCTATACCAGGGGTGCTTAACCACTAGCTGTGAGTTTACATTCACATTATCTACTGAGAGAGCTCACCTTTGTTATAAATTCCCTTCTCTGCTACACTTTTTACTTTCCAACAATTGGTCAACTGCTCAATCAGATAAATAAAAGGTTTGATTTATTATATTAAAATGTAAAACTCTGAAGATAGTGGTCTCAGGAGGCTGATGATGATCTGCAGGGATGCTTTGAGTCCACAGACTGGAATGCTTTCTGTGAGTCACATGGGGATGATATTAAGGCTATGACTGAGAGTATGACAGACTAAATTAACTTCTGAGTGGAGAATATTATTCCCACAAGAACAGTTGGGTTTTTCCTCGGTAACAAACCCTGGAACATCAGAGACCCAAAAAAGGTGCTGAACATGAAAAAGAAAGCCTTCAGGGATAGACACATGGCATTATTATAGACTGTTCAAAAGAAGAAGAAAAAAAAGAAGATAAAACAGAGCATGGACAGGAAAGATATTGAAAGACAGCTCCAGCAGTACAACATGAAAGAGGAATGGCCATAAATGAAAAAGATCACAGGCTTTAAAGAGGATATAAGAAGAATCAAACTGATGTAAGCCTGAGATGGGTACTCGAGTCAAAGTCGCACAAACACAGACTCGAGACTTGACTTCAGACGTGCCCTCAAAAGACTTGAGAATTGACTTGGACTCGAAGTTTGGGACTTGTAAACAATCTTCACTTAATGAAATTATTGTTTCTGATCTTTATTTAATTAATTCGGATGTGTGAAAAGGCTGATGGCAGGCTCAGCGCAACATAGCCTCACGCATTTGTGCAGCCACTGATATCAATACTACTGTAACGCTGGCAGCATCAAGCTCATCTGGAACTGTGCCATATGCTGTCACATTTGGTTATAAAGTGTTCACACAGACAGCAAACAAGCAAACAGCCACTTGCAAAGTGTGTGGTTTCAGGATAAATTATGTAGCGTAACATGATCTCATAGCCAAGGAGACGGAACTGGCTGTTTTCGAGGATTTCACCGTAAAGAATGAAAAAATGTCCAAGTGTCGGAATTAGTTTGATGGCTTGGTCCGATAACCAGCTCTGATGACATGAACTTAAATTCACAAAAATATATCTTGGAAAGAAAAAAAAAAACGTATGCAGCGATGCAAACAGACATGGAGACGAGATGACGTTGGAGGAACGAAAAACCCAAAAGTGTATATCTTTCTACTACTTCATTTTGTTTCCTTCTTTGCTCGGATCTTCTTCTTCCTACTTATCTTTCTATACTTTCATCTTTCTGTCTGTCTTAGTATTTCCATCTTCTTCCACTCTCTTACTTTTCTTGCAAGTTTCTGGAGTTTGATGCGTGGAAGCGGGGCATAACGTAGGCTTATGCTCCACTTTCAGCCAATGATTTGCCTGAAACTGTTATGGCATCTGCCTGGGCATGTTTTGTAAGACGATCTAATTTCTCATGTTAAGAGTTGTATAAAATAAAGAAAGTTTAAATTATCCATCATTAGTCTTAACAGACATTTGATAGACAAGGATACTGAAAACACCACAAATTCTGACGATATCAGAAATCGCTTTATTTCTGCAAATGTAAAATGTACACAGGAATTTGACCTGGTAACAGCATCACAGAGCAATAAAATAACAAATTAGAAATAACAACAAAAATATGGCAAATACAATATGTACTGTTTGAATTAATGGAATTTTCAGAATGAAATACAATTAGTTGACCAGGAGTCTGTACAGGATGGCAGGAATAAAAATTATAATTAAGTGATCTTTAAGTGTCTGTGGAAGTGGTGGGGCTGGGGTGAGGGTGGTGGCCTAGAGGAAAAAAAAAAAACTGTTCTAGTACCTGGTGGTTTTGGTTCTGATGGACAATGAACCTGCGAGCTGATGGGAGGGGAGTGAACACGGAGTGAGCTGGGTGAGATGGGCCCCCACTATCCTCCTGGCCCTCTGCCATTGTGCAGAACACACACAGGCTCCTGTTCTAGGCCCGTGAGACGACTTGCTGTTCGCACGATGCGCTCCGGTCTGTTCTTGGTGTGGGCAGAGATGCAGGGTACCACGCAGTGATGGAGGAGGTGAGGACACTCAATGGTGGCTCTGTAGAAGTGGGAGCGAAACATGGAGGAGACATTCATCTTGCGGCGCAGTCTGAGGAAGAACATCCTCTGGTGCGCCCGCTTGATGATCTTGGAGGAGTGTGTCTCCCACTTAAGGTCACTGGTGATGGTGGTGCCCAAGAGCTTCACAGAGCTCACCACCTGAACTGTGGGTCTTGTTGGGTGTCTCCGGAAGTCCATGACCATCTCGTTGATGTTGAGCCCCAGGTTGTTGCGTGTACACCACGCTGCCAGCTGTGACACCGTGTCCCTGTATGCTGTCTCATTGGCGTCCTTGATGACGCCCTGGACCGTGGTGTCATCCGCAGACTTGACCAGCTTGATGGATGAGTGGCTGGAGAGGCAGTAATTTGTGTACAGGGAGAACAGGTAGGGGGAGAGGACGCAACCTTGTGGAGCACCGGTCTTGGTGATGAGGGGGGGGGGGGCTCACAGTCTGCACTTGTTGCTTCCTGTTGGTGAGGAAGTCATGTAGCTGTAGCAGTTTGGTGTGCAGGCGGTCTGGGAGGATGGTGTTGAAGGCCGAGCAGTAGTCCACGAATAGGGCCCTGACGTAGGAGCTAGGCTGGTCCAGGTGCCTGAGTATGTGGTTGATGCTGAACTTGATGGCGTCGTCAACAGAACGATTTGCTCTGTAGGCAAACTGTAAAGGATCCAGGAGGGGGTCTGTGATTGGTTTGAGGAAGGACAGGATGAGCTTCTCAAAGCTCTTCATGACCACAGATGTCAGGGCGACATCATGTGTAATATCACTGCATCCGTGCACCAGTTACTATTTAAGTAAAAGCACAAACCTCCTCCCTTCGATTTCCCATTGGCCTCTGTGTCGCAGTCTGCTCTGATCAGGTGGAATCCAGGTAATTCCACAGCGGTGTTGGAAACTCCATCATGTAGCTAGGTCTCACAGAAGAAGAGAGCAGAGTTCCTCTGGATGTCTTTGTTAGTCCGTAACAGAATGCTGATTTCGTCCATTTTATTGCACAGATAGCGTACGTTGGACATGAAGATAGCAGGGTGCGGAGTACGATGTTCTCTTCTCCTCCACCTGCGCTGGACACCGGCCGCCGCCCCCTGTAGTGCCAGGAGGGACACACAACTGTCGGTCTGCATTTCAGGTTTCCTCTGGTGAGGACGCAGTCCTTTATCTCTTCCAAAGGAGACAAAAAAGTCAGAAGTCTCAGAAAGTATAGATTCCCTGATGGATAGGAGGGTATTCCGGTCGAAGATATGCTGCATGGGGGCTAAGATGCACTGTTTACACAAGAAAAACAAAAAAGTCGGGAGCGCTGAAATACCGTGGCTGCCCGGATGGAGGTCAAGCGCCAAATGAAGGTTAAAGATATGACATGCGTGTGATACAAAGACATTAAATAACAACATAACATAGGTAATGATTATGAATCTCAAAATTCAGATGGATATCTGTAAAGTTATGACATATGAATAACACACCAACAATGTTACTTTCCTGTGTTAACCATGAAATACAAAAAGAAACAGCAGGAAACATTGGTTAACAGTTGCATTACTTCATATAAATGTCCAATTACTGAATTAATTTGGATTTAACTATTCAATACTATAGACCACTAGGGGGCAACGTGGCTCCATAGACAATTTAGTAATTACCAGAATAATGATTTCTTTCAGGTACAATCGTGAAAAAGGTCTTAAAATGCAGCTTGTGATTTCACTGAGAATCTGAAAGAAAATGTACAAAGATATGAGGCACATTTAATACTGTTTTAAGATTCACTGAAAGTTAATCTGAGTAAAGTAATTTTGAGAGTTCAATGAGAGATCTGTCTCTCCTCTGGCTGGAACAAAGTGAATGTCGTCTTTTGATTTACTTTTGTCCAGGTAAGAAGGGGACTCCATTTAGTCTGTTGATTCTCCAATGTCTCCCAAAAAGGGTCCTTTGTTTGTTTAGCTTAGTTTGGACTAAGTCGTTAATGTATCCACCTTATTTTATGAGGCAGGTCTGGGGAAAGAGGAACTCCTCAAATACTTTCCTGAGGCACTCTCCTCAATAACTATATTTGAGGAGGGAGCAGCTATGAAAATGAACAAAACCAAAACTTTCTCCACTCCAGGAGGAAAACAGAAAAGGCTATAAACGATTATAAATAAACTTATCATGCTCTCCTACTGAGGCGGACTGAAACGAAAGAAGCTCACCCGATAAGCGGGGCACAATTGCTATGGAACATAAATCTCTCCTCTAACGGAGGCACTATGACAATTTAACAATAACTTGCAATAAACATGCAACACTCCTCTATCGGGGTTCTATGAAAGATTAACGTGAACAAAAAACCACTCCTTAATGGAGGAAACAAAACAGGCTATGATAAACTTACTGTGTAATAAATTACAAATAAAGATAGCTCTGAAGAAGGATCGCTCAACTTCAGGCTCAAGGATTCAGGACTATGGATTTCTGTGGGACAGGGACGCTAGAGTGAGGAACGTGACAAGTTACAACACACTGGCACAAGACAAGGGAGACGCAGACTATTTGAACACACGAGGAACCATGGGGAACAGGTGGAAACACTTTGGAATCAGGGATGACAATCAGACACTTGACACAGGAGGAAGGGCAAGATACCTGAAACGAGAGGAAGTTAGTCATACAAAATAAAACAGGAAATGACGAGGGAAGACATGAATCAAAATGTAAATCCCTCCCTCAAGGATGGGTCCCAGACATCCACATAGGGTGGGAGGGAGGGGCTCTGAAGGGCCTAGTGCTGGGTTCGTCTGGCGGGCGGCCAGACTTCCGGTGACCTGTTTCCCGGCACCGGAGGCCGTCTGGCGGACAACAAGGCGAGACAAGGGCATCTGTGGGCCAGCCTGGGCTCCCACCGGCGAAGGCAGCAGTGGAGATGCGCTCACCTGGAATTCCATAAGTGACAGCAAGGACAAAGATGCGCCCACTCGGCCCACCCCCGGTGATGCCCACAGCCACCGTCTCAAGGAACGTTTACAGACGTTCCCAATTTGGGGTGGGAGGGAGGGACCCTGACCGCCGGAGCAGGCTTGGTCGTGGCAACAGGCTGGGTCGTGGCTGGAACCACAGTGCAGGCCTCTGCCCAAAAACCTCCACGGCTGCCTGGTTGATCCTCTTGGCCTCCTCCAAAATGAGCGACAATTCCGCCACTGCGGCAAAAATTGGATAGTCCTCAATGAAGTCCAGTAGTTTGCCGGACGCCTTCATCCGTCAAAGAGGCTTGGTGCCATTCTTCTGGCAGGAACGGAGGGCACCGACCAGCCCAATAAACTCCTGGAGCTCCGCTGTGTCCGTGTCTGGTAAGATCCTCTCCGTGGGGGAGACTAGATGTTCAGGCCCTGCTGCGTCCTTACTGGCCAGTGTGTACTGTCAGGGCCGTGAATATAAACTATGACTATGGAAAAACATACAACAAAACAAAGGATAGGCTCTGCAGGAGAATCGCTCACTGCAGGCTCGAGGATTCTATGGCTGTGGTTCAAGGAAAGGCTGGTAATGAAGCTCATGGACAGAGACAACACACTGGCACAAGACAAGGGAGACACAGACTATTTGAGCACAAGAGGAGCCATGAAGAACAGGTAGAAACACTTTGGAATCAGGGAAGACAATCAGACACTTGACACAGGAGGAAGGGCAAGGTACCTGAAATGAGAAGTAGTTAGTGATTTCAAAATAAAACAGGAAATGACGAAACAAGACATGAATCAAAACATAAATCGTGACAGATAACATCAATCTTCTCTCTGATAAAAACAATTTTATTGATGAAGAATCTCATGAAATCATCACTGAGAGTTAAAGGAATACATGGTTCAACAGAGCTGGGATTATTCTTATTTGTCACGATCATGCTTGGCTGTTGTTGCCGTTTGGTTTCTGAGTCTTAGGTGAGGGCGGGGCAGGTTTCCTAGGAGTCTGGGGCGGAGGTTGGATCACTCCCGTCATCACACTGTCAGGAACCTCGGGGAATCAGGACACAAATGCAGGGTCAATGCGGATTCAATGAGGTTTATTTAAATAAACAGAGCACAGCAAGGCAGGGTAGGATCCCCAAGCAGAGCAAAATAAGTGGCTGTGAAAACCTAAGCGCTCTCCTCAGTAACTATGGCAGAGGACGAGCGCGGCTGTAGAATTTAACAAACATAAAATCACTCCACACATGGAGGAAAACAAAAGGCTATGAACAATTACAAAATAAGGTCACGCACCCCTTAATGAGGCGGATTTAAACCAAGGACACACTCTTCAGAAACAGGGGCACTATAAACGTCAACTGTAAACTTAAGACTCGCCTTTAACGGCGGCACAAAATATTTTCAATAAATCAAAACACAAAAACGCTCCGCTAATCGGAGGTGGCTATGAACGTTAAAAACTCAAAACTCCCCAAACGGGAGGACAAAAAAACAAAGCTACAAAACTTACCGTTATAATAAGTAATCGAGACCGGCTCAGCAGGAGAAACGCTCGACTGCAAGCACGAGGGAAAAACTCGGGACAACGGGGAACATGGAACACAGGTTTCAGAGGCTAATGAGAGGCTCAAAACAGAGACACAACACACTCACCTGGGACAAAGGGAGACGAAGACTATTCAACACATGAGGATACCAGGGGAACAGGTGGAAACACTTAGGGAATCAGGGAAGACAACCAGACACTGGACACGGGAGGAAGGGCAAGTTATCTGAAACGAGAGGAGAAGTCAATATTTCAAAATAAAACAGGAAGTGACAAGACAATACATGAAACAAAACCTATATCTTGACACACACCTGTTCTTCATCTACCCTCATCAAAAAAACCTTTTAAGGATCTGCAGGAGCGCCAGTCTTCGCCAGATTATCTCACTCCCTGAGTGGTAATACGGCTCCATCTGAGCTCTCCTGAGAGAACCTTTTCCGAGTGTGACATTTTGTCTTTGTCTTCTCCAGTCTTGCTCCTGTTGCCTGATCTCCAAGCTCAGGTTGCCCATGCCAGAATCTGCTTCTCAGTTGGATCATTTACCGCCTTCCACTGCACTGGCTGCCTGCTCGCCTCACCTTGGACTCAGAGCCTTAGCATTCAGCCAGCACCCTTCTCTCCTGCCTGGATTCTGCCTACAGTGTCTGCGTTTGGGTCCTCACATTAAAGAGACGGCTAGTTGAGCCAGCCGTGACATTATTTTCTTCTATCAATGATCAATAGTGAGCAGTTTTTTAAAGCATGCAGCTGTGAATTATACCTCTTCCAAGGAGCCAACCTCTTCTGACTGATTACCTTCCTTTTCAGAGGGGCAACATTGTCCAGTGTTGTATGCATTGAAGCTATAGTGCTGTCAACAAGAGAGTCAAGTTCTACTGGAGTAAAATTTAGGTAGCCGTCCTCTGTCATATCTGCACATGGCAGTGAAGAAAAGGATGATGAAATCAACTCTTTAAATCTGGTTACAGCATTCTCTGACAGACACCTTCTATATGTAAAATTCTTCTCAGAAGCCGTATAGTCAAGTAATGTAAACTCAAAAAGATCTGATTCTGTTTTGTGTGACAGCTTTTGATCTGAAGCCGTTTAGTGTGACAACTTTTGATCTGAAGCCGTTTAGTGTGACAACTTTTGATCTGAAGCCGTTCAGTGTGACAACTTTTGATCTGAAGCCGTTCACTGTGACAACTTTTGATCTGAAGCCGTTCAGTGTGACAACTTTTGAGCTGAAGCCGTTTCATAGGACAACTTTTGAGCTGAAGCCGTTTCATAGGACAACTTTAGAGCTGAAGCCGTTTAGTGTGACAACTTTTGAGCTGAAGCCGTTTAGTGTGACAACTTTAGAGCTGAAGCCGTTTCATAGGACAACTTTAGAGCTGAAGCCGTTTCATAGGACAACTTTAGAGCTGAAGCCGTTTCATAGGACAACTTTAGAGCTGAAGCCGTTTCATAGGACAACTTTTGAGCTGAAGCCGTTTCATAGGACAACTTTTGAGCTGAAGCCATTTAGTGTGACAACTTTAGAGCTGAAGCCGTTTCATAGGACAACTTTAGAGCTGAAGCCGTTTCATAGGACAACTTTAGAGCTGAAGCCGTTTCAGAGGACAACTTTAGAGCTGAAGCCGTTTCATAGGACAACTTTAGAGCTGAAGCCGTTTCATAGGACAACTTTAGAGCTGAAGCCGTTTCATAGGACAACTTTAGAGCTGAAGCCGTTTCATAGGACAACTTTAGAGCTGAAGCCGTTCAGTGTGACAACTTTAGAGCTGAAGCCGTTCAGTGTGACAACTTTAGAGCTGAAGCCGTTCAGTGTGACAACTTTAGAGCTGAAGCCGTTTCATAGGACAACTTTTGAGCTGAAGCCGTTTCATAGGACAACTTTTGATCTGAATCCGTTTAGTGTGACAACTTTAGAGCTGAAGCCGTTTCATAGGACAACTTTAGAGCTGAAGCCGTTTCATAGGACAACTTTAGAGCTGAAGCCGTTTCAGAGGACAACTTTAGAGCTGAAGCCGTTTCAGAGGACAACTTTAGAGCTGAAGCCGTTTCAGAGGACAACTTTAGAGCTGAAGCCGTTTCAGAGGACAACTTTAGAGCTGAAGCCGTTTCATAGGACAACTTTAGAGCTGAAGCCGTTTCATAGGACAACTTTAGAGCTGAAGCCGTTTCATAGGACAACTTTAGAGCTGAAGCCGTTCAGTGTGACAACTTTAGAGCTGAAGCCGTTCAGTGTGACAACTTTAGAGCTGAAGCCGTTTCATAGGACAACTTTAGAGCTGAAGCCGTTTCATAGGACAACTTTTGAGCTGAAGCCGTTTCATAGGACAACTTTTGATCTGAAGCCGTTTCATAGGACAACTTTTGATCTGAATCCGTTTAGTGTGACAACTTTAGAGCTGAAGCCGTTTCATAGGACAACTTTAGAGCTGAAGCCGTTTCAGAGGACAACTTTAGAGCTGAAGCCGTTTCAGAGGACAACTTTAGAGCTGAAGCCGTTTCAGAGGACAACTTTAGAGCTGAAGCCGTTTCATAGGACAACTTTAGAGCTGAAGCCGTTCAGTGTGACAACTTTAGAGCTGAAGCCGTTCAGTGTGACAACTTTAGAGCTGAAGCCGTTTCATAGGACAACTTTTGATCTGAATCCGTTTAGTGTGACAACTTTAGAGCTGAAGCCGTTTCATAGGACAACTTTAGAGCTGAAGCCGTTTCATAGGACAACTTTAGAGCTGAAGCCGTTTCATAGGACAACTTTAGAGCTGAAGCCGTTTCAGAGGACAACTTTAGAGCTGAAGCCGTTTCATAGGACAACTTTAGAGCTGAAGCCGTTTCATAGGACAACTTTAGAGCTGAAGCCGTTTCATAGGACAACTTTAGAGCTGAAGCCGTTTCATAGGACAACTTTAGAGCTGAAGCCGTTTCATAGGACAACTTTAGAGCTGAAGCCGTTCAGTGTGACAACTTTAGAGCTGAAGCCGTTCAGTGTGACAACTTTTGATCTGAAGCTGTTGAGTCTGACTTTTTTTTTTTTTTTTTTTTTCTGAGGCCGTTCATTGTGGAAAAAAAAAAAAAAGGCTGTAGATTGTTAAAAGTTTGGCACTCACTTAGTGGAAGGAACTCTTCAAATCAGTTTTTCATTCAGTTGGAGTGGAGTGCTTAGCATTGCTGTCCACCCTTTTGGGCCCTCATTGTGCACATGTGGTTGAAGATTGTGTGATTGTTCCACCATATCCTTGGTTTGATGAACACGCCTTCCACGTAGTGCTTCTGCTGCTGATACAGTTAATTTAACCTGTGGATGAATGTTAGCAGGAAAGAGAACAGAGCAGCACAACAATGCAACATATCATCTGTTAGAAAAATCATGAAGTTATACTATGAGAAAAGTTGAAAGAATATGTGATGGGGGGAGGCTTCCTCCTACCTTTTGGTTCTCATAACACAGTGTAGCTAGTGAAATTGTTTTTGACTGTCTGAACTGAATGTGTGATAACATTACTGTCTGAACTCGTTTTCCCATAACATTGAATGGCTAGCAAATAGTAATAATATAATTTTGTGAGTCAGACAACTCTGAGCCAGCTTCCTGACAGGTTGTGCGGACTTGTCTCCTTCTTGCAAGAAATAAATGTTTTGTGTTAACTGTATCCAGCGACTCTGAGCCTAATTTTGAGAGAATTTTTCTGACATCTTCAGTGTTCTGCATTCAGGAATAGCCTTTCAACAGGTCCAATCCCAGAGTTCATTGGTCGACCAGTCAAGATTTCATATGGACCCAAAAACAAAACAACTGGCCAGTTGATATAAACCACGTTTTAGGACAATACCAAAATACTCACCAACCTGCTGTAAAGCATTACTTAGAAATGCAGTAACATCAACTTATTTTGCTGTGGAAAACTTCAAACCATTTAGAGAACACATCAACACGAGACAAAAGAAGACAAAGACTCTTGGGACAACTTGAGAAGTTTTAGTAAACCATGATTAATTGTTCTATCATCCACCCCCCCTGACGAGACTTAGTCTCATCTGTATGTTAATTCTGCCGAACTCTTCCACTGCAGTTTCTGCTGCAGCAGCAGGACAGAAATGTGGTTAGATTTTATTTTGGGAGCAGCACAGCATCAAGAAAGCAGCAGTTTCTTCTCAATGAGGTTTGGGATAAATATTGTCTGTCCTCTTAATTCAGCTCAGAGTATTTAGATAAAATTTCAGCATAATCTGCTTAATTCTCACTTGTTACTTAATTCTAAATTCTCTTTCATTCTTACCAGTGGCTGTGTTTGGTGATGCTGAGCCATCCACAGACAGTTCAGGGTCAGCATCCTACTCACTCCCTCTTTGTCTTCTGATTTCTGTCAAATGTGAAATTATTTTTAACTCTATTCTCTCTCAGTAAGTGTAGAGACAAAAAACGTTTGCTCTATGGTGAGGAAGCAAAGACAACAAGTCTCAAAATAGAATGAACAACCAGCAACAGTCGGCAATTATAATCAAACAGAGTCAGAGACCAAATCTCACTATTCGGCTGAATAGGGTGCAGCCTCTTTCAACCATGGGTGTTTCAAGAATCTGGACCACTCACAAATGCTAATTTGACCACATACACATATTTGTCCAGGCAGTTCAAATTCCATCTTAAGTACAGAGCACGTTGGCAAATCAACCATATGATGTTCAGCATTATTGGCTTAAGCAGATAAAGCGGTTCTGTCGTATAACAGTTCAGGGTAAACCAAGTGTAACACAACATGTGAACGAAAAACCCTAATTTCCCATTACAGTAAGCAGAGTTTTATTTTGGACTATGAATTATTTGGGATGTGTGTTAGCATCTCCTTCAACACTTTTTACCTGATTTTAGCTGATTTATGGAGCGCTCTTTGCTTTGCTATAACAGCCTGTGGTTTTGCTACCTTTGATGCATCACACAGCATTCTGATCGCTGTTGCATCTTGTAATTAAAAAGCACTACATTAAACAATTTGACTTCTGAGGCAGTTTTTAGAAATTGTGCCTTTCAGTCAGAAACTTTTGTTGATCCTGTTTTCTTTAATATTGGAAGCTTTATTTTAATAGTTTACCAAAATATACACCCTGGGCAGGACACCAGATTTCTATTTCTAATTCTATTTTGTAAAAAAGTCTCTCCCTCATAAATTCTTCGGGGTCCAATCAATATTCGGATTTTGTTTTTCCATTCTGAAGTGTGGCCCTGCCCAGGTATCCACCGGGCCTCTCGCTCCACCCTGCAGAGGCTGGCCTTGGTCGCGCTGAGGGTCAGAGTTTCCTCGTGGTCTTTGGCAGGTGTTTGTACAATGACCAGGTTCATCACAGGTCCAGCATGCTCCTGTGGGTCTTTGCACACCTGTTGTGGTTCTCTTAGGCCCTTCAAGGCTGATATAGATGCCCTCCCCCAGAGGCCACTTGGTTTCACTTCTTTCATTCTTTGTGTGATGTTTATGGTCGGATTCACAGTCTCTGACTCTCTGGCTCTGGCCTCTGAGGCCTTTGTTCTGCTTGTAATGACCCCAGATTGCAGCTCAAAAAATATTAAATTCAGTTCCAAATGTTCTGCGGTTCAACATTCATTATTCAATGGTCTGGGTGAATACTCTGTTCTGATTGGCTGGACGGTGTAGGTTAAAAGTAGGATAATGCCCTCCGAGGTGTCCACTATCAGAAATTAAACGGCTCCACGTCGTTCATTAATTTCTGATAATGGATACCTCGTCACCTCTTTTGTTTTTGCAGTTTTGATATTGTTGCATTTTAAGATCACCAACTTAAACTTTTTCCTCTCCTCACGGGGTTGTTTTTTTACAGTACTGTCTTGCAACTATTTGACTGCCATGGGATTCAAGAGGAGGACTTGGGCAGTGACTGCTTTGAGGAATCCTCTGCAAAATGGTGGATATGTTAACAACCTGAGCATGTTGGAGGAAAAAAGAAACACTTTGTCTTTGATGTTGCTCATTTTGGATTGCTCTATTGGTGCAGTAAGAGTGTTAGTAGCAGCTGTAAGGTTGATGACATCTGCTTTGTGTTACAGAGTCGACTGGGCCCCTCACATGATGGAATCCAGCCTTTTGCTCAACAACACAAATTCTCTCATCGGTCTCTTAGCCAGTCAGCAGACAGCAGACCTTAAGGAGACGTTACACAAATCCAGAGGCCCGTCCTACTCCGGCTTTCATTCTTCAGTCCCTCACAACCTGCCTTTGTCATGCACTCTTAATATGAGCATTTGGCTTTTAACATCTTTCTTTAATAAGGATAATGTAACCATAACACATTGTGAGAGTGATAGTATTGTGCAATCATGTGACACAGTTTATCTTAGTAAATAATGTCTTTTTTGCATAGATCTTTAGATGCTTGTTGGTATGAAATTAATACTACTTATTATAATTACCCTTATTAATTACTTATTATAATTATAATGATATAAATTATACTACTACTATTTACAAAGTTTACTAGAAAACTGTAATGAAAATATATACAGCAAGCAAAATCTACAGTACAGTTTAGTTAAAGCAAAAACAAGAAAATCAGCATGTAAAGGAATCATAAAATGAATACAACATTAGCAGGCAACAGCTGTGTGGGTTTCCCCCTCTGTTGGCTTGACAACCAGAATCTGCAACAATAACAATCTGGTGAACATTTCTGTGTCTTGTTTTCCCTGTGCTGAATCTTGCATCACTTTTCACATTCTGTTCGCACAAAACACCGCCCAATGATCTCACTTTTGAGGGTCATGGCAAACGGAATACTTATGTAAATGTTTTATTTTTGTTTTTTATTCTTAATAAATTTGTCAAAGTTGAAGAAAACTTGTTTCACTTTGTCATTATGCGGTACTGTGTGTAGAATTTTGAGTTAAATGACTAATTTAATCTTTTTGGGAATAAGGCTGTAACATAGGATATTGTAGAAAAAGTGGAGAGCTGTGAATACTTTCCAGATGCTCTGTATAATAGAGAGGATTCTTTTTGTTTATTTTTGGAGCTTGATCTATAGTAGTCAGTATGCTGTAAGACTTTGTTGCTTTGGTTCTATATGGTTTCTCATTTAAATTTAGAACTTTTTCTAAGGTGCTACCAAATAATTTTTTCTTTTTTTCAAGCAATCAAAAGTGCAAGGTACAAAGTAGTAAGTTTCATGAATTAGGTATATTGCGCTATTGAATATTTTGAATATAGCATGCTCAAAAATATGATCTTACCAATTGTGAAATTGTCTGCCAATACTAGCGATAAGGATAATAATCTAGCCAATAAGTCTGACACTCTGCTTTGCGATAAGACGTATAGCATCACTTCCTGTTACCTTCTTTGTGATCTGTGGAATTTCTTGCTCCTCTTAGACAGTGTTGGTTATCTTACTTTTAAAAAGTAATTAGTTACAGTTACAAATTACTTCTCCCATTAAGTAATTGAATTAGTAACTCAGTTACCTCACTGTAAGAGTAATCAGTTTCTCAATAAAATAACTGTGGCGTTATTTTTCATGTTCTATACACGATTACGTTCCATAACATCTTTGACGTCAAAGATGTTTATATTAACTGTATATTGAAGAATAAAAACACTATATACAGTATTTGAGAACATTTGGTATTTATTTTAAATTGATAGATCGCAGCCTGCCGTGTCAGCATGTGTTGATGTGAGCTGCTTCATAAGATTCGAGTCGAGTTGTTTGGGGCAGATTAAGTCTTTTTTCCTGGACATAGTGGTATAAGTGGTATACTCCTTGGTATAATTCACAGCTGCTTTAAAGCAGACTGCAAGAAAGCTGGAGAGACAGTGGCGTTCCTCTAATTTAGAAGAGTCTCAATTAGTCTGAAAAGATAGTTTAATAACGTATAAGAAAACACTTTGTAAAGCTAGAACTGCTTATTATTCATCGTTGATAGAAGAGAATAAGAATAATCCCAGGTTTCTTTTCAGCACTGTTGCCAGGCTGACAAAGAGTCCGAGCTCTGTTGAGCCATGTATTCCTTTAACTCTCAGCAGTGATGATTTCATGAGATTCTTTATCAATAAAATTGTTTCTATCAGAGAGAAGATTAATGGAATCCTTCCCACTATTATCACTGATGTATCATCAAGTAGAGCAGCTTTAGAAGTATCTTTAGAACCTGAATTGTATTTAGACGGCTTCTGCCCAGTTGATCTCTCTGAGCTAACAACAGCAATAGTCTCTTCTAAACCATCAACTTGTATGTTAGACCCAATCCCAACCAGACTGTTCAAGGAGGTTTTCCCCTTAATTGACACTTCCATATTGGATTTGATCAATCGGTCTTTGTTGATAGGATATGTACCTCAGACTTTTAAGGTTGCTGTAATTAAACCTTTACTTAAAAAAACTACTCTTGATTCAGAAGTGTTGGCTAATTATCGACCTATATCCAATCTCCCTTTTTTGTCTAAAGTTCTTGAAAAAATAGTTGCAGTTCAACTTTGTGATCATTTACATAGAAATAATCTGTTATTTTCAGAGTTTCAGTCAGGATTCAGAGTGCATCATAGCACAGAAACAGCACTGGTGAAAGTTACCAATGATCTCCTCTTAGCCTCTGATAGCGGACTTGTTTCTGTGCTTGTCCTGTTGGATCTCAGTGCTGCATTTGATACGATCGATCACAGCATTCTGTTACAGAGACTTGAACATGTTATTGGGATTAAAGGAACTGCATTAGGCTGGTTTAAGTCATATTTATCTGATAGATTCCAGTTTGTTCTTGTAAATGAAGAATCTTCCTCACACATTGGAGTAAGTCATGGAGTTCCTCAGGGTTCTGTGCTTGGACCGATTCTTTTTACTTTATACTTGCTTCCATTAGGTAACATTATCAGACAGCATGGCATAAAGTCCCATTGTTATGCTGATGATACTCAGCTGTACTTATCTATGAAACCAGATGAAACCAATAGGTTGGTCAGACTACAAGCCTGTCTTAAAGACATAAAGACCTGGATGACTCAGAACTGTCTGCTTTTAAATTCAGACAAAACTGAAGTTGTTCTCTTTGGACCTGAGCGCTTCAGGGAGAAATTGTCTAGTTATATAGTTACTCTAGATGGTATTTCCTTGGCTTCTAGTTCTACAGTGAGGAACCTTGGAGTTATTTTTGACCAGAATTTATCATTTGACGCACATATAAAACTGGTTTCTAGGACTGCCTTCTTTCACCTTCGTAATATTGCTAAAATCAGGAACATCCTGTCTCAGGGTGATGCAGAGAAACTAGTTCATGCATTTGTTACTTCAAGATTGGACTACTGTAATTCCTTATTATTGGGCTGTCCCACATATTCTCTGAAAAGCCTCCAGCTGATCCAAAATGCTGCAGCCAGAGTTCTGATGAGAACTAACAGCAGAGATCATGTTTCTCCAGTTTTAGCTTCTCTTCATTGGCTCCCTGTTAAATTCAGAATAGAATTTAAGATTCTTCTCCTCACATATAAAGCTCTTAATGACCGAGCTCCATCATATCTTAAAGATCTCATTGTAAGATATTTTCCAAACAGAGCACTTCGCTCCCAAACTGCAGGTTTACTTGTTGTTCCCAGAGTTTCTAAAAGTAGAATGGGAGGCAGAGCCTTCAGTTATCAGGCCCCTCTCTTGTGGAATAAGCTGCCAGTAAATGTCCGGGAAGCAGACACCCTTTCCACTTTTAAGATTAGGCTTAAAACTTTCCTTTTTGATAAAGCTTATAGTTAGGGATGGCTCAGGTAATCCTGAAACATCCCATAGTTAAGCTGCTATAGGCTTAGACTGCTGGGGGACCTCATCTGTCACACCTTTCCTCACTTTGCTCTCTTTTTCCCCCTGTTTAATTTCTAAAATGATTTTATGTACATGTGACATTATTGTGGTTATTAACTTGTGTTTCCCTGTTCCAACAGATATCCTTTGAATGGTGTTATGGTGTTTTTCCCCCCTCTTTTCCCTCTTTTCTGTCTTCTCAAACCCCAGCTGGTCGAGGCAGATTCTTCCTGGTTCTGGTTCTGCCAGAGGTTTCTTCCTGGTTCTGGTTCTGCCAGAGGTTTCTTCCTGGTTCTGGTTCTGCCAGAGGTTTCTTCCTGGTTCTGGTTCTGCCAGAGGTTTCTTCCTGTTAAAGGGAGTCGTTCCTTTCCACAGTCCCTCAGGCTCAGGACGGGAGATTGGACTGAAGACAAGTTTCAGTGCAATCTGTTGGTTTCCTTAGCTAGGATATTATTTTTTGAATTGGCTCTATATGAATTAATTGGATTATGGTTACAATGAATTCAGTTCCAACTGGCTTGAATTGGACTTTATTAATTAAGTGCCTTGAGATGACAATTGTAATTGTACAGTTGTAATTTGGTGCTATATAAATAAAACTCAATTGAATTTAATTGAATAGGTGTATTGATCACACGACTTTCAGAACTAAGTAGCATTGTGAAGGGACGTAAGGATAAATATTAATCCTCTGGGGCCTGAGCCCATTTTGGTAATTTTTGAATACTTTTGATTTTGCCTTTATATACCACAAAAAAAGGTTTACCATACTCATGCTTGGTATCTTTTTTTCTAGTTTGTAATATCAAAATTAAATATAGTTAGTTTCCTACGGCACCATGATGACGTCACGTCATTTTGAATCCATTTAGGAACCAGAGGCCAAATGCATAAAACTTTATAAAGACTTACGACGTAAACTGTTTGTTTAGAAACTATGCATTCTTTTCACTAGATTTACAAAACTGTGTGCACTATAGTTTATTTCATAAATCCCAATAATCCTAATGCTATAGTACACTTATGTACAAGCCTAATTTTCTTTCCCTTATTATGAAAACATCAGTAAAGAAGTGCAAATTTAACAAACTGAGACATCCACCAGAAATGAAGAGAGCATGAAAACTGTTCACTTTGTTGTCTCAGTTCTTAAATTATGAAACTGCTGAATTTGAAAAAAAAAATAACAGAGGAGATCATCTCAGAAAAAAAGAAAGAAATGGTTTAGTCACAATGATAAAATGAAATGAAAAGTTTACTCAGACAGCTTATCAGGGCTATTTGCGGAAGACGGGTGTAAATCTGTCTGCAACAGATGAACACATGGCATGTCCAGTAGACTCTACAGCCTTGTGTGGAGATTATATGGAGAGGGACACAGATGCACACATGGATAATGCTTGGCTGTTTGGAGAAACAGCCACAGTAAAACAAAAGGAAGTTTTTAGCCAATATTGTGGTAATCATAAGCATATGTAAATAATCCTTCTCTTTTTAAAGCCTCATTAGCAAGGCCTCCTACAGTCATTATGCAGGACTTACGTCTGCAGTTTTTCATTGCACCAGAGTACAGATTAAGGACACGTAAAAGCAGACAACAATCACTACCATACTGCTCAAATTCCATTAAATGATCTTTTATGTGAAACTCTGTCACATTTTTTATAATCTCCATCTTCATATCAGGGTGAAATTGCTCTAAAACACGTGTGCACAGAGTCTGAAGAATATGAGAGGTTAACACAGTGTTTCTTAATACCGATTCATGAAGAAGAAAAGGTTATATGAAATATTTATGGCTTATGCATCTGGCCCAAACATATTTTATTTTATTTCATTTTTATATTTGAGTCCATGTTCTAGTCATCTAATAAGAAGAAGATACCTTTGGAGCTTGAATGTAAATTAAAAATAGAAAAATAACTATATTTGAATGTATAAGATTTCTGTGTTTTTGTGTATTCATCTCTGTCTTTGCCAGTGGGTTCTTTTGCTTGGTGACAAGGATTATTTACAATATCTAAATGACAGGACCACAAACATGATGATGTATTATTTCTACACCTAAATACACACACAAACACACACACACACATTATCAGACAGGCAGAAGGTCATTCTCAGTGTGACTACAGTGTATTAAGGTATTTTAGAGTTGTAAACAACAAAACCCACAACAGGTCTGATGACTCACATGTGGGGCAAAATTGCCCTTAAAGACTGCAATGCAAAAGTCTGCAGGCTAACGTCAGACATGGGTCTAAACACTGTCTTAAGGTCTGAAATTACAGTTTAATTGTTGCTCTGTCTACCATCAACACATCAATTTTAGGAATCTGCATGGCTGCAAGTTGAAGAGAGTTTATTCATTCATCCTCTTGGTCATTCTCCCTCCACTTATTAAGGGACGCCAAGGCTCCAGACCAACTTTTTGCATTTTTACTTTAAGATGCTCACATAGAATAATACATTCTCAGGGTTATCATTTTTCATCTCTCTTGTTCATTGGTAGTTCTGTAAATAATTGTAGTAGAGATAAAGTTGCAGGTAAAAACTTTTTTATTTGTATCACAGCACAAATAAAACATGCAAAAAGTTCATTGTTGAAAAGAAACTTGAAATGTGCAGATATCTAAAATGCTTGATAAAAGTGGATTATTCTTTCCTAACGTAAGCCCATTTATTTTATATTCTTTTCCACTTCTTTAAAAATGTCTATTCTGTCCCTTGTCTCAGTGTTGCTTTTCCAGTTTGGTCTGTTGTACAGGTAGACTTCCAGGCAACTGTATTCCTCAACCACCGCCACCTCTTCTTCCAAGATAGAAATAGTGTTTGGTTTATTGCTGGTCCTGTCAGGGTCTATAGTTTTGCCATCTGTTTTTCTCCACTTTTATTTTCTATGTGGTTTCCTGCTTCCCTGTAGGCATGGTGGCTGGCAGTGATCCTGATGACTCATTCTTCTTCCATGTGGCTGATTTTGATGTGGCTATTAAGAGCTCCAATCTCCTCTCATCTCTTTGCCAGATTATTTGTTCACCTATGTGGTACAGCCAAGCTGAAGTCCAGTTATTTTCATGTTGTTTAAGTTTAGACACTTACCCTCTTGTCAGCGATACAGAGAGAAAGCTACTTGGAGCTTATTGTACAGTGTTCCACTCCAGGCTGAAGAAATTGTTGTTCTACAGCCACAACCACAGTCCGAGTTTCAATCATCTGGATCTGGATTCAAAACCATCCACACCTGCCAAGGAATTAGTCACTCTGCATTGTCACTACCACTTGCAAAAGGAAATAATACCAAAGCCCTGTATTGCCACTTACCGGTCAGTACTCCTCACTTGGACAATAATCTCTTTCAGAAAACCTACAATTATATTAACCAATATCTCTTCTCCCAAAGATCCAGCCCAGATTGTTTTTTGTCACTCGCCACAGATTACCTATTTAAGTCAAAGTTTTGTAAATAAATCATTTCATTCACTCACCTTCTCCTGTCCGTTTTTCCTAGGTCAAGCCGGTAAACGAATCTGAACGGAAAGATATGGCCCAGAAGGATTATACATTTGACTGAGAACGAACTGGAGAAGGTGTGACAACAAGCTCTCACTCGAAAGGGACAACTTTTAGGACAACATGAGCAAGTCCTTTAGTTTCCAGTTGACACAAACCAATAACTCTTACAACAAAATAGCCAAACTGCTAAAATTTCTTTATTTCACTGGAGCACCTGCCACTCCTGCTATTGACTCACCTCCCCTTTCTTCCTCTTCACAGTCTGAGAATCCTTCAGTTTATTCTGTTATTTTGTTTTGTCTCAATTTGATGTGATTGCTCTTCGGTTGCTCTTTGTTGGTTTTTGTTTATGCTCAGTTTGTACGTGTTCTTGAGTTGTTGTTTTCATTCTGTAGTCTTTTAATTAGTTTGCTTTTTAGGCTACTTTCATGTTTTGTCTTTATTAGTTTTATTTGGGGTCTTAGTTCTGTTTTTGTTTCTAGTTCCACTTTCTCACTCTTAGATTTCCTCAGTTCCCTCCTTTCTGGTCATTAGCTCCGCTGTCTCACCTGTGTTCACTTATCCTCAGCTGCACTCATTCACCAATCACTGTCCTCACAGTATTTAGTCTCCTTGTCGTTTCAGCACTGAGGGGAGGAGTGGACTCCGGACATAGGTTGTCATTCGGCAGAACTGCAAGTAACTCGCCCTACACCTACTCAGTTTGTCAAAACCTATATTCTGCATGTATTCTAGTGATAAAGGATAGTAGAACTTTAACTCTGAAGGTTTCAAATTACCCAGTAAAGTTTCTAGTAAATTCAGGAGCAACAAACCCGGTTTTACAAACAGATGCTTTGCCCCAACATCCAAAGAAAAATGGAATGACGTGTGAAAATAGGATCTAGTGGTGTTCCAACTACAGAAAATTGCTCAGTTCCTTTATGGTGCAAATTAGATGATCCGGTGTTAAGACATTCCCCTTTAGTGTCACAGAACTAATAGCTAAGATGGCAAGACGTGAGTAGCAGCCTGATGAAGACCCTGGTAAGGCTCGTCTTGGAGCAGCTAAGGCCTATGGTCAGGCCCTTTACCGATCCACTACAGTTCGCATACCAGCCCATCATCTACCTGCTGAACAGAGCCTACACTCATCTGGACAAGCCGGCGAGCACTGTGTAGCGAACTCAAGTGTGGAATTTAGTGCAAACTTAAGATTTTAAATGACTGCAACATTCTTTTGTGGGGATGGTCAATGTGGAAATACCAGATGGGGGATTCTACATCAAAGAAGAGAAATTTACAACAACCTTTGCCCACAAAAGCATTTTGGGGGAGTTTTCTCAGAGCCTCTTTCCACAGACCTGTGCCATACATTTAGGTAAATGCATTAATAGCTTAGTGCTAACGAAGCTGAACAAACAACGGACCCTTTCAGGAGAGTATTGGGGAAAACCAGAAGAGGACCCTTCCGACCCTATATGGGTCAAAGTTTGCCCTGATTCTGATCCAAGCCAGAGACAGTCGCTGCATGGACCTCTCAAAAGGATCTCACCCAGAATCACTTTTTAGCTGAATCTTGAAACTGTATTAAATGTGCTTTATATCTTTGTACAAGTTCTTTCATGTTCTCAGTGATATCACAAGCTGCATTTTAATACCTTTTTCATGATTGTACGTGGAACGATACGGAAGATATTATTTTGGAAAATGACTAATCAGCTTATGGAGCCACATTGCCCACATTACGTATAAAACACAAGAAAATGCAGTAAAAACGTTTATTCATATTATTCACGTGATTTATGAGTACTCGCTCCAATTTTGGGAAGCGCGGATGGGCTTTGCGCATTTGGCACAAACACACAGCCGTTGCACAAGGCTTTATACAGCCTGTTGATATCTTAAGGACCTAACTGGTCACACCTGAGAGTAAATGTCATGTAGAGATTGTTTTTACATGACATTACAGCTGAACATATAGCTTTCATCCACAAACCAACGTGGGAGAGCCCGAAGACGCATGTGCCAGACGCACAGAGGCATGCGTAAAACCAATTTTGACCACTTCATGCTGTTTATTTGCTTTCTTTTAGTTAACTTTCGTTTCTTTTGGATTCTTGTGCGTGTTATGGAGCCGTTTTGGTCCATGTTTGTAAGCCTTTTTTTCCTGGATTAAATTTTCGGAAGTTGAAACAAGTGGCATTGGAGTGTGTGATTGAAAACCACCGCGGACTGCTTCTCCTCCTCCAGTTGCCGAGACTTTGTGTTTTTAATTACGCTTATCTGTAAACATGTGTTAAACATTTAAATAGCATGAAAAGAAAGAAGGGACTCACCTGTTGAGTAACGCACATTTCCGTATACGGAAAGCCTTGTCGGAATGGTGGGACGTCGGAATGTCGGAATAGCAGGATGTTGGAATGGGTGTTGCCACCCGGATTCCGATATCCATCCATCCCCTCCCCTCAGTTCTTTTCAATTCACTAAGTGTTTCTTATATAATCATCCATATTCAAAGCATTTCTACTGTTGTCTTAAGGTTCATGTCTTTGGTCATGTCATTTTAATAAATGGTTCATATATATTGATATATAAAATCAACCGGCTTTTGTGTATGTGTTCTTTATGTATGTGTGGGTCCAACAAAACGAGAATTCACGAACAGCGACTATATGAGACTGGAATTTATTAGTTATTAATTAACAATTGATTATTAATTTAACATACCAGAATCGTAAGATTCTGTCTTTTTCCTTCGATTGAAGGTGGTGCCCTAAAACGAGGTTAAATAAGGCTTATTCAGATAGTGAGAACTTTGGGATAAATCCTTATATCTGATCACATCACGCTACGTGTGTCCGCTATAAATATATATTGTTGGTGCCTTGGGTGCTGGCGATATATAATTTGGCTACAACTGTAAGAGTCATGTTCTTTGACTTCTCCAGTGCTTTTAATACCATCCGTCCATCTCTACTTGGTGAGAAATTGACTGTGATGCAGGTGGAGGCCCCCATCGTGTCCTGGATTGTTGACTACCTGATGGGCAGACCACAGTATGTACGCCTACAGAACTATGTGTTTGACAGGGTGTTCAGCAACACTTGGACCCCACAAGGGACTGTTCTCTCTCCCTTCCTCTTCACCTCAGACTTCAGCTATTGCACCGAATCATGCCACCTTCAGAAGTTTTCTGACAATTCAGCAATAGTTGGTTGTATTGAAAAGGGTGATGATAGTGAATATAGGACTGTTGTGGATAACTTTTTCCCTTGGACTGAGATGAACCATCTGCAGCTCAACGTGACAAAGACAAAGGAGCTAGTAGTGGATGTGAGGAGGGCTAAAACACCTGTGACTCCTGTTACCATCCAGGGGGTCCCTGTGGATACTGTAGATGAGTATAAGTACTTGGGGGTGTACTTTAAGAAGTTGGACTAGTCTAGAAACGCAGAGGCTGTCTACAAATAGGGCCAAAGCTGACTCTTTTTTTCCTAAAGGGGCTGAGGTCCTTCAACATCTGTCGGACAATGCCGAGGTTGTTTTGTGAGTCTGTTGTGGCCAGTGTGCTCTTCTTGGCTGTCACATGCTGGGGTGGTGGGCTAATGGTCGCAGATACCAACAGACTGAATAAGCTGATCAGGAGGGCTGGCGAAGTTGTGGAGGAGGAGTTGGACAGTCTGACGACCGTGGCAAAGGGAAGGATGCTGTCCAGGCTTCAGGCCATATTGGAAAATGTTTCTCACCCTATCTACAACATACTGGCCCAGCAGAGGAGCTCCTTCAGCAGAAGACTCCTCTCACTCAGATGCAACACAGAACGTCACAGTAAATCATTCCTGGCTGTGGTCATTAGACGTTATAACGTCTCCCACTGAGTCAGACACATCTCCCTTTCTGTAATTTGCCACTGACAATCACTTTGTGCACTTTTTGTATATTATTAAACTGGATATATTTAAATTTTTCTTTTATACATATATAGTTGTGTATATATTGTTTGTATGATATGTTGGAGCATTGTAACAAAAATATTTACCCCCTGGGATTATCAGAGTATTTCTGATTCTGATTGCAGCAGTTCCTGTGTTTAGATTCTTTATTTCTGTTATTTACACGTATGTGCCCTTTTCTTTCTGATTTGACTGTGTGAATACTCATCGGAATTGTCCTCGCTTACTTTTTCTTGGCCTTTTTGGTTTGTTGCATTTTTTTTTTCATACTCTCTGTGGTTGGGAGAGCGCTTAGCAGAGTGCCGTCATGATCTCTTACACACTCGAGCAACTGCTTGTGCTCTCAACAGTGCGACTGCCCAAAGTCAGTCAGTGGAGAAAAACTTGGCAAAAAATGTAAAGAAAACCTGACTGTGACTATGACTGTGAAACTACAAGAGCATAAACCTGACATGACCAACCTAAACACAAGAATGACATTGAGGATCTGGCAATGTGCATGGGGGAACCTGGAAACTAAATACTGAAGGGAGGTGATTAGTGATGGAGTGCAGCTGAGGAATAAAGCACAGGTGAAGTGAGTGAACTGATGACCAAGAGTGACTGAGGGAAAGCATGGCAAAACTAATGACTTAACAGACCCCTAACACATGAAAAAACTATAGTCGTGACAGAGGATGTACAAACCATCAGTTCCTTCAGTATACTAATGTTGCAGATGCATACAGAGCCACGGCACTGCCCCCACTTGGAAGATCAGACCATAACCTGGTCCTGTTAACACCTCAGTATGGTCCTGTAGTCTCAAGGCAGCCTGTCTCCACAAGGCCAACAAAGCCCTGCAGGACTGCTTTGAAACCACAGACTGGACTGCGCTCTGTGAAACCACATGGGGGCAATATCAACAACCACACAGACTGCATCACTGACCACATCAACTTCTGGGAGGATTCCACTGTCCCGACCCGGACTGTGCGCTGTTTCCCCAACAAAAAGCCTTGGATCACCAGTGACTTAAAGGCTCCTCTGAATAAAAAGAGGAGCGCTTTCAGATCTGGTGACAAAGATGAGTTGAAAAGGACTGTGTGAACTGAGCGCGGAACTGAGAAGGTGTAAGGACTCCTACAGGAAAAAGCTGGAGAGCAAACTCCAGCAGAAGAAAACCAAGGATGTTTGGAAGAGTATGAAGAAAGAAACTTTCCTTTTTGATAAAGCTTGTAGTTAGGGATGGCTCAGGTAGGCTTATTCAATTCAATTCAGCTTTATTTATATAGCGCCAGATTACAACAATTGTCATCTCAAGGCACTTAAGTAATATTGTCCAATTCAAGCCAATTGGAATTCAATTCATTGTAATCATAATCCAATTAATTCATATAGAGCCAATTCAAAAAATAATATCCTAGCTAAGGAAACCAACAGATTGAACTGAAACTTGTCTTCAGTCCAATCTCCCGTCCTGAGCCTGAGGGACTGTGGAAAGGAACGACTCCCTTTAACAGGAAGAAACCTCTGGCAGAACCAGAACCAGGAAGAAACCTCTGGCAGAACCAGAACCAGGAAGAAACCTCTGGCAGAACCAGAACCAGGAAGGGTGGCCATCCGCCTCGACCAGCTGGGGTTTGAGAAGACAGAAAAGAGGGAAAAGAGGGGGGAAAAACACCATAACACCATTCAAAGGATACCTGTTGGAACAGGGAAACACAAGTTAATAACCACAATAATGTCACATGTACATAATATCATTTTAGAAATTAAACAGGGGGAAAAAGAGAGCAAAGTGAGGAAAGGTGTGACAGATGAGGTCCCCCAGCAGTCTAAGCCTATAGCAGCTTAACTATGGGATGTTTCAAGATTACCTGAGCCATCCCTAACTATAAGCTTTATCAAAAAGGAAAGTTTTAAGCCTAATCTTAAAAGTGGAAAGGGTGTCTGCTTCCCGGACATTTACTGGCAGCTTATTCCACAAGAGAGGGGCCTTCCGGCTCTCAACGAAGGCGGTCGCATTACTACTCTCTCCTGATTCTTCCCTCTCCCATATCTCTCCTGCTTCTCTTGTCTTGTCCGGTCCTGTCTCAACTTCAATGGGGCCCAAAACAAAGTACCAGAGTTTTGTTATTTTGGGTTGTTACACTCAAATATTTGCTCTAAAGCACAGAAAAAGGGCAAACCCCTTTTATATTTTTTTATTAGTTTTCCTTATATTACAATGCAACAATGTAATCTTCTTTATGGATTTGATAAAGTATAATTTAATTCAATCCCATTTAAGATGCCACAACAGCTGGTGATGCTGGAATGATCAGTAATGAATAAATAGGGTCAGTGTGTATATATGTATGTGTGTTGGTGGTGATGATGGTGGTGGGGGGTTGTTCTATATGAAGACTGTCATTTAAATATGAATGTCAGCACACAAGATGAGAAGCTTAAAATATTTTCATTTTATTCATTGTATTTTTAATTTTCCATCAATTACCGTTTTGTCCTTAATGCCCTCAATCAATCTATACTGCAATACATTTTTGTCTACATTCTCTGAAGAGGAAACCGTATAAACTGGGTGGAAGAAGCTATTTGGAGCATTTACAAACTGCATGTTTGCTTTGTGCTAAATGAATAAGATGGCTGCATTCAGCAGAAACACTGTGATTATGGTGATGTATTACCAGGAGCTGTTATGGTTGGAGCTGACAGCTGAGGCTAAATATTTTCACACAGACCTGTTGAGGGAGGGAACTGTCAGGTTTGTTTAAGCTGAAATGGCTATGTGGCACTCTTTCACAATGTCTTCGTCTTTCTACCCCCCTATTGTGCTCTTACTCTTTTTCTATCTCTGTCTTTCTGCTTCAAGCCTCGACCTAGGTGGGCTGTTGAAACTGTTCTTCCCCTCTCCTGTCCATTCTCTTCTCATCTTAGGTGTAGACAGATAATTACAGCTTAGGCTCAAGTCAGACTTTGAGTACCTCTAATGTGTTTATGCATTTGGCAGACGCTTTAAGCAACTTACAGGTAGGCAGGTAGGGTAAGGGGGTCTTGTCTAAGGACCCCTACTGGTGGTGGTACCTTTCATGCAGGGGATTTGAACCCAGAGCTCCCACACAAAAGGTGGCAATCATACCACTACTGCACCCAAATAGATCAGCTGTGTCTGGAGGTGTGCACCTAATCCAATCCAACTTTATTTACAGAGCGCTTTAAAAACAACACAGTTGGCCAAAGTGCTGTACACATACATAAAAACTAAAAACCAGAAAAATGAAATAAAAACAAAGTAAAACACTAAAAACAAAACAACAAAAAGTCACAGCAAAAGTCAGCCAGAATTATAAGCCAATGACAAAAAAACGTGTTTTAAGGGCAGATTTAAAACATTAAGTAAGTCAGCCTGCAAACTCATGCAAACTCATCCCACAGTTTTGGGGCAGTGTCTGAGCAGGCACGGCCCCCTCTAAGACTTCTCTCTGTTTTAAGGAGAATGTGAAGGAGTGTACTGCTGAAGCAGGTCAGACAGATACTATGAGGCAAGGCCATGAAGACATTTAAAAACTAAAAGAAGAATTTTAAAATCAACTCTAAAACAAACTGGAAGCCAGTGAAGGGATTCCAGAACTGGAGTAATGTGCTTACATTTTTCTATAACAGGCAGGAGCCGAGCAGCAGCGTTCTGAACCAGCTGTAGACAAGCAAGTGAGCAACTTAGCCCAGAATAAAGTGCATTGCAGTAGTCTAAACAAGTTGTGATAAAAACATGGATTAATATCTCAAAGTGGTGCAAAGAAAGAAACGGTTCAGCTTTAGAAAGTTGTCTCAGTTGAAAAAAGCTGGACTTGATGACTGAGCTAACCTGTGCATCAGATTTGAGATTACTGTCCAGCCTTCCATCAAGGTTTGTTGCAACTGGTGTCAGATGTTGACTTAACAAGCCCAAGTCAACAAGTACTGTGGAGCTACATGTGGGCCCAAACAACATAACCTCTGTCTTATCATCATTAAAGTGTAGAATGTTAATTGACATCAATGCCTTAATTTCTGAAAAGCATTTGCAAACAACAGATACAGCAAACAACATGGGCTACATAGACCCAGGGCTGAGACCAGGATGCAGAGTTGTAGTCTTACACACTTCTCTGCAGTTTCCCACCTGATGCTGCCCCCCCCCCCAAAAAAAATCAAAAAACACAAAAGGAGCAAATCCTCTTGTGCAAAAAAATTTAAAACAAAAACTTTAACTGAACAAAAACATCAAAGTATTAAATGTGGTTTGCTGAATATTAGATCTCTCCCTTTGAAGTCTCTGTCAGTGAATGATTTGATCTGTGATCATCATATTGATATATTTTGTCTTACAGAAACCTGGCTGCAGCAGGAGGATCATGTTAGCATTAATGAATCAACTCCCTCTGACTATTTAAATGTTCATGTTCCTAGAACCACAGGCAGAGGAGGAGGAGTGGCAGCTATCTTCAGATCAGGGTTACTAATCAGTCCTAGACCCAAGATTAGTTTTAGCTCTTTTGAAGCTCTGATTCTCAGTTTTTCCCAAAGTGGAAATGACAAAAACCTCTTGTGTTTGTTGTTGTGTATCGTCCACCTGGCCCTTATTCTGAGTTTCTGTCTGAGTTTTTATCCCAGTTAGTGCTGAGTACAGATAAAGTCATTGTAGTGGGTGACTTTAATATTCATGTAGATGTTGAAAATGACAGCCTAAATATTAACTTTAATTCTATATTAGACTCTATTGGATTTTCTCAAAGTGTTCACAGACCTACTCACTGCCTTAATCATACCATTGACCTTGTGCTGACTTATGGCATTGAGAGTGAACAGTTAACAGTGTTCCCTCATAACTCTGTCTTGTCTGACCATTTTTTAATAACTTTTGAATTTACATTACTTGACTATACGGTTTCTGAGAAGAATTCTACATATAGAAGGTGTCTGTCAGATAATGCTGTAACCAGATTTAAAGAGTTGATTTCATCATCCTTTTCTTCACTGCCATGTGCAGATATGACAGAGGACGGCTACCTAAATTTTACTCCAGTAGAACTTGACTCTCTTGTTGACAGCACTATAGCTTCAATGCGTACAACACTGGACAATGTTGCCCCTCTGAAAAGGAAGGTAATCAGTCAGAAGAGGTTGGCTCCTTGGTATAATTCACAGCTGCTTTAAAGCAGACTGCAAGAAAGCTGGAGAGACAGTGGCGTTCCTCTAATTTAGAAGAGTCTCAATTAGTCTGGAAAGATAGTTTAATAACGTATAAGAAAGCCCTTCGTAAAGCTAGAACTGCTTATTATTCATCATTGATAGAAGAGAATAAGAATAATCCCAGGTTTCTTTTCAGCACTGTTGCCAGGCTGACAAAGAGTCTGAGCTCTGTTGAGCCATGTATTCCTTTAACTCTCAGCAGTGATGATTTCATGAGATTCTTCATCAATAAAATTGTTTCTATCAGAGAGAAGATTAATGGAATCCTTCCCATTATTATCACTGATGTATCATCAAGTAGAGCAGCTTTAGAAGTATCTTTAGAACCTGATTTGTATTTAGACAGCTTCTGCCCAGTTGATCTTTCTGAGCTAACAACAGCAATAGTCTCTTCTAAACCATCAACTTGTATGTTAGACCCAATCCCAACCAGACTGTTCAAGGAGGTTTTCCCCTTAATTGGCACTTCCATATTGGATTTGATCAATCGGTCTTTGTTGACAGGATATGTACCTCAGACTTTTAAGGTTGCTGTAATTAAACCTTTACTTAAAAAACCTACCTTGATTCAGAAGTGTTGGCTAATTATCGACCTATATCCAATCTCCCTTTTTTGTCCAAAGTTCTTGAAAAAATAGTTGCAGTTCAACTTTGTGATCATTTACATAGAAATAATCTGTTTGAAGAGTTTCAGTCAGGATTCAGAGTGCATCATAGCACAGAAACAGCACTGGTGAAAGTTACCAATGATCTCCTGTTAGCCTCTGATAGCGGACTTGTTTCTGTGCTTGTCCTGTTGGATCTCAGTGCTGCATTTGATACGATCGATCACAGCATTCTGTTACAGAGACTTGAACATGTTATTGGGATTAAAGGAACTGCATTAGGCTGGTTTAAGTCATATTTATCTGATAGATTCCAGTTTGTTCTTGTAAATGAAGAATCTTCCTCACACGTTGGAGTAAGTCATGGAGTTCCTCAGGGTTCTGTGCTTGGACCGATTCTTTTTACTTTGTACATGCTTCCATTAGGTAACATTATTAAAGACATAAAGACCTGGATGACTTAGAACTGTCTGCTTTTAAATTCAGACAAAACTGAAGTTGTTCTCTTTGGACCTGAGCGCTTCAGGGAGAAATTGTCTAGTTATATATTTACTCTAGATGGTATTTCCTTGGCTTCTAGTTCTACAGTGAGGAACCTTGGAGTTATTTTTGACCAGAATTTATCATTTGACGCACATATAAAACTGGTTTCTAGGACTGCCTTCTTTCACCTTCGTAATATTGCCAAAATCAGGAACATCCTGTCTCAAGGTGATGCAGAGAAACTAGTTCATGCATTTGTTACTTCAAGATTGGACTACTGTAATTCCTTATTATTGGGCTGTCCCACATATTCTCTGAAAAGCCTCCAGCTGATCCAAAATGCTGCAGCCAGAGTTCTGATGAGAACTAACAGGAGAGATCATGTTTCTCCAGTTTTAGCTTCTCTTCATTGGCTCCCTGTTAAATTCAGAATAGAATTTAAGATTCTTCTCCTCACATATAAAGCTCTTAATGACCGAGCTCCATCATATCTTAAAGATTTAATTGTAAGATATTTTCCTAACAGAGCACTTTGCTCCCAAACTGCAGGTTTACTTGTTGTTCCCAGAGTTTCTAAAAGTAGAATGGGAGGCAGAGCCTTCAGTTATCAGGCCCCTCTCTTGTGGAATAAGCTGCCAGTAAATGTCCGGGAAGCAGACACCCTTTCCACTTTTAAGATTAGGCTTAAAACTTTTCTTTTCGATAAAGCTTATAGTTAGGGATGGCTCAGGTAATCCTGAAACATCCCATAGTTAAGCTGCTATAGGCTTAGACTGCTGGGGGACCTCATCTGTCACACCTTTCCTCACTTTGCTCTCTTTTCCCCCTGTTTAATTTCTCAAATGATATTATGTACATGTGACATTATTGTGGTTATTAACTTGTGTTTCCCTGTTCCAACAGGTATCCTTTGAATGGTGTTATGGTGTTTTCCCCCCCTCTTTTCCCTCTTTTCTGTCTTCTCAAACCCCAGCTGGTCGAGGCAGATGGCCACCCTTCCTGGGTCTGGTTCTACCAGAGGTTTCTTCCTGGTTCTGGTTCTACCAGAGGTTTCTTCCTGGTTCTGGTTCTGCTAGAGGTTTCTTCCTGTTAAAGGGAGGCGTTCCTTTCCACAGTCCCTCAGGCTCAGGACGGGAGATTGGACTGAAGACAAGTTTCGGTGCAATCTGTTGGTTTCCTTAGCTAGGATATTAGCTAGGATATAAATGGAACATAATACCATTATTCCGAAGAATTTATCCAGGATAAAGTAAGAAGAGGGAGAAGAGAAGAGGCCCAAGAATAGAACCCCACAGGCACACCACATCGGAGTCGCTGGAAAGGACTCAGCAGTTCCAACACGGACATAAAAACTTCTACCTGATAAGTAGGACTTAAACCACTCTAAAGCACCACCCTGAATGCACACCCAACTCTCCAGAAGAGACAGAAGTATCTGATGGTTCACTGTATCGAAGGCAGCTGTTAGATCCAACAGAACCAAAACTACAGAGTGACCAGAGACTGATTAAAAAACATCATTAAGAACTCTTAATAGTGCTGTAAAAGGTACTGCAATGGGTTTTAAACCCTGACTGAAAAATTTCTAAGATGTAATGCCTATCTAAAATCTAAAAATGGTTTCAACTGGCAATAAATAATTTTCTCCAAGACCTTAGAAAGGAAAGGGAGCTTAGAGATGGGCCTAAAGTTGAAAAGTACATGGGGGGTGTCAGTTAGGCGTGTCACCACTGCATGTTTAAAACTCATAGAAACAACTCCATTCGCATGTAACACATGTATTAACTGAATAATAACAGAAGTAGATTAAAAGGAAGAGAAAACCATCCATTCTGAAGGATTTTTAGGTAAAGTCAGCCCAAATCGTATATCGTCCTTGCCCTAACCAAGTAATTTGGTGCTTTAATATGTACTTTTAATTTTTTTGCATTACAGTAACCAAACTCAGAAAAAGAAAAAAAACACAATGTGCATTGACATAACCAAACAGAGGTCTCAAATATGTAACAACAGTCTAAAAAACAAAGGAAAATAGTCAAATTTTCCATTGCAGCTCCAAAATTATGGAACGAACTGCCGCTGCACATTAGATAGGCCTCCTCACTGTCTAATATTAAAACTCTTCTTAAAACGCACCTCTTTTCTTTGGCGTTTAACACTACGTAGGTCGCTGATTTTATGTGCACAGATATTTTATCTGGGGCGGACAGTCTATTTATTTATTTATTACGTTTTATTGTGTTTATTTTATTGTACAGCACTTTGGGAACCTTTGTGTTTATTTCAACTGTGCTTTATAAATAAAATGGATTGGATTGGAAATGGAATGAACTGCAGAACTGCAAAATGCATGGCTTCATGGACCATGCATTTTGAAGCCAAACATAGATTCTTTAGAAGGATTGTGAGGCAGTCAGGGTCATTCAAGAACATCCTTATGATGATGACAAGAAACACCAATCAGTAATTGTATATCACATCTATGACACTAATATTTCAAGGCCAATATTATTTGTGTCCAAAACAACTTAAGTGGTACTGGAGATTCTAAAAGACACGCGAGGAAACGTTTTTGAAGAAGCTCCAAAGGGTCTGCCCTGAGGACCTTTTGAAAAAATTAACAAACTAAATCACCATTTCAGGCACCGACTACAGTATTGAAATATTGTTGTATTTTGGATCAACAGGGGGATTACGTGACTTTGGATGAATACTCCAAATTAATATTATGCATGAAGGCCCTGTCTTTGTCCTTAGGTTGCTAGGTAGTAGCACTATGAGCACCTTGGGAGATTTAAAGTGGAGCCCAAAGTGGAGACTGATATATGTCACCATTCAGAAATGAAAGACGCAGACCCCTTAGCCATGTATAATACAGCAGATGAATGGTTTAATGTTGTCCCTGAAGCACTTTGCTTCAGGTTTTACACTTGTGTTATTATATTCTATTATTATGCAACATCACACATATGTAAATAATTAAATGTAAATGCTGCAAGTAAATGCTTTAATTTGATGTCTTCCTACAGCTGCTAACAACATAAAATCAATAGGACAGTGCCAGCCCAGTTGCGCATCATCATTGAGGAACACAATATATGCAAGTTGAAGCTTCCATCAGGAATTCCTGATACAGTAAAAGGTTCTTTCTTGGTTGATATTTTACTGTGTTCGTGAAGTGTATCGAACAGTTGAGACTGACACAGATCCTACACAGACACAGATCTCAAGTGGTTCTGTAAAAGGGGGGCACTGAAGTAGGAAAAGAATTGGTGAATTGAAATGAGTTAAGAGACTAGGAGAACCCCCAGAGATCAAGCGCAAAGAGTAATAACCTACGCATAGAAGCTTCTTGATCAGGTCCTCACTCGGGCATTGCGCCATTCACCCACTCTGGATAATACGTGTAAAGATATTTAAATATATCACAAACAATTTTTAATAAGTGGAAAACATGTAAACCCAGCTCTTTGGGGTTGGTTCTATTTGACACTTTTACTAGATGGCATGAAAAGGTTCCGCAGGAAGAAGAGAAAAGGGGATGGATAGATTCATAGAGTTTACAAGGGAAATGCAAACTGAGCAATTTCAATATGTTCTTAAAACAGACAGCAGGGAACATGGATCAAGCATCAGCAAAGCTGCAGGAGACAGGCAGATTGCAGAACGGAAAGGCAGAAAAGAGAAAGGAAAAAGCAAAAACGATTTTTTAAGAGAAGTTCAATTCTCTATTCAGACACAGTCCTCTGCACAACTACCACACCAAATCCCAGTTAAAACACTGGCTTCTCCAGAGACACATCCTACTGCACAAGAAGATAAGACACCTCTGCCCAAAAAAACTGGCAATCAATGAGAAGCCAATAGCACTGCCTCCTCCTCCTTCCACTGAGGCACGCGTGCTGTTGGAGGTTCTCCAAGAAACAGATGCCCAAAACTGAACCTACTACTTCAGAAGTATTAACCAACGCTCAGAATACACCTCCTATGATGGGTCGATTAGTGGTTATTAAAAATGGTATACTGCAAACAGCTCCATTTCCAGGAGATAATGATTCACAAACACAGGCAGAAGAGTACCAGAACCAAACGGTGCGACATAGCACTAATCCATTCACCACTAGTACTCTAGTGGAACCACCCATTTCCGTTGACTCAGCTCACACATTTGAATCACGGTCACTAGATCACGGGCAGCACCATCTGAACCTGACTACATGAATAGATCAGGGGCTGTATATGATGGTCCCTCTGTACATGGCCTAACTTCTGTATTTGAGCAACACAAACCGCATGATTGGAACATTCGTACTGACCAGTCACGTTATCGTTATCTGCTCGGAAACCTGATAGTGGCAGTATTCACTCTTGCTCAGACACCCCTTTTACACTGTGATTAAGATTAAGATTACTTTATTGCCCAAGATGGCACAGCGTGAGTGGCAGCCTGTTGCAGCAGCTCCTGTGTTTAGATTCTTTATTTCTGTTATTTACACGTATGTGCCCTTTTCTTCCCTCTTTTTTTTGCTTGGACTTGCTTGGATTAGTCATTGGAATGGTCAACACTTACTTTTTCTTGGCCTTTTTGGTTCTTTGCATCTTTTTTCTCATACTTTCTTCAGTTGGGAGAGGTGCTTAGCAGAGCACCGTGATGTTAGCCCGATTCTTTCATTGGAAGCCCAAGAACAAGCTGGAGAAATCTTAAGTTAAACAACGTATTTATTAGTGGTCACATGTAAAGTATGGCAGCGCTGGACCACTGTCCTTGTCATGTTCTTTGGATGTGATAAACAACGTGTGTGTGTGTGTGTTGCTTTAGGCATGTATCAGTCTGTCTGACATTCTGTGTATGTGGCCCCAAACCCAATCTCTGTGTGGAATTTTAGTTCATTCTGGCCCAAAACCATATGTGGTTTGAGCAGTGTCAAGGCCCTGCTCACCCAGAAGTACCATCACAACTCATAACAATAATTAACAAAACTACCAAAAATTTCTAAAATATTGAAAGTCAAACATTGCTTAAGGCATTTAACATTAACATCAGGATCATCCACTGTTTGCAGCGCATAGGAGTGAAAAACCCAATAGCTGATATCTGGGAAAATTCTCCTATGGCTCCATTCCCACTTGGCGACCCTTTCAGTGCCTAAGGTCCTGCTACGAACAGCTGATTCACAGCAATGGCAATGGACATATGTACCATTAGTAGTTGGTAAACTTAAAATGATTCAGCAACAACATCAAATGAAAGAGGAATGAACCAAATGATTAAATGAAAAGCATTTCGGAAAATGAATAGTAAACAATAAACCTAACAACATTAGGATGATTACGAAACACAAACCAATGCAAATTCAACCAAGGAATGCGAATATGAACATATGACCCTGTTGAGAAATGATAATGAGAGAGTGTACCAACTGACCTCTGTTCTCATCCCTTCTGAGGCAGCATGAGGCGGTGTCTACAGCCCACAGAAGCTGCTCAGTGGTGCAGCTCATCCAGGATGAAACATCAGTGCGAGCTGTGGCAAGAAGGTTTGCTGTGTCCCTCAGCACAGAGTCCAGAGCATGGAGGAGAAACCAGGAGACGTGGAGGGGGCCGTAGGAGGGCAACAACCCAGCGGCAGGACCGCTACCTCCTCCTTTGTGTAAGGAGGAACAGGAGGACTGCCAGAGAACTGCAAAAGGACCTCCAGCAGGCCACTAATATGCATGTTTCTGCTCAAATTGTCAGAAACAGACTCCATGAGGGTGGTGTGAGGGCCTGATGTTCACAAGTGGGGCTTGTGCTGACAGCCCAACACCGTGCAGTTCGACTGGCGTTTGCCAGAGAACACCAAGATTGACAGATTGACCAGTGGCGCCCTGTGCTCTTCACGGATAGGAGCAGGTTCCCACTGAGCACATGTGACAGACGTGTGGAGTCTGGAGACGCCGTGGAGAACGCTCTGCTGCCTCCAGCATGACCCGTTTGCTGGTGGATCAGTAATGGTGTGGGGAGGCATCAGCCTGTAAAGTGATTTTCCACTTTTATTTTGAGTAGAACTCCAAATCCAGCTCTGCATGCGATAATAATTTAGATTAACATTGATCGTTTTTATGTTATTTTGTTCTCAACTCATTCCATAGTGTAATGAATAATGATTTTAAACTGGAATATTTCATTCATCAAGATCTAGGAAGTGTTATTTTAGTGTTTCCTTTATTTTTTGAGCTGTGTATTACCTTATATGAGAAAGCAACACACTTGTGCATCTTCAAAAAGCTTCTCTCGAGGAGATATGAAGAAATATGGATTTTGCTATAAAATGAAGTCCTTTCTCTGACATTCACACGCACGTTATTTTGCAAAAAATTTTTGGTTGATGGCAAGTGTCAGAGCAAACCACAACCCAAAATATGGAAACAACATCCCACTAATGTAGCAGCCTCTGCCAAGAGTGGAGCACGAAGACTTAGAGGGTTCACCAGATACCAATCTGATGACATCAGCGGGAAACAAGCCCAATCCAGAAAGAGTCAACCTCACAACCCAGTCGGTCCAAAGGATCAATTGCTAACAACGCTCCAGGACACCCACAGATGTTGTCAGTACTGGGTGGGCGGTCATCGTGTTATTTTCTTTTTCCTGAGGTTGGTCTGATGGAGCAGTCCCTTTAAATCCATGACCACTTTGTGATACCATCAAACATTAGAACCTGAACGTTCTAATGTTGTCAACATCCTCACTGGAGTAAGACTTTCCTCTCAGAGCTGTCCAGTCAAATCACATGAATGCTCCTTAGTTCTGTACCCCCTTCAACATGGCACACGAGTTAAGACACGAGGCCAGCAGCGAGCAGGCAGTCACCAAACATGCACAGGTGATGCTGCCAGTCACTGCTTTATGCATTCTGTGGTCATTCTGGCTTTATTCTTCTCATGCTTCATTCTGGGAAGCAGCGACACTCAGTTTGATTTAAAAAGTCCAAATCACAGCAACAGTTACCTCAGGGAACATTTCATAGAGAGAAGTGGAGAGATTGTGTTAGAGCAGCATGTGGCAACAACACCGAGCGAAGAAGAAGAAGATAAACACATCCAGTTGCTTTAAAATGTATTCTTTTTTTACAGGGAGCCACAGAAAAAAGGCAAAAATGTTAGTTCACCTCAGAGCTGTGGCCACAGGAGGGGATCAGTTGGTGGCTGGTGGATCAGAGTGATGGTTCTATTGGTTTTGTCAGGAGTTGTACACAAATATTGCTGTGAGTCAAGCAATAGCCATTATATTTAAAAATGAGATGAGGAAACGCTAAAACAATACAGGTGTTGTTGCAGCTATAGTTTGTTACCAACTATTCTAGCACAGTCAACCTTTAATCAGCATCATTAGTTACATTTTTATTTTCTATTCACAGCCATTCAGCCAAATATAAATAGATAACTTTCTGACAACATGTGCATACGATGTTAGATCACAACATAGTGAAGTTAAGCACAAAGCTTGATAGGGAGAAATAATAAAATAAAATGCATGCACAAGGAAACGTTGGTCTGTTGTAATGAAGAGAAAAAAACAGGTGGAGGCAGCAAGACGGGGGTTCACTTTTTAGCTCCCACTCAGCCTTCAGAGGAGCTGCAGAGCAGCTGTCCAACAATAAGCTGCAGAATATACAGTATGTAAAGAGCTCTGGCTGTAATGTCACAATAACAGACAAAAGCTCATTTAAGAATCGGATTGAATTCTCTCAGAGTTCACTCGTTTCCAGACTGCATCAGTCCAGTTTTAGGAAGGCCGGTCCAGCTGTCAGGGCTAAATGTGGACAAGCTTGTTGAAAGCAGTTCTGACAGATTTATGGTTTCAGTTGAAAATCACCCGCTCCAACGCCAACAGATCTCTGCCACGTGGCTTTTTGTCAGGAACCAAACACTAACAGAGGTACCAATGACACATGGGGAAAACAAGGTGTGTAAAGAAGAGCTAATGGGTGCCGGAAGAGAAAAGGGTAAAGAGAGGAGGAGGTGAACCAACAGCTCACACTGTTTGAGAGTGAAACAAAGGTCTGCAACATCAGCTCATCAGTCTCTGTGTTGAAGAAATGCTTTTAAAAGAAACTTTTTCATTTTTACAATTGGTACAAAAAGGACGTTTCTTCCTGTCCGGAATGAATCAGCAGGACCGTGTTCAGGTGTGCTCGTCCTCCTGAGCGCTCTCAGGCGTTTTTGATGATTATGAGAGCAGGACTTGCTGTTTGCTGACTCGACTCGCACACGGCACTCTGCTCTGCTGGTTTTGCAAAAACCCGTGGTGTGTTAAGGTTGTAGACTCCTGCCCGAAAGAAACACGCTTGCAGAGCCAGGCTCACCACTTCCTGAGGCCTCAGGGGCAGCTTATACTGGGACTGCCCCACCCAAGCAAAGGAGCTGTGGACCTCCAAAGACTCAGAGCTGGAAGAGACAGAAATTACTAAATGAGTGCACTCATAATGGAATAATTCCAGCATAATGGAAAATGAGCACTGCATTCAACTGGCTGCCAGATACAACAGCTGCTCCCATCTCTCCAATCAGACAACTAATGATGGACCCTTGACAGCATAACCATGTCTGACTTTCCTCCACTTCAGCAATGTCTGTATACTTTATTTTGTGAAGAGTAAGGTTTAGAGTATGTGACTGTCACGTTAGTATTTTGCCTGAAACACAGACCCCTCAGAAGAGACTGACACCAGGAGCCATACGCACTGACAGAAAGGTGCAGACACATAACGCTTTGAGTGGACCAAAACTTTTTTTGCCCAGTTTCAAATTAGTATCATTTTCAGATTATTCATCATTCTACCGTCAGTAACCTCTACAGACAAGTGCAAACACATTAGAGAAATATTTGCTCAAAAGCAAATCTGACATTTCCAACGTCATTCACTGAAGCAGCTCTCAGCTGAGTTCTTTCTTTGCTGATCAGTCTTGAAGAACCTCTTCTGAGATTGTAACAACATCTCTGCAGAGGACTTGAGACGCTCTGGAAAGTGAAGCTTTCCATACCAAGCTTCCTTGGTTATTCATGTTGGCCAACTCTAACAGAGTTGTTTCTACAGCGGGCGGCTGTAGCTCAGGAGGAAGAGCAGTCGCCACCAATCGGAAGGTCGGTGGTTCGACTCCGGCTTCCCTGGGCTACATGTCAAAGAGTCCTTGGGGCAAGACACTGAACCCCACGTTGCCTCCATTGGAGGGTTATCATTGGGGGTACTAAAGTATCTTAAGACGTGCTGTATGAGTGGGGTGAATGCAGCATGTAGTGAAGCGCTTTGAGTGGTCAGCTAGACTAGAAAAGCGCTATACAAGTACAAGTACAGTCCATTTACCATTTCAAACTCGATCAGTTTCCCATTTACTGAAGACGCTGTTCAAGTGGGGCAGCCTGAAAGCTTAACTGGGTGTTTTTCATGTTCTGTGTCATCCTCATATCCTTGCTGCGAATAATGCTGAATAATGCTGAATTACTCATGTAATGATAGTTTTTACCACAGAAGAAGTGGTTTGGTCCCCATATCTTAGTGGAATCAGGTTGGGAATGGATTAGCTGAGTAACTTACCTGCTGCTTTTGGGTCTCAAGTCGATGATAACTTCAACTTGAGCCAAGGAGCAATTGGACAGAGTCAGGGTTACAGGCACCAAGCAGAGACTAAGGAAAGAAAGACAAACAGTTTTACTGAAGCCAGCTTTACTCTCCTGAAACCACAGATACAAACCAAATGCATCCGACTCAGTGCAAAGCATCTGAGCTGGGTTTAGGTTGAGTGACTACGGAGGACCATTAGTCTGTAAGGACTTGGATGCATCCGTCTGTCAGGTACTGTATGGGTATGGTGTGGATGGACAGATGGATGCTGGCTTGGTGGGTGGGCTGTGCACTATATGAAAGTGGCTGAATGGAATAAATTCTTGTATCACATAACTCTGGTGATATTGATTCATCACCGGGACCACAGGAACTAACAGATGCTTACTGGATGATGGCCAACAAACATTTCTCTGACTCAGCAGGCCCACATGTCACCAGCTCAATTTACTTATTAAGAAATATGAATTGTTAAGGGCAAGCTAAAACGGCTCTGGGGATATTGACTACAGTCTAGCATTAATTTTCCTTTAGCTGCCCTCGGGTAAACTCTTGAAAATGATCTGATATGATAGTTAACTCCTCTGTGCAGATTACATACATTTCGATCTGATCCTGCTCTAACTGCTATTGTTTTAAAAGGACCTAACCGCTAACAACAAACCGAACAAGGAGTGTTGATAAGCTGAACATTGCATAATATAAGATCAGATTTCTACCCACAATCTGATACAGTACACCTGAACTGTGGGCAGATGAAACCCCACAGGTGCAACCTCAGAGCTGGAACTCGGAGGCAGAACCGTGACAAACACTTGATGGTGTTGATGAAGATTCTCAGCCATCCAGGTCATGGTAATCATGGAAGCTTGAATAAGGGCAACTGGACTTCTTCCTGGATCTTGAGGACATTTCAGCTCTCATCTGAAGAGCTTCTTCAGTTCTGAACTAGGTGGGGGGGGGGGGGGGGGGGGGGTGTATCAGCTGCCTGAAAGGGAGAGTTTTGCTCACAGGATCAAAGGTGTGAATGGTTGTGAAACGTGGACATTACTGTCCTCAAAGAGTCGCTTCTCATTGAGATGTAGGTGCACTGCTGAGTCTTGACCTGAAGAGGTGGCTTTCATGAGCTGTTCTCTCCTATATAGAGGTCCGCAGACGAGATATACAACTCAAATATTACAGGTGCAGCACTATTCCAAAGGGAGAAACCTCTGCTTTTTCTCCAAAGTCAAAAACAAGTAGAACTGACCTGTCCAGGACAAACTGGTGTGTGAAGGTTTCAGGGTAGTGCAGATTTGTTTTGATGAGCTGGGAAAGCTCTGGAAGAGGCATAATGACTGGAGGAGGCAGTTCCGATTTAAACTTGAGCAGGACCATCTCCTGCGCTTCCTGAAGATACAAAAGACATCACACAGTTACCAGAAGGACCAACAGAAGTTTATGATGATAATATTTCAGGAACACTTTGTAGTATCAGCAGCAGCAAACTATCTATGAAGTCCACAGAAAATCTGCCATGAGCAGTCAGTAAACGTTTAGGGTCTCTGTGGTGATGAGCTTCCTGGGTTTGTAGTGGGTAAAACATGATACCAATTCATTTCAAGAATTCATTTAAAGCTTAAAAATAATAATAATAAAGCCTTAAGTGTAAAAAGTCAATGAATGCTCTTTACGAAAAAGGGAAGGGAAAAACCATCAGGACTTGCTCTACGTACACAGGGATCCCTGCTGACTATATTAATATTAAAAATCTTATTGTCATCATATTAAAAGAAGGAATACACATATGAATACACCTCATTCAGTATTTGGAGCATTTTCTTGCACATTTCCAGAAGATAACTATTCAGAGAGCCTTGATGGTTCAGCCTTGTACTGAAGCTGGAGGTGTACACCTCGGTTCATCTTGATTTCATGTGGGACTAAGCAGGAGTCCACTTCTCCACAAAAAGTCAACAAACTCATACTGCATGTTAGAGCACACACTCAATGCTAGTCAGACTATATGTGAGGTGGTCAAAAAAAGGGGCAGGTTCTACACCCTTACCCTGTAGTAAACATACAGTAACTGACCGTGTGTACATCCATGTCCAAGTTTTGGTTTTAGGGTAATGAAACAAAGTGTGTGCTTGTTGTACCTCTTTGGGAGTCAGAGAACTGGCCTCTTTGCCAATGCTCTGCAGTGCCACGTGCAGCTGGCCCTCTAGGATAAGCTGTTTGTTGTCCTCGACCACATATGCCTGTTCAGACAAATATAAACTCACTTACCATCCATTTAGAGTTTGACAAGTATTATTTTATTTTAAGATATAATACTTTATAAAAAAACCCTCCTGATCCAGCCCTCATTTCTTTCTGTTTCCTTCCAAGAAGGCAGACATTCTTATAATCTTTTAAAGTGGTCTTGAGCAACAGTTTTCCAGCTTTCTGAAGCTCTTTCTGAGTTTTTCTGCTTTTTCCCTCATCTTCAGTCCTTGTTCCTGAGCATTTTCAGAGGTTTTTTCTTTGTTCAGCCACTGAACTCTGACCTTTGACCCCTTCAGGCAGAAAAAAGGCTCCTAACTCAAGGGATGAACCAGTGTTGTGTCGACACAGAACAGACAACTTAGCAAAGAAGCCATTTTAAACTGGATCTTTAGGCTCTTTGTTACCAGCAGCCTGTCACAAAGACACATCATTTGTTCCCATTTCTTTAGCTGCATCTATGAAAAACAGCAAAGAAAACACAGTTTGACAGACAGAAAATAGGATTTCTGCAGCAACAAGGTGATTCCCAAAGTTCCAATTAAATAAAAGATTTTTGACCATAGATAATAGGCATTAGTTGGGGCTGTACCCCATTCATATGAAAACACAGGACTAACATAATGTCCTTTCAATCGTACAAGGAAAATATTTTGAGGATTCTCCAACTCTATGATGAATCTGAAAAGTTAAAAGTTCAAACCTGACTTCAGCGTGTCCTGCAGCCTGTGAGTGCTCTTTCTCTGCTCTGTCATATCATGAACTGCAACTGTTTCTCATTTGTTCTCTGAGTAGACCAAACTACCGTCTTCTACATGGCTTACACCACAGCATTTGTACCAACAGAGTCCAAACAGGAACTTTTCATATTCATGGTGTAATTTATCGTTTGGATAAAATATACATACCTTCCAGATAACAATTAGATTGAGGTCAAGCTCATTACACTTCTTGGCAATACTTGTGATGTCGGAGCCTCTGTTGTCAGTGGGTACAGAGACCTGACTTTTACTGCTGGATGATGTCCTGGATGGTGCCAACGCCAGTTGTTGAGATTCTGGGGAGCAACAGCAGCGGAAGAAAAAGTCTCCACAGGGTGTGGAAGAACTGATTATCTGCAGAGAAAGTTTGAAGGAGTGAGAGGAGGGCAAAGCACAGACACAGCGGTCTGCAGTTTGCAACGTGACATCACACCACAGTCCACAGGTTCTCCTGCAGTGTTAGATTGTTCAAAGTGTGCTCCGAACATTTTCATGCAGTAAAGTTGAAATCATCCTTTAGCTGGCATCAGTGCGAGTGTTTGTAAGGCGACGGGGGTCACATCTCCGTTCTTTTTCAGCTTTTCTGAAGCTGCCACACCTCCAGGTGTGTTCATTTTATTCACTTTACACTTGTTTGTGTCTGCTGTAAGCTCATCTCTGTCAAACTAACTAAGTTTTTGTTCATTCTTACAGCATACAAAAGTTCACTGTTCCAAAAGGTTCTGTGCTAAGATGAATATTTTGGTTCCCAACAGTCCTCTGCTCTGCCTACTAGATTTACTAATATTGTTCATGGAAAATGTCCATTTTCAACATTTGATATGTTGATATGATAAAATGTTGGTTTATGATATTCATAAACCATTCCATTCTGTTTTTATGCACATTTTACAGTGTCTCAACTCTTTTGGAATTGGGATTATATGGAGACCTGCTACAATACATAAGCTTCAGGCTATCAAGTAGATATCAACTGGACTGCCTTGATCATGGAGGAATTTGCAGGACTTGGTCTGTCCAGTTAACTGCAGATGACAAGATAAAAAACTGGATTAATTTAGTAGAGAGTGAAGCTGAAACACAGCAGCACCATAAATCTGGCAACACACCAGCCCAGAGAATCCGATTTATGCTCAGTGGATGGAAGGCTCAAGTTAACAATCTGTATGTGCACCTTAGCATTAAGACCTCTTACCATATAATAGCAACAGTAGAACACTCTCCAAATCCAGGGTTATCTCCTGTAGAACTAACTTCCACTTTAAATTTGGGAGCAGACATCTGTACCCTTATTATTATTTTTTAGGGTTTTCTCAAGTAACCTTGAACCATGTCTTTGGCATGTAGCTATAGACCCAGGCTGCTGGTGGAACTCCCATGATGCACTGAGCAGCTCATCACGACTCCGCTACATTACCCTCTCCACACATTTCTGAACTACTTTTGCTCATCACAAACATTACATATTCCCCCTCTTAGTTCTTCTCTATGAACTATGGAGCTGAATGTTTCTGATCTGTGGCAACTGCACCTCAAACATGGCCAGTGACACTGTCATCTCTCAATGTTAATCTCACCTCTCTCTTTCCTTTCAAAACTTCAATTTAATTTAAGGAGCTTTTCACATTTAATGCCAAAACACTTGTTTGCTACTGTATTGTTAGGTGCTCTCTGTAACATTGTAAGTTGTTGACAATACCACGTACAGTGCCCTGAAGTGGACAAAATAAAGTCATGTAAATTGTATTTACCCGCTCATTTCCAAGGTTCAGGTCTGCAAAGGTGTATTTCTCTATGATGTCCGACATAGCTAAAAACAACAGATTAGAGTCAAATCTGTGCACAACCAAAATCTGAAGGCATCAAAAGATGACTGACATGTCCAAGAACTAATTACCTTGATGGGGTTTGCATCGTGTGGCCCTAAAACAAAGTTTGGCTCTTTCTCTGCTGCTGAGCTTACAGCCTAGAAGGGAAGAGGGAAGACAGCACTGATATGAATGTAAAACAGCTCTATACTGGAAAGAACTCTTCATGTTTCTGTTTACAAGGAATCGTGTCAACCTTCAATGTATAAGCAGAACCTCCACATTCATATATTACTCCATAGTATACAGTCTTACCATATACAGCGCTCACCTGTGACATTCACACACCGATGAACACAACAGGGGAAGTGTGTGTGGCTCAGTGTCTCGCTCCAGAACAATTTCACATGCAGACTGGGGACTTTTGCTTTGTTGGACAACCACTCCCAATCCTGAACCACAGTCACTTAATGCTGCTTTAGTTCCAAATTCATTTTTTTTAACTAAAAAGATACATTTGGTAATTATTTTGTAATTGTTCTGTTACTTCACATGATCAGTTCACACTGACATTCTGGGAACATTGTTATAAACCTGCCTCAATATGCTGCTTGTTCAAAAAACTCCATCTTAAAATCTCCATCTTGCAGTGTCATAAAATATCTTTAGTGTCCCTGCTTTGTCATGCATCAAGAAAATGCTCATATTTGGGATTTGTAAAACTACTTGAAGAAAGAAAAGGATGAAGGAATCAAAGATCTAATATGTAATACTAGAAGTTTCCCTCAGAAATGGTGCTTTTGGATTTCCTGACAGTGTTAAAATAAAGCAATGCTTCAAAAGTTGAACATTTTTGGCAGCATTTTCACTAAATATAACTTTGAGAGTATTGTACATACTTTAACAGTTAGTAGTACTATGTTTTAGGGCTTTTAAGGATATTTTAGTATGTTCAGGTTAGGGGCGTTTGCAGGCTTTTCCAAATATTTTTCATGTAAATTAAGTAGATCTAAGTAGCTTACTAGTTTTAAGTAGCCAACACCTAACTACCTAAATACTTCTAATTTAGAAGAGTCTCAATTAGTCTGGAAAGATAGTTTAATAACGTATAAGAAAGCCCTTCTTAAAGCTAGAACTGCTTATTATTAATCATTGATAGAAGAGAATAAGAATAATCCCAGGTTTCTTTTCAGCACTGTTGCCAGGCTGACAAAGAGTCCGAGCTCTGTTGAGCCATGTATTCCTTTAACTCTCAGCAGTGATGATTTCATGAGATTCTTCATCAATAAAATTGTTTCTATCAGAGAGAAGATTAATGGAATCCTTCCCATTATTATCACTGATGGATCATCAAGTTGTCACAGTCTATGTTCTGTCACAGTTTGTTTTTCAGATCACAGTTTATGTTCTTGTGTTTTCAGGTTATGTTCATGTCATGTTTCTCCCGTGTCACATTCAGTTCACTCACGTCACCTGCTTCATTGTTCACAGCTGCACCTCGTTCACTTATCACTCCCACAGTATTTAGTCTCCTGGTTTGCTTTCAGTCATCGCAGAATCCTCACTATCCCTTCATGCCTTGCCACAGAGAGATAAGTCTGGTTTTGCCTCATAGCCATAGTCCTGTTCATAGTTACTCATTCACAGTCATAGTCTTGTTTTGTTTTCATAGTTAAGTATTTTTGGTCCGGCTCTGCCGCGCTTTGTTTTTGCCTTTTTGCTCCCTGTTCTTGTGTTTTTGTGAATAAATCCTTTTTGAACTAAAAGAGCTGCATCTGGGTCCTACCTCACCACCAGTCCCTGACACAAGTAGAGCAGCTTTAGAAGTATCTTTCGAACCTGAATTGTATTTAGACGGCTTCTGCCCAGTTGATCTCTCTGTGCTAACAACAGCAATAGTCTCTTCTAAACCATCAACTTGTATGTTAGACCCAATCCCAACCAGACTGTTCAAGGAGGTTTTCCCCTTAATCAATACTTCCATATTGGATTTGATCAATCTGTCTTTGTTGATAGGATATGTACCTCAGACTTTTAAGGTTGCTGTAATTAAACCTTTACTTAAAAAACCTACTCTTGATTCAGAAGTGTTGGCTAATTATCGACCTATATCCAATCTCCCTTTTTTGTCTAAAGTTCTTGAAAAAATAGTTGCAGCTCAACTTTGTGATCATTTACATAGAAATAATCTGTTTGAAGAGTTTCAGTCAGGATTCAGAGTGCATCATAGCACAGAAACAGCACTGGTGAAAGTTACCAATGATCTCCTCTTAGCCTCTGATAGCGGACTTGTTTCTGTGCTTGTCCTGTTGGATCTCAGTGCTGCATTTGATACGATCGATCACAGCATTCTGTTACAGAGACTTGAACATGTTATTGGGATTAAAGGAACTGCATTAGGCTGGTTTAAGTCATATTTATCTGATAGATTCCAGTTTGTTCTTGTAAATGAAGAATCTTCCTCACACGTTGGAGTAAGTCATGGAGTTCCTCAGGGTTCTGTGCTTGGACCGATTCTTTTTACTTTGTACATGCTTCCATTAGGTAACATTATTAAAGACATAAAGACCTGGATGACTCAGAACTGTCTGCTTCTAAATTCAGACAAAACTGAAGTTGTTCTCTTTGGACCTGAGTGCTTCAGGGAGAAATTGTCTAGTTATATAGTTACTCTAGATGGTATTTCCTTGGCTTCTAGTTCTACAGTGAGGAACCTTGGAGTTATTTTTGACCAGAATTTATCATTTGACGCACATATAAAACTGGTTTCTAGGACTGCCTTCTTTCACCTTCGTAATATTGCTAAAATCAGGAACATCCTGTCTCAGGCTGATGCAGAAAATTTCAAGCACCTCAGCATGCAGAATGCTTCTACAAACGTGTGAAAGAACGGGTCGCTCTCAGGAGCTCAGTGAATTCCAGCGTGGTACCCTGATAGGATGCCACCTGTGCAACAAGTCCAGTCGTGAAATTTCCTCTCTGCTAAATATTCCACAGTCAGCTGTCAGTGGTGTTATAACAAAGTGGAAGTGATTGGAACCGACAGCAACTCAGCCACAAAGTGGTAGGCCATGTAAAATGACAGAGCGGGGTCAGCAGATGCTGAGGTGCATAGTGCGCAGAGGTCACCAACTTTCTGCAGCGTCAATCACTACAGACCTTCAAACTTCATGTTAGCTCAAGAACGGTTCATACAGAGCTTCATGGAATGGGTTTCCATGGTAACTGTATCCAAGCCATACATCACCAAGTGCGATGCAAAGCATCAGATACAGTGGTGTAAAGCACGCCGCCACTGGACTCTAGAGCAGTAGCGACACGTTCTCTGGAGTGACCAATCACGCTTCTTCATCTGGCAATCTGATGGAGGAGTCTGGGTTTGGAGGTTGCCAGGGGAACGGTGCTTGTCTGACTACATTGTGCTAAGTGTAAAGTTTGGTGGAGGGGGGGATTATGGTGTGGGGTTGTTCTTCAGGAGCTGTGCTTGGTCCCTTAGTTCCAGTGAAATGAACTCTGAATGCTTCAGCATACCAAGAGATTTTGGACAAGTTAATGCTTCCAGCTTTGTGGAAAGAGTTTGCGGATGGCCCCTTCCTGTTCCAACATGACTGCACACCAGTGCATAAAGTAAGGTCCATGAAGACATGGATGAGCCAGTTTGGTGTGGAAGAACCTGACTGGCCTGCACAGAGTCCTGACCTCAACCCGATAGAACACCTTTGGGATGAATTAGAGCAGAGACTGAGAGACAGGCCTTCTGTCCAACATCAGTGTCTGACCCCACAAATGCCCTTCTGGAAGAAATGTTAAAAACTCCCATAAACACACTCCTAAACCTTGTGGAAAGCTTGTCCAGAAGAGTTCAAGCTGTTATATTAAACCCTATAGATTAAGAATGTGATGTCACTTAAGGTCATATGCATTTAAGGCAGATGAGTGAATACTTTTGGTGATATAGTGTATATATATATTTTTTTTTTTTTTTACAAAATAATAGAAGCTGAGTGAAAATTTTCCGAGTATGGTGATTCAACTATTTTTGCCAGGATAGGACATATCATTAAGTGGCAGAGTGATTGTCCACCAGTCAATAGGTTGGCCATTTGATACCAAACCCCTCCACATAAAGTGTGGGAAAACACCGAACCCCACACCTCCCAGTGTGCTGATTATGTGTGATAGACAAAGAACACTGTATGGAAGAGAAGCATTGTTTCCATGTTTTTTCGTGAATGACAGTGGTTTGTAGAACCTCGCCATGGTTAAAAGGTGCCAAAGAATTTCAGACTATTTATGTCTCACTCAGGTATATACAGCTGGAAGCAACAAATACAGTCTATAAAATAAATGCAGACCATCTGTTCCAGGCATACCTTTATCCTTGTCTGGGTTGATATACTTATGAAGGCGCCAGTGTTGACTGCTGCTGGACACCTGGACGATGTGGAACTCACGCACGCCACCTTCACTCTGAGAGACAAGAGGAGAGAAATTTAAATGAAGCTGAAGCCGTGGCAAGTTGTTCAACCTGATAGTACAAGCAAAATCCAACAGTGGGTTTGTGCAGCGCTGTATCTCACCATATTGACGTTCTCCACATCAATAAAGACAAGCGTTCCACAGCTGTCTTTGTCGTCCTGAGAATGATGCGGAGGGGCACTGCTGCGGCAGGCCGAGGCCTGTACACTCAAAGACCGACTGGCGCAGATAAACACTGTATGACGCAACACCCGGTGACTTTACATGAAGAGAGAAGAGGAGGAGTGAGAGAGTCCACATGTACAGTACAGAAACAAAGCCAGGAAAAAGACTGGACAAACTCACTCATGTATACCTTTCTCCTAATTTAGATTATTTCCATCTCAGTAAAGAAAAAAAAAGTCTTGAAGACAACAAATGCACAGCAGCTCTGAGAATATCTTCACCCTGCAGGAGGACAAAAACTCACAGGCAGTATGGCCAGAGTCTGCAGAGCTGTGATCACAGCCAAAGGGGCTGTGTGGAGGAGTCACATCAGATGGGTGCAATAATGGAATGAATTGAAATTGGTATTGGTGACCAGCAGACACACACTGTCTCTGACATGCTCATCGTGTGCGAGTGTGGGAAAATAAAGTGCTGCACAGTGCCAGTGTGGATATCTGATATAAAGGTTTCCTAAACAAATTTTGCTGCCATCACGATGCAAACTAACAAAAACTTGATTATAGTAAGACTATCAAGTTTTATACTTTTAACAATGTGGTTGAAATGAAATTATTCAGTCTTAACTTGTTGCAGTTTTAACTGATGCATAATCTCAAGCTTTCCCACCATCTGGAATTTGTTACTGGAGTTCCATTATTCTATGTATTTGATCCATTCTCACCAAGCTTTGTACATTCCATGTCTGGATGACCTCAAACAATAGCAACACTGATGATTTTAGAAGCTGTACACCATGAAAACCACCCACCTCTGCATTTCTCCAACATTGCTCTCTTGTGCATAATTTGAACTTCACCTTTGTAAAACAGCTGTGTTAAGATAATTAAACCTACCTGATTTTGAGTCCTTTCTCTGTGCTCTCATAGTAGAACAGGAAGTTGATTTCATGGACTCCCTCCTGGTCTGGTCCTCTGAGCCAGAGAGGCAGCTGACAGGACTCTCCTGGTTGCAGCGTGCTGCCACTTATTGGGATTTTCATCACCCCAGAGGGTTGGCTGAAATCCTCTGCTGAAACCAACATCTCAGATGCCACTGAGCCTGGCTGGAGGGGCATTGCAAAGGTTTTATAGGCTGAGCAACTTTCAGCTGAGGCCGGGCTGGGTGGTGTTAAGGGTGTTGTGGCCTGGTTGCCAAAGGTGAAGAAATGAGGGTGCGTGGATGCCACTCGCAGGCCACACAAAGCAACATCACTGACGTTACAGAACTCGACGTAGGCTTTCCTGATCTCACCACAGAGCAGAGCTGTAGGAAACTGCATGAAGAAGACCTGAAACACACACATTAATCAATAACCAGATAACACTGGCACATTTAAAATAAACCACTTGCTTGTTTATGTGTTACATGTTGGAACAATTAAATGAATCTTGCTTGTTTGTGGGACCCCTCTTCCAAATGATCCTGTTTTGAACATGTGGCTTGAAGCAGCTGTAATTTCTGTTTTTGTATCAAACTGTGTTATACTTCAAACTACATCTTAACATGACAACAATCACTGGAATATCATTTTCACTTACTGGAGAAACGGAAAGCTCGAGTCATACACTGATCTCTACTACGACTACTGCAAAATAAACCCAGCTAACTCAGAAAACCAACAATCTGTCAACCCCAGAAGCTCAGTGAAATCACTTCCATCACTACACTTTATTTACTAGTAACACTACATTACAACATAAAAAGCCTTCCAGTCAAGCCTGGAATTTGTTCAACAACATGAGAAAGTTAGCACTCCCTTTAGACCACTGTCAAAAAAGATCAGGCAGCCACCATAGGAAACTAAATATACATGGAAATCACACTGAACATGAAAACATCCCACAATTAGAACATTACAAACAAGAACAACTCTTTTAAGAGAAAAGGAAAAAACTCAAAAGGCACAAAATATGGAATGTAGGACCAATTCGAACAGAATGAACAAATCGTGAACAAAACCTTCAAACCCTCACTTTAAAGCGCCAAAGAATTGTACAGACTCTGTTTCTGCAGCTGTTGCCTGTTTTCATGGAAATATAGAGACGTGAGGAGTGACTAACAATTGAACATTACTGGAAAAAAAATGTACTGAAACCAAAACAATGTCACACACTCAGACTGCCAGTTAATGTGTTATCTCAATTGTTAGTTAGTATTCTTTTGAATTTTGTCATCACGTGGGAGGAATGCCAATGAGCAAGAGGCTGGACGGGTCACCAGTCCATCACAGGGCCACAAAGACAACCACACACACTCACACTCACACTCACTCCTGAGGACAGTCACCAGTTAACCTGACAGCATGTTTTTAAACGGTGGGAGGAAGCCGGAGAGAAGCCACACATACACGGGGAGAACATGCAGACTCCACACAGACAGAACCAGCCGGGAGTTGAACCTTCCTGTGAGGGGACGGTGCTAACCACCACACCACCAAGCAACCCTCATGGAAATTCTTTGGAAATTCAGCACAATACAAATTCCGAATGGGAACATAGACAGTAGGAGAGCAGAGAACAGGTGTGAAGGGCTGACAGTGGGCAGCATGCACACATTTAGTATTCTCTAAATCTATATCAATATTGATTGATTTTTTTCCAGTACATATACATTCAAATGGGCTTCTCAGAAATGCCAAATCATTTGGCTACAACTTGCGATATCTATAAGGAATCCATCTAGATTTGTGTTGATGCTGTGATTCTCTGCAGAAACACAGCTGGTTATTATGTTGGGACGCTGTTGGACTGCTGCCTTTGAACAGGTGTGTGTAGACACACACACACACACACACACACACACACACACACACACTGTCTGCAGAGCGCCGACTTTCACTTAAAACCTGTGGGGTTGTGATGTTCTTGTCATTTAGAGTGCACAATGATGACATTATATTCTTATTTCCTTGATTTATTGCTTTTTTCTGAGCCTGGTTCAAACACTTGCTTGCTGTGCAGAGGAAGGCAGGAGGGCACAGTTTAAAAACAAACTGCAACCATTTACTTATGACAAACATCTCTCTACGTGTCTTAAAATACAAACAAGAACACACAAGTGAAACTAAACTTCAAACCACAGAGTTAAGCACGGTCTAAAATTAACATTCGTCAAACACCAAATGTAGGTCAATTTACTGTTTTAGACTTTAGAAATAACAACAGAATAGGGACTGCTGGTGGAGCTACCTCCATTAAGGGCATAGGGGGTGTTATGATGGGATCCAGTCGTCGATCTGTACCATGCCGCACCAACATCTTGTCTTCTTTGGTCAGGTTAAGTCGTGGACCCTGGATCTTCAGGTCCTGTCTGCCCCGAACCACCATTACATCCAGTGTCTGCTGGCCTGGAAACAAGACTAAATCCATACTGCATGTTCCTTTGGCCGCATAACAAAAAGACTTCTGAAATAATATGTCCCTGAGACTTTGATTCTGTTTCATTTTTTTTTTGGCTTAAAAAAATAATCAACAGAACTACAAAACAAGAAGAAGTGTCCAAGTTAGGGATGCTAAGAGAGTAAATGTGTGTGTGAGACCATCAGTTCTCATGTAAAGCAAATATGAGCAGAGAGTCTGTATAATTGTACCTTCCGTGTTTAGGGTCATTTCTCCAGGTGAAGAAGAAGTCAGGTTGTAAATGACTCCAACAATGTTCAGCTGACCGGTTCTGTGTGGCAGCAGTTTCAGTCGGGCCTGAGATCAAAGTGACAGTTAACAGCCAACCACAGTCTCATTTACCATTGTTTGTTTTTTTAAATCAAAGCACACACATTGAGTAGGTGTTCACAGTGTAGTTCCAATCTACCTCTTACCGCTCTCACCACTAACATGCTCAACTTTTTCTGGCAGCTGTACATACAACACTTTGAAGCGAAAGAGCAGATGTTTGAAACAAGACTGTCCTGGTTTGTGTAAGTACAATTTCATTTCAGAGGATTAGAAAGCTTCTTGGACTTTGCCATAGAACTGTTGATATCCAAACCAGCCTGTGCTTTCAAACAAATCTTTTGCAAGCTGGAACAGAAAAAATTACCACTGCTGGTCAATCATGCTCAGTAACTGCAAGTTACGATGTCCTTATAATTCAAAAGGTTTTCAAATTTTTAGCACCACGGTATAAATAATCGTGTTTGTTCATCTGTATGTGTAATTTTGATTCTGTATTGGTGTCAGAAAAACCCTTTGCTACCATTTTATCTCCCTGGGAGAAGACACAGCAATATGGCAGAGTGTTCACCTTGGGCTGACAAAGGGAAAATAAAATAAACTAAATTAAAGTTGAGCAATTAGTATGCCTAAAAATAATAGCTCAAAGAAATCATTGAACGCCCAACAATACCATGTCATTCATGATCAGTGTGTGTATACTTCTGATCACAATTATAGATTAAGTGTTGAAGTTTGACAGTTGGATTTCAGACTTTGTAAGACTGAAGGTTCCAACTCCACTGATACTACTTAGTAATATGACTCTTATTTACACATGTAAACACTCTTCATTGTTTCACAGACTTGAATTAAACTCCACAGCTTTACTTCAGAGAGAACCTCACCATTTTGGTCTCTTCTGGACCCATATGAAACTCTTTTATGATCTCTGTGGTGACAATGTCATCTTTCTGTGTCATCTGAAAGATAAAACAGACAAACAAACAAAAAACTTTAGTAATACATTGAAAAGTCAAACTGAAGATGAATCTCCATTCCTAGATTTATGCAGGATGTCTACCTCAGAATCTGGGGTGTCCTCATTAGTGATGGCTCCTCCTGCCAACTCATCAGTCATTGATGTACCATCAGCACTAAACTTCCAGAGGAGTGACAAGTTGGACAAGGCCAGAGAAACCTTCAGAGGGTTCCTGAATGTCACCTCCACTATGATTGGCTCTGTGGAGAAACAGTGTGACAGCATACTGATCACACACAATTCATTACTGATGAACTCAAATGACTCCCATCAATTCTTCAGTCCCTAGCAACACACACACACAAATTAATTGGATTTGATTGGATTACAATGAATTGGACTCCATCATTGAAGTGCCTTGAGATGACATTTGTTGGGATTTTGCACTGAATAAATATACTGAATTGAACTGATGAAAAAACAAGTAAATAGCCCTCCAGATGGTACAGTAATCATCCATCTGTTTCAGAGCCTCCACAGTTTATTTCATAGAGCATTCTGTACAAGCTGTTCGCATAAAAGACAGGAAACTCAACAAAACATACAGAAAAAACCCTCTTTAGACACTAAACCCGCTCTGAAGCTATAAGTTTTAGTACAGAGGGTGATTCCTCACCTCTACAGTAACCTTTTACAATGAATCTCTTTATGCCTTTATGTAAAAAGAAATCTTCTTTTTTCATTTCATCAAATAAGATTATTGTTACTGTGAAAATACAACTTCCATTTGTGGATGCTAAGTAATCAACTCACCTATGTAGTACTTAGGTGCAACCTTGTACTGTGTAATAACATTTTAAGTACGTTCCACTCTTACCCTCCACCACAGCCAGTGGGTGACGGAGGTTATCTGTCTGGTTGTTCAGGCAGCACTGAGTAGGCTGGAAGTTTATTGGGACAATCCCTCGATTGGCAGAAGCTACAAGTTGCTCCTCTAGGTGGCACCACATGGCTGATAAATCCTGGTCATACTCCTGATCCAAAGACACATGAGTGGCTGCCTGTTTTTCTCCTACACAAAGTAAATAAATAAAAAAAAACAAGGATTTGTTGATTTGAAGATTGATAAGAATTTAGAGCTGGCATTCGATTAAAAGGTACTGCAGCAACGGACAAAATCTGACAGTGAGTGAACTCGAGTGTAATAATGCATTTTATCTGAAAGTGCTTTTCAGAACAAACAAAGACACTGTACAATAAAACCACAAAGCATTATTTAAAAAAAACAATCCATGTGCAACAGCACAAAATAAAATGAAGTAGTGAAGGAGATTATGTAGAGTATATTATTTTGAACTGGTGAGTTTTGAGTATGGATTTGAAAAGAGGAAGAAAAGTGATGCTTCTGAAGTCAGGTGGTGGTGAGTTTCAGAGGCGGGGAGAAGAGCACCTGAAAGCCCTGCTCCCCATGGTGGCAAGACGGGGGGAAGGGACAAAGAGATGGAGAGAGGAGGAGGATCTGAGGGATTGGGATGGAGAGGTGATAAGGACCAAATCAGACAGATATGGAGGAGAGAGGTGGTGGATGGCCTATGCAGTGTTTAACTGGAAGCCAGTCAAGCTCCTGCAGAACAGGGGTGATGTGGTGGGTGGAGGAGGTTCTAGTGCTCATGCAAGCGGAAGAGTTCTGAACAAGTTGAATCATATGTAGGAATTTTGAGTAAGACCAAATAATAGTGAGCTACAATAGTCAATCTGGGTAGGGACAAGGCTGTGAACAAAGATGGTGGTGGTATGGGGGAGCAGGAGCGGCGGGGGACTATTATTGTTACTTAGATGGAAGAATGCAGACCGAGTGACGTTATTGTTTGAGATTGGAAAGATAATGTGCTGTTGAGGGTGACACCCAGACTCTTAACATGGGGAGAGGGGGGAACACAAGAGTTGTCAAGAGTGATGTAAGACCATGTAATACCATGTAATCATACCAGAAGAAAGTCACAGTTTAAGAAAATTTGAAGAGAATCATGAATTCAGTTCAGTAAGACAGTGGGTCAGGGAAGGTGGTGGGAGTGTGGAATCAGGTTTAGTGGACAGATAGAGCTGGGTGTTATCCAAATAACAGTGAAAATAAGGAGATAAATTATCAAAACAAGGGGCCCTACAACAGATGCCTGGGGTACACAGGTGGTAACGGGGGAGAGCTGAGAAGTGAAAGACTTGAGCTGGATGAACTGAGTGCGGCCAGAAAAAGGTATGATTTAAACCCGTCTAATGTGGTATATGTGAAACCAATTGAGATTACTCTATTGAGGAGAACTGAGTGAGAATGGTGTCGAGGGCTCCACATAGATCAAGAAAGAGGAGGATGGTGAGTAAACCAGAGTCAGCTGCCATGAGGAGGTCATTGGAGATTTTTACAAGTGCTGTTTCATTGCTATGGAGGGGGCAAAAAGCAGACTGGAACCATTCCTTCAAGTTGTAATTGGTTAAATAAGAGTGGATCTGTGTTGCAACTATTTGTTCAAGTATTTCGGAGAGAAAATGTAGATTGGAAATAGGATGGAGATTATTAAAGTTGTTAGGATTTAAACCATTTTTTTTCAGAATTGGGGTGAAAGCAGCGGTTTTGAAGGAGGCTGAAACAATTCAGGTGGTGAGTGAGGAATGAATGATGGTAGAAAAAAGGGGAGTGGAGAGGGCAGGCAGGCTTTAATCAAAACTGTGGGGAGGAGGTTATAACTTTCTGACAATTAATCTAACACAGATGAACATGCTGCTGTTGTAATAGTATGTATTTCCTGTGACACTATATTGCCAAATGTATTTGCTCATCAGGCTTTACACACAGATGAACTGAAGTGACATCCCATTCTTACTCCATTTAATATGACGTCAGCCCACCCTTTGCAGCTATAAGTTAGGATCAATGATCCTAACTTTCCATCCTGGCTGCCCTGCTTCTGCCCCTAACTCTACATACCTAAGCTTGTTCCTTTCATATGCTTATACTCCTAAGTCCTCCCAAGGAACAGTCGGCTCTATGAAATAGACTCTCATTCTACTCCTAGACCACAAGACTATATCAGGCCATAGATTTGTAGAGACTATTTCCTGGGGAACAACAAGCTTTCCTCCTAAATCTACATGCATCTCCCAATCACAAGCATCCTCTAAGCTGCCTTGCCTCCTTATTGTCTTATTAACTTCCTCCCCCTCTTGAACAAACTGAATTACCACTCTCTTCACCTTTGACCCTCCTAAATTCACCTGCCTTCATTTATCTTCAGTACCTGCAGCTAAGCTTCTTAATACTTGGTTATGTCGCCACGTATACCGGCCTTGTGACAAACTAACCTTACAACCTGACAAAATATGCCTTAGAGTTGCAGTACCTGAACATAGCGGGTCTCCATTTACCCAGAGTTTTAGGCTCTGGGGAGTTCGCAATACATCATATGTTGCCCCTATCAAAAATCTAATACTCCTTTCCTCCATACTCCACAGCTCTTTCCAACTAAGCTTTTTCTTCTCTACACCTTCTCAATTCAACCACCGTCCATTCTTAGCCTGAGCCTTTGTACCACTTAATATTTCCTCCTGTCTACGAACTTGCTCAACAACTAGCTTTCTCCTCTCTTTGGGACCTGCTCTACTCCACTCTACCCAGAGGTTTGCCAGGGCCAAGCCCCAAGCCTCCTCAGCCTATTTGAACATTACCCACAATCTGGGTATGTCTAAGAATTGCTTCTGCCTCCTGAGCTGCCATTCACAGATTTCATTTCCTCCCCTTGGTTGGGTTTGGAACCACCTTACTAACTACAACATCTTTACTCCCAGCTAACAGGAGCTCTGTCATAACTTTAGTATATTTAAACTCCTCTACTAGATTAGATACTGGGAGCTGGAGTATGCCTTTTCCATACAGTGCCACGGTATTTTAGCATCTAGGAACACCTAGCCACTTCCTAATGTAAAAGATAACAATTTTTTCTGCATCAGATAATGGAATCTCATACACAGACAGTGGCCACATCAACCGAGGAAACAATCCAAACAGCAGACACTACAGCTTCCACTTTCTTGGAAGCCCTGATTCATCTATTATATCCGGTTCCTCAGCAACAGCTTTCCGAAACTGCACTGCCTGCTCTGCATCATTTAAGTCTGCCTGGTACCATCTACCTAAACTCTTTACTAACTTTTCCCTATTTATTGGCATTTTTTTTCTTCATCTATGACAAAATTTCTCTCACTTAATTTCCCTCAAGTTATTGAGATACTTCTATACTTACTAGGTTTGATGTTTCAGGTTTGATTTTTGTTAAGTCTCTCAAGTATTCTCGTCATACATGGCACTGTTGTAGTCACCATGTAGGCTCTAACTGGTGTAAGTTGCATGCCATCCTGACGTCTCTCTCCACCTACAACCCACTTGGAAGCTCTAATAATTATCTCCATCGCCATTGTAAATGCTAATGGAGAAATCGTACTCCCTGCCATAATACCTATTTGTAGCCTCTGCCAACCTGTTGTGAAACCTGCTGTACTTAAGCACAGTCTGATATCCTGGAAATATGCTCTTACTAAGTTAACAACAACTACAGGTACTCTAAAATAATCAAACACTTTCCAAATAAGGCTGTGTAGCACTGAACCAAATGCATTTGCTAGATCCAGAAATATAACAAATCTTTTTTCTCACTCTTGGCTGACTGAATCTGATACCAAATCCTGCTATTGTGCTCTAAACACCCTGTAAAACCTGATATTCCTGCCTTCTGCACAGTAGTATCTATTGAGCTATTCCTTTCTAAATAACTAGCTATTCTCTAAGCAACTACACTAAAGAAAATCTACATTTAGGAGCAAGATCATCCAGAGCCGACTCAGGTCCGAGGACTCTTTCTCCTTTGGAATAAGAATGCCTCCTGCCTTACGCCATGCTCTAGGAATAAACTGTTTCTCCCAAACTATTCTCAATTGCCTCCACAAAAACTTTAGCAAACTTAAACAACCCTTTAACAAACTTGAACGGGTCCCTATAAAACGCAGTTTTTACATATTCTTTCTTCTTTCTCTTTTTCCTAAGATATTCATCCCTTCTGAGTATTGCTAGTCTGCTCCTCAATTAAGCACTGTTCTTGAGCTAATCTGAAGGCCACATGAAGTTTGGAGATCTGTAGTGATCGATTCTGCAGAAAGTTGGAGACCTCTGCACACTATGCACCTCAGCAACCGCTGACCCCGCTCTGTCATTTTACATGGCCTACCACTTTGAGTTGCTGTTGTTCCCGATCACTTCCACTTTGTTAAAATACCACTGACAGCTGACTGTGGAATATTTAGCAGAGAGGAAATTTCACGACTGGACTTGTTGCACAGGTGGCATCCTATCAGGGTACCACGCTGGAATTCACTGAGCTCCAGAGAGAGACCCGTTCTTTCACATGTTTGTAGAAGGACTCTGCATGCCTAGGTGCTTGAATTTATACATCTGTGGCCATGGAAGTGACTGGAACATGAAGTGAATACTTTTGAGAATATAGTACATGTCATGATACAGAGCACTAAGCCTGGAGTATATAAACCACATTTCATTAGTTTAATTACAGGAATCAACCACAGCTTCAGTCTCCTCTGATTTACAGCCTACACAGAGCAGAGGGAGAAAGGATCATGGTCATATTATGTTAATGAATTTAAACCTGCATGTCGACAACTTCATCAACAAAAATCAAGCAAAGCAAACGGGACAGAACCAGAGAGCTGATCAGTCATTACTTACTGATAGCAACAAAGAAGCTAACTGTCTGTCATCCTGTTTTTTCTCTGAGCACTCTCCAGCTGTAATATTCTGATGTTCATTCTTCCTCACATTCTCTCATAGCTTTGTCTTGCATCTTTAACCAAACCAAAGTTATTAACTGCAGTACCTCAGGCCCCATGTGCTCCAGGGCACTTTCAGGCCAGGGAATGTACAAAACAAAGACCAGTGTACCTCAGAATGACTCAGAAACACATAGTTCACATAGAACAAAGAACTTTGCCAGTGAATTGTGGAGTATGGCCAATAAAAAGTTTTTCTTAATTATTTCCTTTTCAGGACTTTCAGGGTGTTTATGACATCCAGACTCCAGAATGCAACAGAGGAAGTACAAAAGTTGACCCCATCCATTACAGAGTAGTGTTATAAATATTACAAAGACTTGGAAGATTACTGTGGATATCATGCAGAAGCAAGAAGGAGAGAGACATGGAGTAAAATGAAACCATCTCGTTCCTTGATTCTCTGTCATCAATGTGAGATGTGAAATTGATAGCAAATAGAACAAACAAACTTGGAGCTGGAATATCAGGAGAGAAGTATCAATGCTTCATTGAAACATGGCTGCAGGAACCTACACTGGAGTCTACCGCTCTCTACCATGTTTTCAAACTTTGTGGGCAGACAGAGACCTCAAGCTGCAAATACAATGATGGAGGTGCTGCAGTGCCCGTTAACAACGATGGTGTGATCCTGGACACGTCACTGAGAAGGAGCGCATTTGTGCTTGGGACACTGAACTATTGGCTATTAGTGAGTTTAAGTCCAGTGCCAACCAGTGATCAGGAGATGGTCTTTGAAGCTGAAGAGACTCTGAAGAGGTGCTTTGAGGCTACATAGTGGAAGGCTTTCTGTGAGCCACGTGGAGAGAATATCAAAGACATGACTGAGTGTGTGATGGGCTTGAACAATTTAGTGAGGAGATTCTAATCCCCATGAATACAGGGCAGTGCTCTCCCAATTATAAGCAATAAATCATCAGTGACCTGAAAAAGCTGCTGAACTTGAAGGTTTCATGGAGAGAGAAGGTTTAAAGATACATTCTCAGGATGCGCTGGGATGCATCTTCAGTGATGTGCCTGGGATCTTTAGTGGTTTGGGTTTTTAAACATGATGAACGACATGAATGATGTGTGGTCAGGGATTCAAAAGATCACAGGCCTTAGGTGAAAGAGATCAGACTGATATAAGAATGAGAAGGGAAAAAGAACTGAACCCGTTTTTCAAAAGGGTCAACACTCAGCATGCTCCTCATCTGCCTCCAGCCACACACACCTCATACCCTCCACAGATACACATCTTCCTGCACCTTAGTCATGAATCTTAACATAGCCTCACTAATGCCTTCCCCCACATCAAAACCCAATGAGAGCCCCTCTGTCTGCTCTTTCAGCCTGTCTGTCTCCAGCAGTCCGCTGAAGAACCAGCTGGAGAGGCTGAATCAGAACAACTCTGCGGGTACAGATGGTGTGAACCCAAGTGTCCTGAAGCCCTGTGCAGAGCAGCTGTGTGGGATTCAACAGCACCTCTTCAACCTCAGCCAGGAGTCATGAGAAAGTTCCCGTGCTGTGGAAGACATACTACCTTGTTCCAGTATCTTTTTCTGGTACATGCAGAAGAGACTGTTACTGACTCATCTCAATAAGCAACTTAACACTTTTCAAGATCAACTATAGTTTGCCTATGATCCTAGGGTTGGTGTTTAAGATGCCATCACCTACCTCTTACACTTAGCCTACTCTCATCTCGACAGAACAGGCAGCACTGTGAGGATCACATTCTTTGATTTCTCAGGTGCTTTGAATACAATTCATCCTACACTGTCAAGCTCCAGCAAATATAAGTGAATGTCTCTAAGAGTATCCACAATTATTGCCATACAGACAAACAGACCACAGTTTGTGAGACTGAAGGATTGTGTGTCTGAGACGGTGGTCAACAGCACAGGAGCAACAAAGGCGACTGTACTATCAGCTTCTCTTCACTCTGTATACCTCAGACCTCAAGTACAACTCAGAGTCCTCTCATCTCCAGAAATACTGAGCTGACTCTGCAGTTGTTGGGCTAATCAGTGATGGGCACAGGGAACTGGTTGGAAAAAAAAAAGAAAAAAGAAAGAAAAAGAATATTTAAAAAAAAAAAACGAAAATGACCGAAAATGTAAAGACAACAACGGAGAGGACTGTGCATTTTAGGAGGAACAGGAATAAATTAAGCATGTCTCCGTCCTAGGATAAAAGGTGGAGTTGGTGGACCTAGGAGTTCACCCAGTTCACCACAGCAGACTGGACTGGAAACACAAAACTGAGACAAAGCTGCAAAATTTTTCTTGAGGAAGCTTAGGTCCTTCATTGTCGTAACAAAATGTTGCATATCCTTTACAAGTCTTTTGTGGAGAGTACAATCTGCTCTGCAGCATCTGTTGGGATCAGCAGGATCAAAACCAGAGACTTAAAGAAACTGAACAAAATTATAAAAAAGGGTGGCTCCGTGCTGGGGACTGCTCTGGAGCCCCTGGAGCTGATAACACAAAGAACAATGTTACAAAAGATGCTCAACATAAAGGACAATACTGCACATCCACAACATAACATAATGAACAAACAGCAGTGTTTTCAAGTGTGTTTGTGTAGATTCAGTCACGCAGGTATGGTAATTCTTCTTCTTCCAGGAAGTCGTGCAATTTGACTGCATTTTCAAGGTGAAGGTACTCATGAACACTATGGGGAAAAAAAACGCTCAAAAGACATAGCTGAGTCAAAGATAACACCAAAGTTTCTGAACCTTGGCTGGGCAGACGAGCCTTATTCACCAGGGTGTTTCTTAATGTCAGGGATGCAGCTGTGGAGGCAGCAATTACGGTTTCTGTTTTTTCTGCATTTAGCTGTAAACAGTTGTTACATACCCACTGTTTGATGCTTGCTAAACATTTCATCAGAGGTGACAACTTGAAAGAACAATACAGCTTATTGCCATGAAAGCGGCATCATATGCATGTTGAGGGTGAGTACAAATGACCAATTTACAATAATTTAGTACTGCAAGTGTGTTTGATTTATTGTACAATTTCATTGGACCACTGTGAACTATTCGTTAATTTTATTGCTCTAATGTTACGAGGCAAAATGTTTGATGCTGTACATCATCAGCATAGAGATGATACGAAATGTACCAGTACAGCTGGATTATCAGTACTAGAGGTAAAATGTATAAAAGGAACAGGATAGGTCCTAGGACTGAACCTTGAAGTACCCTACACATCAGGTTTGTAGGTTTTGACATGATTTGATTTGCAAAGACACTGAAGGTTCTGCCAAAAAAAAGTATGAATGGAACCATCTTCAAGCCAGATCAGATATACCGACCACATCACGAAGCCTGTTGATCAAAATATTATGATCAACGGTGTCAAAGGTAGATGTTAGGTCTAATAAAACCAGAACAGTGAAATCCCCAGAGTCAGCTGACATCATAATGTCGCTTGAGACTTTAAGCAGAACTGTCTTTGAGAAAACCTGTGTGAAAATTTTGTGTTTCTAAAAAAGAGATGAGTTGCTACGCTACAGCCAAATGGGAAACAATATAATTCACGGCATCAAACAAGGCCTTCGAGTTTTTCTTATTTGAGGATATAAGCTGCATCATAAAATGTAAGAGGATACCCCAGGACAAGATTTCTTTCTGTCCTGGTAAGGTCTTCTGGTTCCTTACCAGGACAGCCAGTTCATCCGTCTTGTGTGACAGCGAGTTTACGTTTCCCACCACAACCGATGGAATTGAGGCCCTGTATCTGCACCACCTCTTCAGGCGCCTAGCTCTCACCTTAGCCCTGGCTCTGCAGCTCTGATAGAACCACAATTCCCCTGGGATAGGGTTTATGTGTGCGAGTAGTGCGAGTAGCTGATTGCTTGAAAGGACAAGTTTCCTGCTGCAGTTCAATTGTAGAAAAAAAGTAATACCATAGGATACAGTAAAATACTACTCAAAGTGTGTAATTAAAGAGTTCAAAAATTAGAAAAGTACAAAAGGGAATAAAAACACATAGGACAGACAGAGCAACTGAAAAGGCTGCCACTCTAGTTGGCGTCAGAAGTCTTAAGAAAAAGCTGTTCAGCAATAAGCTCTGCCAGCATGCAACTTGCCTGCTTTACATTTTCAGACACACAACCCAACAAACTGACTTGCAGCCCTCTAGATAAAATCTCCAGCTCTTTTAAAGAAAGTTTCCTTAACTGAGTGTTTCTTTTCAAGTAGACCTACTCATCACTTTGGTTGGTACCCAACATCTGCCAGCAGATGAAGTACTCAGGCTGTTGACTTATCGCCTTCATATGGAGCCATAAGAAAGGCAACTTATGAAAGTGTTTACAGATTTGTACTTGTGGTAGGTGTGCTTTGCTCTGTGCAAAAAGCAACCCCTTACTGATTTCGTTTTCCTCCTGGCTGTCAGTGAGTCAATTTACCAAACTCGTAAGTCAAAATGAGCTCCTCCACCGTGTTTCATGGTTCAAACAGATTACATTATTTTTGTGCATACATGATATATGACATTTGATGTATACCAAGATTTTAAAGGACCTTAATGCTCCTTTTTGTCACTACACAGCTGTGGTGCTGCAGCCTTTGCTAATCTGACAGTACTCAGTTCAGACTTATATACACAGAGTTTGGCCAAAACAAGTATTAAAGTGTAATTATGTCTAATTAAACCTGCTTTAACTGGAATACTTCTACGATTAGTCAAGGAAAGGGTTTGCACACCCCTGTTTGTGCCAGGCAGCAAAGAAGTTGTGGAACGACAAGTTTGAATAAATTTGCTACTTTAAAAAAATATTGCACACGCACATTGCAAAATTGATGCAGATTGACTATATCATACAACCGTAATTTAGACAAAGGAGAGATCACATATGAATGACGAGTGCATTACCTTCTGCAAGACGGCGTTCATGTCCAAAGTACACCCTTGTGGCAGAGCTTTGAATGCAGGGAAGCGGCAGCTGGGGAAGGTCAACTTCATTTGCTCCTATGACGCTCTGGGACAAAAGCAAACCATTTTTTTTTTTTTGCCACTGAACCAATTTTCATTTCATGGCAATATTTCTTATACAAGGTTTTATGAAGATGTTTTCACTGCATCGTTTTTAATATATCATCTCCCAAGTGTCTGGATCTGTATACACTAAACTCAACTCAAGAAAACATGGCTTTGGAAATTTTTCAAGATGAACACATTTATTTCATAACTTTAAAGTGATGCGGTTTGTTCTGTGTTAAGACCTGCACATAAAGAGATTGTGGACTTAAAGTATAAAGGATAAAGTATTTTCTGATTCTGACTTGAGAGAAATTTGTGAGAAACAGATTACATGGCTAAATTTAAACTCCTGTGAGAACAAGCAAGGTCCAACTGCTTACTTACCGCTACTTTTTCCCCAGGCTTTGAGCACCGCGGCTTATAATACAGTGCGGCTAATGTTTTTTTCTTTATTTTTTCATGCCGCCAAAAACATTTTGCCTCGTAACATTAGAGCAATAAAATTAACGAATAGTTCACAGTGGTCCAATGAAATTGTACAATAAATCAAACACACTTGCAGTACTAAATTATTGTAAATTGGTCATTTGTACTCACCCTCAACATGGAAAACAAACGAAGAAATGCATATGATGCAGCTTTTAAATTAAAGGCGATCAATCTGAGATGAGACTGTGAGAGCGACAACGAAGAGACTGAAGTGAGTGACGAAGTTTTGAGGCTTTTCAATTTGGACACAGAAGAAGATGAATTTGATGGTTTTAGTGCGCAGCAGGAAGATGAAGAAGGCGATCAATGACTTTCCTGGTAGGCTGCTGTCTTTTTTTAATTTTTTACCAGTGGTGTTACAAGCACTGTTCGAAAAAAAAAGCATTTACGCCACGTATTTGTGCGTTAGTGATAGGTATTTAAGTTAAAAACATTGGTGTTACAGGCACTGTTAAAAGAAAAAAAACATTTATGCCACGTATTTGTGCGTTACTGATAGGTATTTAAGTTAAAACCATTGGTGTTACAGGTACTGTTCGGGGAAAAAAAAAAGCATTTACGCCACGTGTTTGTGCGTTACTGATAGGTATTTAAGTTAAAACCATCGGTGTTACAGGCACTGTTAAAAAAAAAGCATTTACACCTTGTATTTGTGTGTTACTGATAGGTATTTAAGTTAAAACCATCGGTGTTACAGGCACTGTTAAAAAAAAAAAGCATTTACACCACTTATTTGTGCGTTAGTAATAGGTATTTAAGTTAAAACCATCAGTGTTAAAGGGCACTGTTCGAAAAATAAGCATTCATGCCACGTATTTGTGCGTTACTGATAGGTATTTAAGTTAAAACCATCGGTGTACAGGCACTGTTTGGGAAAAAAAGCATTTACGCCACCTATTTGTGCGTTACTGATAGGTATTTAAGTTAAAACCATCGGTGTTACAGGAGCTGTTGAAAAAAAAATGCATTTATGCCACGTATTTGTGTGTTACTGATAGGTATTTAAGTTAAAACCATCGGTGTACAGGCACTGTTTGGGAAAAAAAGCATTTATGCCACGTATTTGTGTGTTACTGATAGGTATTTAAGTTAAAAACATTGGTGTTACAGGCACTGTTAAAAAAAAAGCATTTACACCTTGTATTTGTGCGTTACTGATAGGTATTTAAGTTAAAACCATCGGTGTTACAGGCACTGTTAAAAAAAAAAAGCATTTACACCACTTATTTGTGCGTTAGTAATAGGTATTTAAGTTAAAACCATCAGTGTTAAAGGGCACTGTTCGAAAAATAAGCATTCATGCCACGTATTTGTGCGTTACTGATAGGTATTTAAGTTAAAACCATCGGTGTTACAGGCACTGTTAAAAGAAAAAAAACATTTATGCCACGTATTTGTGCGTTACTGATAGGTATTTAAGTTAAAACCATTGGTGTTACAGGTACTGTTCGGGGAAAAAAAAAAGCATTTACGCCACGTGTTTGTGCGTTACTGATAGGTATTTAAGTTAAAACCATCGGTGTTACAGGCACTGTTAAAAAAAAAGCATTTACACCTTGTATTTGTGTGTTACTGATAGGTATTTAAGTTAAAACCATCGGTGTTACAGGCACTGTTAAAAAAAAAAAGCATTTACACCACTTATTTGTGCGTTAGTAATAGGTATTTAAGTTAAAACCATCAGTGTTAAAGGGCACTGTTCGAAAAATAAGCATTCATGCCACGTATTTGTGCGTTACTGATAGGTATTTAAGTTAAAACCATCGGTGTACAGGCACTGTTTGGGAAAAAAAGCATTTACGCCACCTATTTGTGCGTTACTGATAGGTATTTAAGTTAAAACCATCGGTGTTACAGGAGCTGTTGAAAAAAAAATGCATTTATGCCACGTATTTGTGTGTTACTGATAGGTATTTAAGTTAAAACCATCGGTGTACAGGCACTGTTTGGGAAAAAAAGCATTTATGCCACGTATTTGTGTGTTACTGATAGGTATTTAAGTTAAAAACATTGGTGTTACAGGCACTGTTAAAAAAAAAGCATTTACACCTTGTATTTGTGCGTTACTGATAGGTATTTAAGTTAAAACCATCGGTGTTACAGGCACTGTTAAAAAAAAAAAGCATTTACACCACTTATTTGTGCGTTAGTAATAGGTATTTAAGTTAAAACCATCAGTGTTAAAGGGCACTGTTCGAAAAATAAGCATTCATGCCACGTATTTGTGCGTTACTGATAGGTATTTAAGTTAAAACCATCGGTGTTACAGGCACTGTTAAAAAAAAAAAAAGCATTTATACCACTTATTTGTGCGTTAGTAATAGGTATTTAAGTTAAAACCATCAGTGTTAAAGGGCACTGTTCGAAAAATAAGCATTCATGCCACGTATTTGTGCGTTACTGATAGGTATTTAAGTTAAAACCATCAGTGTTACAGGAGCTGTTAGAAAAAAAAAAGCATTTACACCACGTATTTGTTTATGTTACTATACTTATTTAATTAGAAGTTTAAAAGATCACTTGTAACATCTTTCTGTGTAAATATCTCATATTACATTGTGGACACCCGTGGCTTATAATCCCGTGTGGCCCATACAAGAACAAAATGGATTTTAAAATTAGAGGGTGCGGCTTATATTCAGGTGCGCTCTATAGTCCAGAATTTACAGTAGGTGTGTTTGTAAGATGTAGGTTATGCAGGCCATAATAACCTTCAACAGGCTTCTTTTCTTGGTTCTTCAGTTCTGACAGACTGATGGTAAGTATAAAGCTTTAAACTGTTGTGGAGCCATTCACACCTTATCCTGAAAAACTTTTTTGGAAACACCCGTGTAAAGCAGCATTGTCTCACATCCTCTACATTGACAATGATTTGAATAATCTCTTCAGAAAATCTTTTTTTCTTCCTCTTGACAATGTTCAAATTAGTATAATCTATAAAATAAATAGAAAAATAAATAAAAAATAAATAGGAAATAGCTCAGTTACAACTCTACACATTTAACCCTTTCATGCAAGAATTATGAAAGCCTCAGTCAGGATTTTTTCCCCCCAAGTGTTTTCATTTATCTTTAGGCATAAAAAGAACAAATTGTTATTATCTTTTTTTTTTACACCAATTATTTAAGGAGTTACTTAAATGTCACGTGGAATGGACATTGCGCATCTGAAGAACAGAAATGGAAAATGTGATGCTTTAGTGGCCTATGTGCAACTTTGACAAAAAAAATAAAAAATTTATTATGACATGAAAGGACATCGTGCATGAAAGGGTTGAAATGGGATAATCACATATTGTAAAACTAAACACACCAGTGACACTAACTGAGGGCAAGTTTAAAATGCTCATCATTATCCAAATAGTTATCATCACTTCATCTCCAGATGCAGGGAAGCACCACTTCCAGCAGCTTCTGGAGTATTCTTTTCTTTCTACAGATTTTCACTTTGGTCTTAAGTGTCTTTTTTTTTTTTTGGTCACGTTAAATACGCTTATCATTGGGATCCCAATTTTCATGGTCCTCTCCTTACCGCTTTTTTTTTTTTTTTTTTTGCTGAGTGGAGTCTTTAAACGTGCTTGGACAAATTTCCCTGTTTATTGGTAAAGTATCTGGCTAACTCTGTGAAAATTATTTTAAAATCTTTGTTGACCAAGAAGGAATCTAGGCCCCTCAACAACTTCAGTCTGAATTCATAGTAAACCACAAGTATGAAGCTATGAATCACAAATTCGATCTTCAGGAAGACTTGGTCAAACCTTTTCAAGTTACCTTATAAACATAGAGGTACTCTCTGAGAAAGGCGGCCTGCTGTGTGGCCGTCTGTCTGCTGTCATTGATCAGGATCTGTCTGAAGGCTGTCACAGCATTCTCTAGTTGGCCAAGAGTGTAGGACTGCCGACCAATCGTGAAGTTGATGTGATCTTCAGCCAAAGACCAACCCCTCTCCTTGTACACCTGCATGGCCTGGCAGTAACACCGCAGTGCATGTCTCCTCTACATCAAGAGACAGAGTAAGGAAGTATTAAGATATATGTACTCTACATATGTCTCTTAGGAGAAGAAATTACGAAGAAATAATTGGAAGGAAATGATTTGGTAGATGATAAAAGACAGACTCCAGAAGTACCACAAAGAGTGAAGAACTGGTAAATGGACTGTACTTGTATAGAGCTTTTCTAGTCTAACTGACCACTCAAAGCGCTTCACTACGTGGCATTCACCTCACTCACACACACACTCATACAGCACGTCTTAAGGCTTTCTAACATTTATACACAGATGGATACATCAGTAGGCAACGTGGGGTTCAGTGTCTTGCCCAAGGACGCTTCAACATGTAGCCTGGGGAAGCCAGAGTCCAACCACCGACCTACCGATTGGTGGGCAACTGAGCTACAGACGCCCTAAACATTTAATCATTCATCTAAATAAAAATGTACTCTCATAGCAAGTCCTTCTCTTCCTCCATTGGCTCTCAATGGAACAACCTGGACAGGTCACAAGTCCATCACAGGGCCAAACAGAGACACATGAGACAAACAATCATCCATGCTCACACTCCCTTCAAAACACGGTTTCCCATTTTTTTTTATTTTAAATTTATTTTGATATGAGCAAAGCTCTTTTAACTTGTGATGTACAGAACAGGATTTGTTCAGGACCAATAACAAGTAAAGTCTCAAGTCTCAAATGTCTAAAATGAACGTTCTATCATTAGACATATACCATTTGGTCCAGATAAGACTGCATTGTTGTATGTTATGGACTGAAAGCATGTACTGTTTCATCAATATATGTGTTATATCCTTAAGCACTGCAGGATCAAAACTGATCAGAGCACGGTCACTTGATAGGACTATTTCCATCCAATGTGAAGAAACGCCATGAAAGCTTGTTTGAAGTATATAAATGTATTTGGAAATGTGTGCTTGCTCTGCACCACAGGATACATTAACAGACATTAATAACACTGTGTAGCCTGAACTTCTCATGCATAACTTTAATTTCAGTGCATTTTTCACTTTTTTGTCAGTGTCAACCAGGAATTTTATCAGGTGTCCCTGAAATTGTAAAAGTGGGCTATTTTAAAACAGCAATTAGATTAACGTTAACCTACATCTACGCAGACTTGGCTTAGCAAATTATTTGGTAACTGTTAACCTAGGCTACTTAACCAAAGTCATTCCCAAATTTCCCAGGCCGCTGCAGATAAATCAGCAGCGCTGCAGTGAAGAATGAAGCTATAATCTGCATACAATTTACAACACCGTTTACTTTGATTAGTGTGCTAGTGGTGCCTGTCGATACACGCCAAGTTTCCCTTTCACATTACAGAGAGACCTGTCCTTGGGTGTTTTCAGGTGCCTGATGAAGCTGGACGTAGTTCAGCCGACATCATTTATCCTGATAGGCCGTTTGCTATCTGTGTGAGCGTTTTATAACCAAATGTGACAGCATATGGCACAGTTCCAGATGAGCTTGATGTTGCCATGGTGACAGTAGTTTTGATATTAGTGGCTGCACGCATGCGTGAGGCTATGCTGCGCTGAGCCTGCCATCAGCCTTGTCATACATCGGAATGAATGGAATAAAGATCAGAAATAATGATTTCATGAAATTAAGATAAGTCCAAGTCAAGTCTCAAGTTTTTTGAGGGCAAGTCTGAAGTCAAGTCTCGAGTCTTTGTTTGTGCAACTTAAGTGCGACTCAAGTCCCCATCTCTGCCCACCGCCAAATGCTGGAGGATGTTGCAGGCAGCAGAACGTTCTCCACAGGGTCTCCAGACTCTGACATGTCTGTCACATGTGCTCAGTGTGAAGCTGCTCTCATCAATCAGTGCAAAAACATTTCTCAAAAATCAGAAAAAATATAAATCTCAAAAATACCAAATACACTAAATATGATTGAAACAACTGCAACTTGCAGCAACTTTAGTGTAGTGCAGTGTTTGTCAATCCTCGCTTAAAGACCTGACCCATTCATGTGAATCAGGTGTGCTGGAGCAGGAAAACATGGAAAACATGCAGGGTGGGGTGCCCTGAGAACCAGGATTGAGAAACACTGATGTAGTGAATTCTAGAACATAATGTAGTTAAGATGTAAGACAATGAAGGGGGAAAAAAAAACAAATACAAGAACTGGTCAGCACTAGTGTTAGGGAAGGCCACAGGCGAAAGAAAGGCTTACCTGTCCTGCTTTGCTGAAACGATGACCAGCCAGGATCATATGAAAGGCAAACTTGCGCACCATAGGGTAACGCATGTTAATGAAACAGTGGGCTGCCTGCTCCAATAGCAGAGCACTACGTAGGTCAGAGTCCTGCAGAAGGAAAAGCAGAATTCATCTGCAGCAGTTTCACTTAAATACTCGTGTGTGAGGCATAGCCGGGGGAATTTTAAGGAATACAACAGGACAAAAACTGATACATGTCCTCTAACCTCACTGGTCATCTTGATGAGAAGAGCTGCAGCCTCTGAGTACTTTCCCTGACTCTTGAGAATCTCAGCACTGAGTAAGGCACAGCGCTCAGCCAGCACCATGTTCCTGTAAAGGACAAAGGGAAGAGATACACTTTCCAGCTACATTGTGAGTGTGTAAATATGTCCACCCCAAAGTGCTTGGATTTAAATGCAACAGCACACCAGCTTGTTACCCCAAAACTGACTTTAAATACAAATAGCAGACAAAATTCAAGGTAATAAGACAGTCAGTCATACTTGCAGACATCTCTGTAGGTCTGTATTGCTGTGTCCATGTAGTGTGCAGGATAAGGTCTGGGGGCTCCAAGGTGCAGAAAGGCTGACACTGCAGCCATTTCCTACAGAGCAGATCAGAGGAATAGATGGAATATGATGGGGGGGGGGGGGGGGGGGGGGGGCTATTTAACTGAGGAATGTCAACAATACGACTTTGTATGCAAGATGTAAATAGAGATGATCAATTCTGAAAAGAACACATTCTTTAGCCTACAACTGAAAAGCTGAGTAATGACCAATGAGCAGAAAAGAACATGGTAGTGTTGTTGCTACTGCTGGATATTACCCTGACATGGCATTATGGAGAAGGAACACTTTATTCTTTGTGTCTTTTTTGACTTGTGTTGAGGCCCTTCTTCTTCATTTCAAGCCAACATTTGAACCAGTGAACACCTGACATAAGAGTTTTAGTTCATTAAGTTACACAAAAACCTTTTTTTACCTTTGGACTAAGCTCACTTGTTGATCAGTTTAAAGTGAGATTTATTCATGTAGCCATGTTTTCTGAGTAACATGCTGTGAAAACAAACACAGGCCTTTAAAAGGCCTTTAGGAAAACAACAGTACTGCATGGATCAGATGTAGACACTGATTTTGGCAGCTGTCGCCATTTTGTTACAGGTGATGATAAAAAAACCCTAAAAGAGTTTGAAATGTACCACTCACATCTGTCCACCCACTAAAAATAGACCACTTTGATCACCTTAAAGCTATGTACTGACCAAAAAAGGTTTACTACCATTCAACACTAAACTGTTGAATCCTGAACTTTATTGAAAAATTCTGAACAAACAAATTCCATTGAAAGTTGAAGATGCTGGTAACTCTTCACTCGTTAAAAATACAAAAGACTCTCCTCTCAGGAACATCGAACCAAAACTGACATAAATTTCACGTGCGTGAATGAAAAGATAGTGTAGGACTTCATAAAAATTCACCTGGATTTCAACTGTCCATTAAAGAGACCCCCATTTTGAGAACTTTTGGTTTCAGTACCGCTCAACAGGGCTCTACTCTACTGTGCAGGTAGCACCCCCACAACGTGGGCATGAGTAGCTGCTTAGCATCATGGGGCCACATGAAGCTGCAGGGTGACAATAACAACTGAGCCATCTTCACTGTTGGTTCATACAGCATGCTCTTGGATACTGGTATTATGCACACGTATAAACCATCTCATAAAAATGCTCTTAAAAATGTATGAAATACTTCCTACTGTGGGAAAATGAATAAAGAAGAAGCATTACTTGTTAAAGCAAGGATCTTGGAAGAGGAATTGTAATACTTTTTTCACGAGAGAGTGTGTGTTCTCACCAGCGCCCCTGCTGCATACAGCATGGCCTGGTCAGACAGAAAGTCTTTCTTTGCAGTGTGGTAACAGCTGTAGGCCAGCTCGTAGTGCTGAATCAGGAAGCAAAGGTCAGCCATCTTCCTGATCTGCAGCTCAGGGGCTTCAGGAGGATATCTGGCAACACAGAAGGGTGAGGTCACATCAGCACTGTCCTCACACAGCTCAAGCATCATGTGCAGTGTGAGGACAGTGTGGAGGCTACGAGCTCACAGAAGGCCACATGTACTCCTTGGTTCAGTGATGCTCTTCTCTGGAACTTTTCCTCCACCAAACCACTTCTTGGTAGCCGTAAATAGAGATCGACTCAGACCCTTCCTTGAAATCAGCTGTGGAGGACATTCAGGGGTGTGAGTACATGACATCCAATACATGCAGCTTGTTGCCGTTAATGGTGAGGAAACAATAAAAAAAACAACATTAAAAGACATGTAAAATGATTGCTGTATGGTCTGACACTACGACCTTCCATTAATAACACAAGTGTGACATCAAGGAACCAGAAAATATCCAATAATCCTAACGGTTGGCAGGTGAAAAAGACTCGTGGAAACTGAAACCAAAGTCCCCTTACTAAACCAAAGATTCATGAAAATTAAGTGCTGTTCACTTGTGCCAGTTCAACGGTGTGTTCCTTTTGAAGCTCCAGCTGACAGCAAAGTGGAGTATAAAACCGGGTAAAAAGGATGGAATCCCAACTTTCTTTTAAAATATCTTTCAACAAATAAACATTTTGGCTTTCTAAAAGATACATAAAACATTTACTAAATTTGCTGGAATTATTTGTAATACTAGTTTAATTATGAAAATACATTGTATTTATGAATGTAGACAGATTTTCAGGGTTGAATTAATGCACAAGGAAACATTTGTTGAGAGCCAAGAGTTGGACCTATACCTGGTCATTCAGTTGTCGGATGTTCTTTTCAATGTGTGGCAGCAGCCCCCTGAAAGTGAATTCTTGGACAAACTGTCTGATGTGGTCATGGTCACTGAGGGTAAGACAGGCCCCGTGGCTCCCTCCTCCTGACAACTGGCTGTCTGTATCCCTTCCACCTCTCTTCAGGTCAGTGCCGACATCACTAAGAGTGTGTAGGCTCGCAGAGCTGCTATCTCCATCAAGCTGAAGAGGATGAGTTTCCAGGCTACTAGATGCTCCATGTCCATCTATACACGCCCATCAACAACCACACACACACACACACACACACACACACACAGGTGTGAACTGTCTGTTGCAGAATGGCTCTGTACTTGTTTTCAAAAGAGGAGCTCCACACAACTCATTGTATGTGCCACCCGTTTAGGCTGAGGAATTGTCCAAGGTGTTTCAGTGCCTGCTCAGACAGTGTGAGCAATATGGCCCGGAGGTGAGATACTACGCCCCAGAAGAAAACCAGCAGTCACAGAGAGCTCAAAATGTCTAAATGAAACTGCCAAAGACAACGAGTGACATTTGCTTGTTGGAACTGTATGTGAATTGGACTAATGTGAATTCATCAGATGTCAGTGGATTATGATTGTATAACAATGACATTTGATGTGATTTGGTGCTATGTAAAAGTACAAAGGGAAAAAAGAACGACTCACCTTTAACTGCTGAGTTACTGCAGTCCACTTCGGCTGCACTAATATTGTTCTCAACAGCAGCACTATTAGCGGCTGAACTTACATCAAACATGTCCTGCAACATAGATGTTAACTGTGTTAACACAAGAAACATTTTTGACAGCCCTGTAAAAAACCAGAATGTAGTTTTAGTCACAACTTAAAGAGTAAACATTTGCAGAAACAGTGATCAGAACTGCTGTACCATTTTATGAAGAGAAGTATCTGAAAGTGCATACCTTACAGTTTCAAAATATCAGTGTGAAATGTGCTATGATCTAGCATTTGGGGAAATAATACACAGCCTTTGCCAAAAACTCTAAAAAGCACAAATGCATTTCTGATTCCTTGCTTGTATATTTTCACATTTCCTCTAATAAAAATCAGGATTAAAATGATGGAATAGCTGGGGCTGGAGTTAACACAAATGAATAAAGGCCAGGCTGGGGCCGGAGGGATGAAGGGCAATGCATACCTGTCATTACAATGTGCATGCCAAAGATAAGGGGAAAAAAGAACCAGAGACCTACAATCATTCAATGGTGCCATTCAACCCCTTCAATCTGAACCAGCTGCTGTTTCATATGATATGTTCTATGTTAATAGGACCTAAAACGGGACATTTTACTCTGAAACTTGCAACATCTTGATGGGATACAAACCGAGATACGACACTGCTATGTTTAACACTCATGACATCGCTGTCTGCATGTGGTATCAGCGTACCTCATCTGATCCCTGGCTAAGTATCAGTTACAAGGTATCAAATGCAGTGGGGGTGGGAGTCGGTTACCAGGTTACGTAGATTATTCTTGTAGAGGTATTGACTCCAAGGGTCTGGAATCTGTTCGTCCTCTTCCGCTGAGAAGGCACGGGAGTTGGTTTTCAACAGATAACAGCCCTGAGGACCATACCTTTGTTTCATATCCTCATAAACACTATCTGCCCTGAAAAAAATAGGAGCACACAGATTAACTACGGAATGGTTTATATACAAATAGCAATAGAATAGAATAGTAATCTTGCATAATTGAGATTTTAAAAGGATTCTAACTGTACTTAGTAAAGATGTACTTCGTACCTCTGTTCATCTCCTTCGCTCATGTCATGCAGTAAGACATAGTACTTGAGTGTGTTGGGGATAAACCACTTGGGATTAGTGTACTCTCCACTGTGCTGAATCCTGTGCTGCTCCTGGGACAGCTTGAGGAACTGCTCCACTGGGACTGCCTCAGTGGAGGACACCACCAGCAGGCCTGTGACAACCAGCATGTCAAGGACACAACAAAACAGAGTTGCTCCCACAGAACTGCAGGGTAGGAGAAGAAGACTACCACTATAAGAACAAGAACACAGACAAATCAGCAGCAGAAGAACTAAAAGTAAAAGCACAGGTAGCAGAATGGCCACCATTTTATTTGAATAGCCTATTTCATTACATGCCAACCCAGTGTGCTCAAATATGACAGAACCCTACACTTAACACATTTACACACAACACAGGTTCACACACACGGATATAATTATAGACTTGTGAGAACAGGAATGTTTTGAGCTTAGTTTAGAAAGTAAGCAAAGCTGTAATGGTCCTCAGATCAGAAGGTAGTTTGACCCACAGATTGTATAACCCCATCATTTTTACAAATAAATCTCAAAGCTTTATAATTTAGCACCAAATATTCGCTTTGTCTCCTACTAGCTGGATGAGACCTTGGTTCTATCCAGCTGGCTGGTTAGATATAGAGCAGGAGGATAGTCTGCTTCATTTCACTGATATTCATGCATTTTATTTAGTTTTGTTCATATAATATATATATATATACATTATATACATATATAACTTCCTTTTGGGATAAATAAAGTCTTGCTTCAGTTCCTAATATTATCTGAATTTCAGCAGCTTCAGTAGAAATATGAACAGCCAAAGGGAGAGTTCTTTAGAATTCCACAGGTCAGGCACTTTGTAAACACAGCAATATCACATAAACTGGTCCGATGTCTGAGTGAAATTCAGTTTCATTAATCAGTCAGCGTGCTCACATGCACAACGGAGTCAAACAATGGTTGGTGTAATCTGGCCACCTAACTGGACCACTGCCTTGTCCCAGTACACATGAGAGGAAGGGAACCCGCTTATTGATTGATGTATGTCTGACACTGGAACTCTGTGGACTGTGGAAGTATAATGTACAAGACATTCAGCTGCTTCTAACCTCCACTGTGGGAGATCCTGGTGCATGGAAGTCCAGCTGAGTTCACTGCTCAGATGCTGTCTTTAAGTTTTTATTAGAGCAGAGCGACAGTCTGGAAATGCTTTAAATGCCTGCCAGCTGGCATGTAGTCTTAGCCTGATTTTCAGTCCCACTTTCTGATGCATTAGCCATTTGAATTAAAAAAAAAAAAAAACAATGGCAAGACATTGGGGGATGGTCAGCCTACACTTTTGTACATTCTGATATGCTTAATTTGACACTGTCCTATTTCTTTTTATCTATTAGGTTTTCTGTATTAATCTATTGCATTTTTCTTCTTACTTTCCTTCTTTTTGGCTTTGATCTTATTCTGCTTATTCTGTCCCAAAAAGGAGCACTGTACTTTTTTAAAATATGATATACAACTGCTATGCAAATGCTTCACAATAAAAATATCAGACAAGATATTAGAACCTGATATCAGTCAGTACCAGCTCTTCTGTCAAAAGGATACAGGCAAGATAGTGGTTGAGAAACTCATGGTCAGAGGCAGGCATAGACTGCAAGAAGTTCTCTCTGTAGGCTTCAAACCAGGGTGTGGTTACTAGAAATAAAAAGACAAAGTTCAGTATGGTTTCAGCCAACAAACAATCCATTCATTGTTCGATACATCATTTAAAAAAATATTCTTTAAATAATTTGGGGCTAAACTTTGAGTGGTCTGTTTGTGACCTGGACTCATCTTTTTACTTGTTATTACATTATAGGAGTCTCATTTTGGGAATGAAGCCAACAAGCGCTTCCTCGTGTTTGTACTGCTGAGTGAGCTGAGAAGACGCAGTATGCATAGCCAGCTGTGATTGGGCAGTTCCAGAATGACAGGTTGCTCCAATTGTGACAAAAAGCAATGAAATCAGAGCATTTAACTTTAATCACTGAACCTCTTGCAGCAGTTTTCCTCTAAGACATAAATAAAAACACCCAAAACCCCACAGAAATGTGTGTCATGGACAAATTCTAAGTAAATAAGCTACAGGGCCCCGTCGTGTAGGTGAGGCTGTGTGAACAGAAGAGAATAATGGCAGCCGCGGTGGTGGTGGTAATGATGTAATTTAGAGTGAAAGAAGGTAAATGTTCAAATGTTTCACAGCTGTTATGCTCTGAGCAAAAAGAAAAATGCCTAACATCCCAAAGAAATGTGTAGAATAGACAGAATTTGAGTTAACATAGCAGAAGTGGACTTCCTAGATTGCAGCCTGTTTGATCAGACTGGACACCATTGTCTCCACCACAGACAATTGAGGCAGCAGCCATTATAAGATGTCATTTTGATCAAAAACCTTCCTTTCTGATTGATTCACAGATGTTATGTTCTAAGGCACAAATGAAAACACCCAAAACCCCATAAAAGTGTGTGACAGACAGGTTGGGCGTAAACTTCCTGGTTTTAGTGTCCATCTGGGCTCAGGGACTCCGACGGGCACAGACAGGTTGAAGCAACACTCTGCAAAGGATTTTTAACAAATATACTCAGACTCTCAGGCCTCAGTGGAAATGCAACAGACCCAGGACCGAAATGATCTTTTAGGTCCTACAAAAAACAGAAACAGCTCCGGGCCATTTCAATTCTGGGTGGTGTTGGTGAAAATGCAGCTCAAGTAGATAGTTTTGACTGGGAGGAGGCTGCCTTAAAGTAAACAAATGCTTTTTTACTAAAGAGATGACTGACTACCAGTAGCATATGCTTGTCTCCATGCAAGTCTAAGTCCACTCGGCCGGTACAGTGAAACTGCGAATGGCTCATTAAATCAGTTATGGTTCCTGCCTATGGTACTCTGCCGTGTACACTGACACTTGTGTGGCATACAGCCATCTCTTCTGGAGGGATCACTGAATCACCCTGACTACATGGGCCCATGAAACATTTCACACAGAACACAGAAAAAACATTGAAAATGTACAGTTGACTGAACCAAGTGAAAGAATTCAGGTGAGAAGAGAACCAAATGGATTTCTGCCATTGATAGTGTGAACTGGAATCTAGAATTGGATGTGATTATTTTGCATCTCCAATTTATAGTCTGTCACACGGCATCAAAGGTTTTACATTTGATGGGAAAAAACATATGTGACAACTCTCATTTTGGTCTGAATTGTAGCTGCGTGTTAAATGTTAGCTAGTTAAGAAAGATTTTAAGATTTTTAAGTATCAATACACTATACTGCCAAAAGTATTCACTCACCCATCCAAATAATTAAGTTCAGGTGTTCTCGTCACTTCCATGGCCACAGGTGTATAAATTCAAGCACCTCAGCATGCAGACTGCTTCTACAAACGTGTGAAAGAACGGGTCGCTCTCAGGAGCTCAGTGAATTCCAGCGTGGTACCATGATAGGATGCCACCTGTGCAACAAGTCCAGTCGTGAAATTTCCTCTCTGCTAAATATTCCACAGTCAGCTGTCAGTGGTGTTATAACAAAGTGGAAGCGATTGGAACCGACAGCAACTCAGCCACAAAGTGGTAGGCCATGTAAAATGACAGAGCGGGGTCAGCAGATGCTGAGGTGCACAGAGGTCACCAACTTTCTGCAGCGTCAATCACTACAGATCTCCAAACTTCATGTGGCCTTCAGATAAGCTCAAGAACAGTGCACAGAGAGTTATAGCTGTGAAGTGTGGGCCGACATCATATTAAACCCTATGCATTAAGAATGGGACCTCACTTCAGTTCATATGCGTGTAATGGTAGATGAGCAAATACTTTGGCAATATAGTGTATGGGATACATTCTGAAAATTAAATTGCCTGCAGTGTAAGTGACATAAAGTTTGCGCAAAATACTTTTAAATTTTGTTGGATGGTTAAATCACAAACATAACCTGGAGCTTAAAAATTCTAAACCCTGGTTCATAAATCTAATCTTTTGCCAAAGTTACAAATTGAGGGGGTAACAAGACAGAGCTGCTTAGAGACCAAGATAAAAGGAGTAAGAAGTGTGTAAGAAGTTTTTTTTACCATCTCTCAAGTGTGTTCATATATAACATGGGCTGCTATCATTTCATCCATGCTTACAGCTTTCATTACAAAAGTTTGAATGTTCATGTAAAGCCAAGAAGTGGACCAGGGCTTTTGCCACCTTACTCTTTCTGACAAATCCCTCTTTGAAATACGACCAGGTATCCAGATTTTTGTACATTTTCCAGGTGTAGAAATAAGTTACATATGAATATCAGGAAACCTGATTTCTGACAAGATATTAATGTCTATGGTCCATGTATTCTTTGGAAGGTCGCAAAAATCCCAGTTGATACCACCAGCCTTTAATTTCAGATTATATCCACTTGTTATACTCCCAATACCATGGGTAGTAGCAGCAGCCATGTTAAAAGCTTTGCCACTCCGGAGGGCGCGTCTACTTCATCTAGATGGATAGGGATGTAGGTGCATACCGTCTACTCCAAATTAAAAAAACTGTCATAAAATTATAACTACTTAGAAATATGATGGTTAAAAAAAACTTTATCTGAAATGTTTGTGTCTGTAAATATACTGTTAATACTGACCTATAAAGCCATCGATAGATTGTAAAAATATTTCCAAAAAGCTTCAGTCCTTACCACTTAAGTTTAGGTTATAGTCCCCTGCTTTCACAACGCTGGCCACAGCACCCTCTTGTGGCTGACAAGATAACACCACTTCATTGAGCAGTCGATTCTGAGAGGGACTGAGGGTAGCAGATGTTGTACTTGAGCTTGTCACCACATTGTTTACACAGACACGCAGGTTTTTCACAGTCTGCAGCTGGTTGTTTGGATCCCGTATGTGACCTAGAGAAAACAAGACAATAACCCACTTCAGTATGTCAATCAAGGTAGTAAGATGCAAAGCTGGACTCACAGTCACAAAGAGTCTATGATGTCAGCCACAAGGAAAATATGGACTAACTTCTGTAGGGCAGGAGTTCTCAGTCTTTTTGAGTCATGATCCACCCCTTAGCAAAAGTTTGGAGTAAACTTTAGTCATAGGTTCAATTCAATTTTATTTCAATTCAGCTTTATTTATATAGCGCCAGATTACAACAATTATCCTCTCTAGGCACTTAAGTAATATAGTCCAATTCAAGCCAATTGGAATTCAATTCATTGTAATCATTATCCAATTAATTCATATAGAGCCAATTCAAAAAATAATATCCTAGCTAAGGAAACCAACAGATTGCACCGAAACTTGTCTTCAGTCCAATCTCCCGTCCTGAGCGTGAGGGACTGTGGAAAGGAACGACTCCCTTTAACAGGAAGAAACCTCTGGCAGAACCAGAACCAGGAAGAAACCTCTGGCAGAACCAGAACCAGGAAGAAACCTCTGGCAGAACCAGAACCAGGAAGAAACCTCTGGCAGAACCAGAACCAGGAAGAAACCTCTGGCAGAACCAGAACCAGGAAGAAACCTCTGGCAGAACCAGAACCAGGAAGAAACCTCTGGCAGAACCAGAACCAGGAAGAAACCTCTGGGAGAACCAGAACCAGGAAGAAACCTCTGGCAGAACCAGAACCAGGAAGGGTGGCCATCTGCCTCGACCAGCTGGGGTTTGAGAAGACAGAAAAGAGGGAAAAGAGGGGGGAAAAACACCATAACACCATTCAAAGGATATCTGTTGGAACAGGGAAACATAGGTTAATAACCACAATAATGTCACATGTACATAAAATCATTTTAGAAATTAAACAGGGGGAAAAAGAGAGCAAAGTGAGGAAAGGTGTGACAGATGAGGTCCCCCAGCAGTCTAAGCCTATAGCAGCTTAACTATGGGATGTTTCAGGATTACCTGAGCCATCCCTAACTATAAGCTTTATCAAAAAGGAAAGTTTTAAGCCTAATCTTAAAAGTGGAAAGGGTGTCTGCTTCCCGGACATTTACTGGCAGCTTATTCCACAAGAGAGGGGCCTGATAACTGAAGGCTCTGCCTCCCATTCTACTTTTAGAAACTCTGGGAACAACAAGTAAACCTGCAGTTTGGGAGCGAAGTGCTCTGTTAGGAAAATATCTTACAATGAGATCTTTAAGATATGATGGAGCTCGGTCATTAAGAGCTTTATATGTGAGGAGAAGAATCTTAAATTCTATTCTGAATTTAACAGGGAGCCAATGAAGAGAAGCTAAAACTGGAGAAACATGATCTCTCCTGTTAGTTCTCATCAGAACTCTGGCTGCAGCATTTTGGATCAGCTGGAGGCTTTTCAGAGAATATGTGGGACAGCCCAATAATAAGGAATTACAGTAGTCCGTAGATTATGTCAAGCGGTTCATTTGTCATTTTTAGATTAATTTAAACAACGGCACCTTAACAGCTAAATCTTAACAGTAACACATCTGCTTTAAGAACAAAAAGAAAAATATATTATTGTATCACTTGCATATCTTAACAAAATTCTTAGTGTCTGGAATAAACCATTCAGAAGTTGAATGTCAAAATTGAAAAGATATGACTTTCTGTTATATGGGAATGGCTGTGGCGGGACATACGCATATAGATCTGTTTGTAAGAGTGATTATACCATTCAGTCAGTTTTCTAAAGAAAGGGTTATCGACTTATTATCCATCTTCTGAGCAGATTTGACATAGTTCTTGGAATTAGCAGAGTAATATGTCCAAGAGCGAAAGATATGAAAAATATTGACATAAAAATCTGTTCAAGATTAAATATAATATCAAATTTCGAGAAGCCACCACACTTTCTGGCAAAAACTCTGGCTTTAAAAGATAAACTTATAATCACACATTTAAAAAGCATATGGAGACATTTCCAGGCCTCTATTGGTTAATCTCTAGGATTTCGTTAAAATCTAATGTCTGTGAGGCACCAAATGGCGTCTTTTATTCAAATTGTTCGACTTCCTGTTAGTGTTGGGACAACACTAAAAGAGTATCTTTTTTTGTCTTGATGTGTTCTTCAAGAGCGCCAAGTTTCATGAACGTCCCAAAGGTTCAGTTACAGGGCGACCAAAAAAGGTGGCGCTGTGGAGTAATTTTTCCCAAAAAATGAATGAGACCCTAAAAACATAATCAATTACCTTGGGGCAGATGTAACATTTTGATTTTCCCTGTTTTTAAGCATGTTCAAGCTCTCCAAAAGGCAATTAATTTAGGAAGGGAATAATAATAATAATAACTAGAAAATTTCTGGAAATTTTGATATGGTCATGCCCTATTGCCCATTTCTGCCCTCTTGCTGCTTTGCTTTGGGGTGGTAGTGCTTGTGTTGTGTTCTGTTTAAAGTGGTTCTGGTTGCGTTTGGGGTGCTGTTGTTAATTAACCACACCCGTTCTGGTTGTGTTTCTGGTTCTGTCTAAGGAGTTCAGGTTGTGTTTTGGTTGTTCTGGTTGTGTTTGGGGTAGTTAATAGTGGTGTTTTGGGTAGGTAATAATGGTCAAATAAACCACACCCACTGGTGATTGAGGGTTGTTTATGAACCCCACCCGTTATTGTTTTGGGTTGTTCTGGTTCTGTCTGAAGTGGTTCTGGTTGTGTTTGGGGTGGTTAATAATGGTCGATAAACCACACCCCCAGCGAAGGGTTGTTAATTAACCACACTCCTTGCTTCCAGAGCACCCCGGGTCTTTGAACGTTTGAATTATGTTTCTACGATGAAATGTTGCCAAACAACAAGCCTTCAAAATCAGCATATCACTCAATTAGCTTCAAAATTAGCATAAAGTTAAAGTTTACTTTCTCAAAGACTGTATATCCCAGCATAATGAGGCTACAATATGTTGTGGTCCAAAGCGTCCCGAATCTTTGAATGTTTGAATGATGTCTCTACAGTAAATTGTTGCCGAGCAACAAACTTCCAAAATCAGCGTGTCACCCAATTAGCATTAAAATATCATCAAGTTAACGTTCAATTTCTCAGAAAATGTAAATCCCAGCATAATGAGGTTACAATATGTTGTAGTCCAAATCGTCCCGAGTCTTTAAATGTTTGAACAACGTGTGTACGATAAACTATGGCCGAGCAAAGGGCTTCTGAAATCAGCATGTGTATTCATTAGCATTAAAATTAAGATAGAATTGACATTGAAAATTCTGAAAAATTGTAAATGCCACCCTAATGAGACTTAAGCATGTTGTGGTCCAAACTGTCCCGAGTCTTTAAATGTTTGAACGCTGTCTGTACGATAAAGTTTGGCGAGCAAAGCCTCTCGAAAATCAGCATGTCAATCATTAGCATTAAAATTATGATCAATTTAAAGTGTCATATCTCAAAAACCGCAGTAGCCAGCATAACGAGACGCTAATATGTTGTAGTCCAAAGCGTCCCGTGTGTTTGAAAATTTGCAGGATGTCTCTACGTTATAGTGCGTCCGAGGAAAAGTCCTCCAAAAATCGGCATAACAACCTCATAGCATCAGCTAATAGAGCACAAAAAACATAGTGAGTTCATGTCTATGTGATGCAACATTAGCAAAAATGCTAATGATGCTAGTATGTTAGCATTTTAGCATGATGTTAGCATCTGTTGGTTCTGGTTATGTCTGAGGTGGCTCTGGTTATATTGCATTCACTCTTAGGCTCCCCCTTAACGTAAAAATTTAACGTAAAATTTCTAAAAAACCGTAATAGCCAGCATAATGACACCGAACTATGTTGTAGTACAACGCGTCCCGGATTGGGGAAAATTTTAATGATTTTTCTACAATGAGCTGTTGCCTAGCAACAAGCATCCAAAATCAAATTTACACTTTTTTTTTATTTAAAGTTAGCTATCGCAAAAACTGTAACACCTAGCGTAATGAGGCTTAATAACCATTTAGTACGAAACGACCCAAGTGTTTGAACGCACGAATGATGTCTCTACAATAAAGTTTGGCCAGGCAATAAGCCAAATTTCTTCGCTGCTTGGCATCTACCGTTACCATGGTAACGCTTTTGATAGAGAAAAGTAAGGTCCATCGAGTCACGATGGAGACGCACGTACTGAAGTATGCATTAAGTGGGTTGCGAGTTGTGTTTCGTGCCGGTTTTGTGGTAACAAAATGTTCAAAGTCCTCATAGCAATGCATTGGGATGACTCGACAAAAATAAATAAATAAATAAATAATTTTTTTTTAATCACAGCTTCATGAGGTTTAAATATGTTGTAGTGGGGCGAGTCGTGGAATATATTAATGATGTCTCTACAACAACCTGTTGCCTAGCAACAAGCATCCAAAGTCAAAATGATGTTTTGTAAAAATTTAAAGTTCAAAATCTCAAAAAGTGTAATAATACGCACGAGGTTGTACGGGTGCTTAGTACCCATCAGCCTGAGTCTTTGAAAGTTTGAATGATGTCTCTACGATATATATAGTATAGCCAAGCGATAAGCGCGCAAATTTTTTACCTTTTTTCCAGTTTTCGACACCTAGCGTTGTCACTGTAACACTTTTGAACAATGAAAGTAATGCCCATCGAGGCATCATGGAGACGCACGCACTGAGGTATGCATTGCGTGGGTTGCGAATTGCGGTTCGGGCCGGATTAACAGATTAATTTTTCAGAATTTCTTTTTTCAGAATTTCAGAATTTAGAGTTTTCAAAAATGTTCAGAATTCTCATAGAAATGCATTGGGATGACTTGACAAAAAAAAAAATAAAAAAAAAATTAGATTTTAAATTTTAATCACAGCTTCATGACATCTAAATATGTTGTAGTCCACAGTGGGGCGAGTCCTGGAATATGTTAATGATGTCTCTACGACAACCTGTTGCCTAGCAACAAGCGTCCAAAGTTTTTTCTAATTTTATCATACGCATTTTTTATTTTTTTTTGCATATGTTTTTCAGGGATGTTCTTGGCACGCACCCCCTGCTCCGCAGGGCGTGTTTATTTTTTTTACCTACTTATAGGCGATGGTGCTAAACGGCCCTTGGGGCTTGCCTACGGGCCTGCCAAAAGGGTTTTTCGTTATTTTTTCGTAAGTTTTGTTTTTTCAGATTTTTTTTTTTGGACAGATTCTAGGTAAATACCCCCTGCTCCTTCGAGACGTTTTGCACAATTGCAATATGGTCATGCCATTTCTTGGCATGCCCATAATGATAATAAAAGAAAAAATGTTTGGTTTAAAAACCATGAAATAAAATCGTCAAGGTGATTTTTTGATAAATACAGAGTCAAGGATAAACATCCTTACATTTTCACCTTTGCATAATTAAAAGTTTGAAAAGTTTCATACAGTATCTGCTATATAAATTGAATTATGTGCATCTGAATCCCAGGTTGGGATATATTCCATGATGAAGAACTGAAGAGCAGATTGTGTCAAAACAGATTGTGGCGGAAGGTTTCGGCATGTTACCGGTGCGCCAACGATTTCATAGTTTATGCCTGACCAGATTTTGTGGTGGTGATGCCAAAATTACAAACAATTTCACAGCAGCGCCAAAATTGGAAAGTGACCAGTGGTATTCTGCTCTTGCTTTACAAACATCCTGCCACCATGAACTTGTCCAAAATCTCTTGGTATGCAGAAGCATTCAGAGTTCCTTTCACTGGAACTAAGGGGCCAAGCCCAGCTCCTGTAGAACAACCCCAGACCATAATCCCCCCCTCCACCAAACTTTACACTTGGCACAATGCAGTCAGATAAATACCGTTCCCGTGGCAACCACCAAACCCAGACTCCTCCATCAGATTGCCAGATGAAGAAGCGTGATTCCTCACTCCAGAGAACGTGTCGCTACTGCTCTAGAGTCCAGTGGCGGCGTGCTTTACACCACTGTATCTGATGCTTTGCATTGCACTTGGTGATGTTTGGCTTGGATGCACCTGCTTGGCCATGGAAACCCATTCCATGAAGCTCTCTATGAACCGTTCTTGAGCTAATCTGAAGGCCACATGAAGTTTGGAGGTCTGTAGCGGTGGACTCCCCAGAAAGTTAGCGACTATGCGCCTCAGCATCCGCTGACCCCGCTCTGTCATTTTACATGGCCTACCACTTTGTGGCTGAGTTGCTGTCGGTTCCAATCGCTTCCACTTTGTTATAATACCACAAAGTGGTACCATGATAATCCTATCATGGGGTTGTTCTACCATGATAATCCTATCAGGGTACCACGCTGGAATTCACTGAGCTCCTGAGAGTGACCCGTTCTTTCACAGATGGTTTAGAAGCAGTCTGCATGCTGAGGTGCTTGAATTTATGCACCTGTGGCCATGGAAGTGACTAGAACACCTGAACTTAATTATTTGGAAGGGTGAGTGAATACTTTTACAGTATAGTGTATAAATATACAGTGGGGCAAAAAAGTATTTAGTCAGCCACCAATTGTGCACGTTCTCCCACTAAAAAAAGATGAGAGGCTTGTAATTTTCATCATAGGTATACATCAAATATAAAGAGACAAAATGAGAAAAAAAATCTAGAAAATCATATTGTAGGATTTTTAATGAATTAATAGGTAAATTCCTCTGTAAAATAAGTATTTGGTCACCGACAAAAAAGCAAGATTTCTGGCTCTCACAGACCTGTAACTTCTTCTTTAAGAGGCTCCTCGGTCCTCCACTCGTTACCTGTATTAATGGCACCGGTGTATACTCGTTATCAGTATAAAAGACACCTGTCTACAAGCTCAAACAGTCCCACTCCAAACTCCACTATGGACAAGACCAAAGAGCTGTCAAAGGACATCAGAAATAAAATTGTAGACCTACACCAGACTGGGAGGACTGAATCTGCAATAGGTAAGCAGCTTGGTGTGAAGAAATCAACTGTAGGAGCAATTATTACAAAATGGAAGATATACAAGACCACTGATAATCTCCCTCAATCTTGGGCTCCACGCAAGATCTCACCCCGTGGGGTCAAAATGATCACAAGAACGGTGACCAAAAACCCCAGAACCACACGGGGGGACCTAGTGAATGACCTGCAGAGAGCTGGGACCAAAGTAACAAAGGCTACCATCAGTAACACACTACGCCACCAGAGACTCAAATCCTGCAGTCCCAGATGTGTCCCCCTGCTTAAGCCAGTACATGTCCAGGCCCGTCTGAAGTTTGCTAGAGAGCATTTGGATGATCCAGAAGAGGATTGGGAGATGAAACCAAAATAAAACTTTTTGGTAAAAACTCGTCGTGTTTGGAGGAGAAAGAATGCCGAGTTGCATCCAAAGAACACCATACCTACTGTGAAGCATGGGGGTGGAAAGATCATTCTTTGGGGCTGTTTTTCTGCAAGGGGACCAGGACGACTGATCTGTGTTAAGGAAAGAATGAATGGGGCCGTGTATCATGAGTTTTGAGTGAAAACCTCCTTCCATCAGCAAGGGCATTGAAGATGAAACGTGGCTGGGTCTTTCAGCATGACAATGATCCCAAACACACCGCCCGGGCAACGAAGGAGTGGCTTCGTAAGAAGCATTTCAAGGTCCTGGAGTGGCCTAGCCAGTCTCCAGATCTCAACCCCATAGAAAATCTGTGGAGGGAGTTGAAAGTCCGTGTTGCCCAGCGACAGCCCCAAAACATCACTGCTCTAGAGGAGATCTGCATGGAGGAATGGGCCAAAATACCAGCAACAATGTGTGAAAACCTTGTAAAGACTTACAGAAAACGTTTGACCTCTGTCTTTGCCAACGAAGGGTACATAACAAAGTATTCCAGATGAACTTTTGTTATTGACCAAATACTTATTTTCCACCATAATTTGCAAATAAATTCTTTAAAATTCAGACAATGTGATTTTCTGGATTTTTTTTTTCTCATTTTGTCTCTCATATTTGAGGTATAGTTATGATGAAAATTACAGGCCTCTTTTTAAGTGGGAGAACTTGCACAATTGGTGGCTGACTAAATATTTTTTTGCCCCACTGTATATATGTATATATATATATAAATAAATAAATAAATAAATAAATAAATAAATAAATAAAGGCAGACATTTCAGTAATCTATCATTCCATTAATCTATCATTCCAGTTTGAGTTTTCATGGTCTTTTGTGATTACAAAATGAAAAATCAAACCTATCAGACTTTTTTAAAGAAGTTAGATTAAACCAGAACTGTAGGATGACAACTGTTTGTCATCCCATATCATTGTTCCAATGATTTCAGAGAGACAGGCTTGGTTCACAGGGGTGTAATTTGAACCAAGTTCAGAATAGTTAGGCTTTCTTTGTGTTTGCTGAACAATCATTCACAGATGGTAATCTTTCTTAGTAAACCCATCTTCTCTTCAGGCTCTGATCACTAACATTATAAGAAGTGTTTTACATGTCCTTCAACGATCCTTCACAAAATTTTGCTCATTTTACTCACAAGGATAGCAGGTTGTATGAATAGAGAGGTGTGAAGAATGAAATCAAAGTTAACTAATTTTACTGATCAAAGAGGCTATTAAAAGCTATAGGAATAACTATTCCTCGATAGCAATATGAAACATAGTCGAGAATACCATTACCATACTTTCCAGACTATAAGTCATACTTTTTTTTCATAGTTTGGCTGGTCTTGTGACTTAAAGTCTGGTGCGACTTATATTCTAAAATATATCAAATTTAACATGTTCTTAAATGTAAAATTCATACTGACTGACATGAACCAAGGAGTAAACATTGCCATCTACACCAGCGAGAGGAAACTCTAGGCTTGTGACAACTGTATGCTAACAAAGAAAGCCAATCGCGGGCTGAAAGCAAGATGGCCAGAGCTGGAGGAACGAGTCCACAGGTGGGTGCTTGAACAACGTACTGCCGGGAGAGGTTCTGAGAAGAATTTTACATTTTGGATTTTCTCAGTGTTCACAGACCTACTCACTGCCTTAATCATAAACTTGACCTTGTGCTGACTTATGGCATTGAGAGTGAACAGTTAACAGTGTTCCCTCATAACTCTGTCTTGTCTGACCATTTTTTAATAACTTTTGAATTTACATTACTTGACTACACGGTTTCTGAGAAGAATTCTACATATAGAAGGTGTCTGTCAGAGAATGCTGTAACCAGATTTAAAGAGTTGATTTCATCATCCTTTTCTTCACTGCCCTGTGCTGATATGACAGAGGACGGCTACCTAAATTTTACTCCAGTAGAACTTGACTCTCTTGTTGACAGCACTACAGCTTCAATGCGTACAACACTGGACAATGTTGCCCCTCTGAAAAGGAAGGTAATCAGTCAGAAGAGGTTGGCTCCTTGGTATAATTCACAGCTGCGTGCGTTAAAGCAGACTGCAAGAAAGCTGGAGAGACAGTGGCGTTCCTCTAATTTAGAAGAGTCTCAATTAGTCTGGAAAGATAGTTTAATAACGTATAAGAAAGCCCTTCGTAAAGCTAGAACTGCTTATTATTCATCATTGATAGAAGAGAATAAGAATAATCCCAGGTTTCTTTTCAGCACTGTTGCCAGGCTGACAAAGAGTCCGAGCTCTGTTGAGACATGTATTCCTTTAACTCTCAGCAGTGATGATTTCATGAGATTCTTCATCAATAAAATTGTTTTTATCAGAGAGAAGATTAATGGAATCCTTCCCATTATTATGACTGATGTATCATCAAGTAGAGGAGCTTTAGAAGTATCTTTCGAACCTGAATTGTATTTAGACAGCTTCTGCCCAGTTGATCTCTCTGAGCTAACAACAGCAATAGTCTCTTCTAAACAGACACTGAAGGAATGTCATGAGAAACAATGAAACAATGAGAACTAAGAGGAGAGATCATGTTTCTCCAGTTTTAGCTTCTCTTCATTGGCTCCCTGTTAAATTCAGAATAGAATTTAAGATTCTTCTCCTCACATATAAAGCTCTTAATGACCGAGCTCCATCATATCTTAAAGATCTCATTGTAAGATATTTTCCTAACAGAGCACTTTGCTCCCAAACTGCAGGTTTACTTGTTGTTCCCAGAGTTTCTAAAAGTAGAATGGGAGGCAGAGCCTTCAGTTATCAGGCCCCTCTCTTGTGGAATAAGCTGCCAGTAAATGTCCGGGAAGCAGACACCCTTTCCACTTTTAAGATTAGGCTTAAAACTTTCCTTTTTGATAAAGCTTATAGTTAGGGATGGCTCAGGTGATCCTGAAACATCCCATAGTTAAGCTGCTATAGGCTTAGACTGCTGGGGGACCTCATCTGTCACACCTTTCCTCACTTTGCTCTCTTTTTCCCCCTGTTTAATTTTTCAAATGATATTATGTAAATGTGACATTATTGTGGTTATTAACTTGTGTTTCCCTGTTCCAACAGGTATCCTTTGAATGGTGTTTTGGTGTTTTTCCCCCCTCTTTTCCCTCTTTTCTGTCTTCTCAAACCCCAGCTGGTCGAGGCGGATGGCCACCCTTCCTGAGTCTGGTTCTGCCAGAGGTTTCTTCCTGGTTCTGGTTCTGCCAGAGGTTTCTTCCTGTTAAAAGGGAGTCGTTCCTTTCCACAGTCCCTCAGGCTCAGGACGGGAGATTGGACTGAAGACAAGTTTCGGTGCAATCTGTTGGTTTCCTTAGCTAGGATATTATTTTTTTAATTGGCTCTGTATGAATGAATTGGATTATTTTTAAATTAATTAATTGGATTTCATTGAATTATGATTACAATGAATTGAATTCCAATTGGCTTGAATTGGACTATATCATTGAAGTGCCTTGAGATGACAATTGTTGTAATCTGGCGCTATATAAATAAAACTGAATTGAATTTATTGTTATGTATTTAGCAGACGCTTTTATCCAAAGCGACTTACAAATCAAGATATAACAGCTTTATAAAAAGCTAACAATAAACTACATAGAAGGAACCCAGGAGTCCGACTCTGTCAGAGGTGACAGAGTAGAGATAGGGTGCAGGCATAGAAGGAAGTGCAGAAAGATAAAGTGCAGAGATAGAGGGGGGAGGGAAGTACAAGGTAAGTGCTGGGATAGGAGATGCTCTCTGAAGAGCTGGGTTTTCAAGAGCTTCTTGAAGATAGACAGGGACGCCCCTGTTCTGGTAGCGCTCGGTAGGTCATTCCACCATCGTGGGACGACACATGAACAGAGTTTGGATTGTCTTAGGCGTGGTGTAGGAGCTGCTAGACGACAAGCCTGGGACCAACGGAGGGACCCAGTTGTGACATAAGCCTTTGCAAGAGCATTCAAGTAGATGGAGCCGTTCCATTAAGCTCTTTGTAGCTAACATCAGGGACTTGAATTTGATGCGGGCGGCTAAGGGCAGCCAGTGGAGTTCAATGAACAGAGGGGTGACGTGTTCTTTTAGGCTGATCGAAGACCAGACGCGCCGCCGCATTCTGGATCATCTGCAGAGGTTTCATAGTACAGGCTGGGAGACCAGTTAGGAGAGCATTGCAGAAGTCAAGGTGGGAAATGACCATGGCCTGCACCAGGAGTTGGGTGGCATGTTGGGTCAGGTACGGTCTGATCTTTCTTATGTTTAGTAATGCAAAGCGGCACGAACGAGCAACCGAGGTAACATGATCTTTGAAGGTTAGTTGGTCATCAATCATGACACCCAAGTTTCTAGCAACCTTTGATGGAGCAAGAGATAGGGATTCAGTTTGGATGCAGATGCTGTGGTGTATGGTTGGTTTGGCTGGGAAGACGAGCAGTTCAGTTTTTGGGAGGTTAAGTTAGAGGTGATGGGCTTTCATCCATGTTGATATGTCAGAGAGACAGTCTGAGATTCGTGCTGAGACCGTGTGGTCGTCAGGTGGGAATGACAGATAGAGCTGGGTATCATCAGCATAACATTGGTATGAGAAGCCATGTGATCGGATGATCTGTCCCAGTGAGTTGGATTATATGGCAAAGAGAAGAGGTCCCAGTACTGAACCTTGGGGGACCCCTGTGGCGAGGTGGTGCGCTGCAGAAGTGTGACCAAGCCAGGATACTTTGAAAGACCGACCAGTGAGGTACGATTCAAACCAGGAGTGTGCTCTCCCTGTGATGCCGATGCTAGAGAGTATTAACAAAAGGATACTGTGGTTGACAGTGTCAAATGCAGCTGATAAGTCGAGCAGGAGAAGTACAGAGGAATTAGCTGTTGCTCTGGCTTCTTTTAAGGCTTCTGTCACAGCCAACAGAGCCGTTTCGGTGGAGTGTCCACTTTTAAACCCAGATTGGTTTGGATCAAGGAGGTTGTTATGTGAGAGGTAATCGGTGACCTGCTTAAAGACGCCCTTTCAATGATTTTAGACAGAAACAGGAGGAGAGAGACCGGCCGATAATTCTCCACATGAGTTGGAGGGAGGGAAGGTTTCTTAAGCAGCGGTGTAACCTGAGCTTGCTTGAATGTGGTAGGAAATGTGCCCGATGTCAGTGAAGCATTAATCACATGCGTGACTGCTGCAGTTACAGTAGGAGCAATGGACTGGAAAAGAATAGAGGGAACGGGGTCCAGCGGGCATGTAGTAGGACGGCTACATGTGAGAAGTTTAGACACACTGCTCTGAGTGAGAGGGGTGAATGAGGAAAATGATGCAGTAGGACTTCTGCATGCAGATTTTGTGATACCAGGTTTGGTAAACTGTTTGCTTATAGCTGCCACTTTGTCAGTAAAATATGAGGCAAAGGTGTCTGCTGTTAGATTGGCAGCAGGTGGCGGAGGATTAAGTAGAGTTTTGAAGGTGGAAAAATGTTTCCGGGTGTCAGTTGTACTATGAATCTTGTTGATGTAGAAAGACTTTTTTGCATCAGTAACACTGGATGCGAATGATGACAGTAGCGCCTGGAGTTTAGCTAGATCTGCAGGATCTTTTGACTTGTGCCATTTTCTTTCGGCAGCTCTGAGATTGGTGCGCAACGCTCGGAGAGTATCATTAAGCCAGGGTTGAGACTGGGAGGATCGGGTGGGTTTGGTGGATAGAGGACACAGACTATCCAAAGATAAGCTCAGTGTAGAGCAAAGGGACTCCGTGGCATCATTAACCTGAAGGGAGGAGAATGTGCAGGAGGTTGGAAGAGCGGAGGCAACAACGGAGGAGAAGCGGGTGGGCGACAGGTTGCGGCGGAAGGACACCATAGGGGTAGAAGCAGATGGTCAGAGAACTGCAGAGGTGTGACAGATAGGGCCTCTGTGGCACAGTTTCTTGAGAAAACGAGATCTAGCACTTTGCCAGCTTTATGGGTCGGAGGACTGCTGAGCAGTTGTAGCTCAAACGAGTGCATTACTGTCAGAAAATCAGAAGAGTTAGGACTGTCAAGGTGGATGTTTATGTCACCAAGGACAATTATGGGATAGTCATGCTTCGGGATAGAAGAGAGCAGGGTGTCTAGTTCATTTAGAAAGTCACAGAGTTGTCCTGGTGGGCGATATACGACAATCATATAGATTTTGACCGGTGCAGTTACCAGGATGGCGTGGTATTCAAAGGTATTGTATTTAGCATCAGGTAGCAGTTGGGTGTGTTTCCATTTGTTGGAAATGAGCATGCCCCTTCCTCCACCTCTCCCAGATGTATGAGAGGTATGGGAGAATGAGTGGTTGGTTGAAAGTGCAGCCGGGGTAGCTGTGTTTTCAGGCTTAATCCAGGTTTCAGTGAGAGCCAGGATGTCAAGAGACAGGTGGTTGGCATAAGCCATAATGAAATCTGCTTTGTTTACCGCTGATTGGCAATTCCACAACCCCACAGACAAGGGTGTGTCACAGAGTGAAGTGGGCTTTAGAGAGCGGAGGTTGTTAAGGTTGCGGTGGCGTTTGGTTGTGTGAAACCTTCTGTGCGAGCCGGAGACAACAGGAATGGGATTGAGGCACATTTTAAAGCAGGTGGTGAGGCCAGAGCGACTTTAATGGAATTACTTGAACCCTTATGCACCCCTAGGTACATTTTATGTACTTTTCAATTTAAAAAACCCAATAATTTTGCAAACAAAACTTTCCAAGGTTATGAGTTTGTATCAAATTTTAAATTTCTAACCTTAGATCTAATAATTGGGCTATAATACACTGTAGATAAGAAAGTCACGCTGGATTCCCTTAGCCCATTTTTTGTGCCATTGACTCCTGTTATAACAAAGTTTTGATCCTACTCTAACTTTAGCATAAAAACGATGTTTTACATATAACAACCTTTTAAATCTAAGTCTTTGACTTGACAAAGACTATTGCTTGGCAATAAAACACATAATTACGACTAAAATGGTCTGGGTGTGTTTGTATTGAAGTAAAGGTGTGGTATGAATGTGTGCATTGAGAATAATGTTTGCGTGGGAGTGTGTGTGTACAGAGAATACAGGGAAATAGTCTTCTTTGCTCATCACACTTTGCACATTCCTGTCTCTCCCCCTCTCTTGCTTATGCTCACAGACCCCAACACCCCTAACACACAGACACGTACCCACACGCACACAAACAGAGCCCCATACACACTATAGATTTATAAGATCAAGATCAAGATAGACTTCAAAAGGTCAAAGATCAAAGAAGTAATCAGTGATCAAAGTAGTCCTTTTTTATTTTGGGTTTCAAGGCAGCATGTTTACTCAGGTGCTGTTTCTGAAAACCTATAAATACATGCAGCTGGCGTGGCTGCTCATTTCATCAGCAAACATTAAGAGACGCATGTCACTTGGAGAGGCTCTTAGCACTGTCATGCAGTCCTCGAAGACACCACCATTTCAGATTCAGGGAGTTATAACTCATCAGGGGAGGCTTCGCCTGCACTTCAAGATGGGTCGAACTCAAGGGAGGATGAGGAGGAGGACGAAGGTTGGAAATCTAAAAATGGGAAGCTGATATGGGCTCCAACCGCTACAGAGACACCGAGGTATGTTCCACCCCAAATTCTGGCCTCGGGGCCCACGCATTATGCCACAGGAAGGATTACCACCCCGAAGAACACATTTAAGCTCTTCATCACCCAAGAAATTATTCAGCGTATTATGAAAAACACAGATCTGCAGGGGAGGTGTACAGCAGACAACTGGAGTGATGTACATGAGGTGGAGCTGTGGGCATACATTGGCTTGCTGAACCTGGCTGGACTATACAGGTCCCGTGATGAGACGACCCAGAGCCTCTGGGCTGACCACACCGGAAGGGAGATTTTTCGTGTCACAATGTCCAGAAAGAGGTTCATACAAATTAACACAGCCTGACACGTCAAAGGCAAGCTGGCTGCCAACCCGGGGGTTGTGGACTCTGTAGAGCACCCGCCTCCCTCTCCTCTTCAGACTACGAAGGAACATATGTGTTGACAAACAGCTCGTCCCTTTCAGGGGCCGTTGTCCATTCAAGCAATACACTCCCAGCAAACCTGGAAAATATGGGCTCAAAGTCTGGTGTGATGTGGAGACCTCATATGAGTGGAAGATCCAAGTCTACACTGCGAGGTCTGTAGGAGAAGCAAGAGAGGTGAACCAGGGGATGCGGGTCGTCCTTGAAATGACAGAGGGACTTGAGGGCCACACTGTCACAGTAAACTTTTTCACCTCATTTCCACTTGTGGAGGAGCTACACAAGAGGAGGATGACCCTGGTGGGCACCCATATGAATTATTGACTTTTTAAAAAAAAAAAATTATTTTACTCAATACATATAATTTTCTGACATAGCCATAGGTTATTTAGTACATTTTATTGACTAAATTTTATATTTCTAATGTATTATGAATGACAGATGGTCTATATTTGTGTTGAGGAAGAATATTAGTGTTCATTTTTTTTTCTTTTGAAGGTTGTTGTCACCTACAGCTGTCGGCGGAGGTCCTGGAGGTGAACACAGACCCTGTTCTATAACATCTTGGACGTCTCCTCTAATAATGCTTTT